>NC_066583.1:131260449-131568782 GCF_024323335.1 Lathyrus oleraceus
TTTTTTTTTTTTTTTTTTTTTTTTTTTTTTTTTTTAGGAAAAATGATGGGTAATTTTTGGGGTATGACAAAGAGGAGAAGGTGATTCAGCCGCACGTGAAGCGGGTTGAGATTGTTATTCCAAGCACCGCCTAGGTCAGGAAGGAAGTAGGAAAATTGGGGCCGCTTCAGAGGCGAGTCGAGAGCAGAACGGTAGTCCTATTGAAGGGACATGTGGATACCTTCGCCTGGTCATGTCAGGATATGCCAGGGTCGGATACCGGTGTCGTTGCTCACAAGTTACCATGGAGAGAAGATTGTCCTATAAAGAAGCAGAACGCCAGTGCCTGTATCAGAGAGCCATGGTGGCTTTGTTTCATGAGATGATTCATCATGAAGTTGAATGCTATGCTATGACATGATAGCAAAGTCCCAAACAGGAGTGGGGCATCTGGTGGAGATAATTCAAACTGAGGTTGAGTTCAGATGAGTGCACTATCAGAGTGCGGTCCGGTAAGATGATTGGGGTTCATTGTAAGAGAGGAATCGAGGTTGATCCTGCTAAAAAAAAAAAAAAAAAAAAAAAAAAAAGAAAAAGAAAAAAAAGAACAATAAGGGAAACGCCTGAACCAAGAAAAAGGAAAAAGAGTAGGTTCGTGGTTTCTTAGAAAGATTGAATTATCTGTCATGGTTCACATCTCATCTAACAGCCACGTGCGAACCTATATTCAAGATGTTGAAAAAAAAGAGATCAAACGGTCAGGTGAAATAATGATTGCCAAGGGGCACATTGAAAAAATAAAAGATTGAGTTGCAGGAACCTCTGATTCTGATGCCTCCCTATGGAGAGAGACTGTTAATCTGGTACTTAACGGCCTTCGAGGGGTCTACGAGGTGTATTGGGTCAGCATGACGAGTCTTGTCGAAAAGAGCATGCAATTTACCTAAGCAAAAAGTTTACCGACTGTGAAACAATACATTCACTGTTCGAGAAAACTTGTTGTACTTTGGCATAGGCTGCTCGCCGACTGAGACAGTATATGCTGATTCATACCACTTTGTGGATTTCGAGATGGATTTGATCAGGTAGATTTCCGAAAGAGCCAGCAATGACCGGACGGGTTGCGAAAGGGCCAATGATTTTGAGTGAATACGATATTCGACATCCCCTCAGAAAGCAATCAAGGGGAGTGTATTGTATGATTACATCGCCCAGCAACTCGTGGAGGATTGTCAACCGAGGAAGTTTGAGTTCCCTGATGAGGACATCTCGAGGTGCTCCAATCGAAAGATTGAGTGTAACCGATCCCGGAGGAGGGGCCTGACCCTGAATCCGAACGGATTCTGATGTCTGATGGGGAGGTTAAGGTGAATGAGCTTTTGTTGCCTGGATAACGTTTGCATGCACCGACGGTGCGATTGTGCAGAAAATGGTGGTAACCTACAGAGACTGGCATGAGATGTCGCCGTTTGCATTGCATGGGTATCGAACGTCGGTGCGTACATCTACTGGGGCAACTCCTTTCTCATTGGTATATGGAATGGAGGTTGTGCTACCGGTTGAGGTTCAGATCCCCTCTTTGAGAGTCCTGATGGACGTAAAGTTGCAAGAGGCTGAATGGGTAAGGGCCCGGTATGAAGAGTTGAGCCTGATAGAAGAAAAGAGGCTAGCAGCCATCTGTCATGGGCAGTTATATCAGCAAAGGATGAAACGTGCTTTTGACAAGAAGGTACGACCTCGGGTATATCACGTGGGTGATATGGCGCTGAAAAGGATCCTTCCTCCTCAAAACGATCGAAGGGGCAAATGGACACCGAACTATGAAGGTCCATTCGTGGTTAAGAAGGTTTTTTCTGGCGGAGCCTTGTTGCTAACAACCATGGATGGCGAGGATTTTCCATCCCCTGTGAATGCGGACGCAGTTAAAAAATACTTCGTATAAAGAGACCCGCTGGACGAAAAGAACAAAATAGTCCAGGCAAAAATGGGCATCCCGGCGAACCAAAAACAGAAAGAAAGGTTCGGGCAAAAATTAGGGATAAAAATGAAAAATGTACACCCGACAAGTCGAAAACCTGAAAAGGCGACTTAGGCAAAAATGGGTATCCCGGTGGACTGAAAACCCGAAAGGGCGGTCCAGGCAAAAGAGGGATTGAAACGAATAACTGCGTCTGGCATAATCGTTTGCGCTTTGGTTAAAGCATCACGGATAATACCCGGTGGGGATCAATCAGAAGCGTCTTGTTCAGAAGGCAGAAAGCACGGAGAGTCTGAGGACATATGGGGTGTAACCGAGTTGGAACTCGATGAGATCACGGGTTTCACGTTGCCATTAGGATAGATTTTTCCTTTTGCGCAATTACCTCTTTTCAGGAATTGCTTCCTTTGTATTGCTCATTTGAGCCACATTTTTCAATCAATAAAATGCACATTCAGTCAAATAATTTTGTTTTTGTTTTTCATTACCGCTTTGATTGCAAAAACATCCAATTATTTTTGATAAAGAATTTTGCATTTTAAGACATACAGGTCCCTTCCAATGCATGTTTATAAGATTGAAAGCTTGAAATCTTATTCGGAAGGTTGGGTGACCCAAGTGTTGAAATCTTGACACGCCTGGGGCACGGTTTTATCTGACGATCTGTTTTGCAGGAACTGTTAGGTATTTCCATTCACTTGCAGGTTGTGATGTGGAAGCTGTTGATGAAGCAAATCCCCATGGGAGTCCGATCAGGGACGAATGAATGTGAAAGGATGACGAAGACGTTGAGACGTACGACGATCCTTGATTTTAATCAAGAAGACTCTTCAAAGTCGGAAGACTTGAAAGTATGTAATTCCCCGCAGAGTCTGACCAGGGACGAGTGCATGAAGGACGGTAGGAAGAGACGACGTTGAGACGTCCGACGACCTTTGAAATTAACCAAGAAGACTCTTCAAAGTCGAAAGATTGAAAAGTATGTATAAGTCCCAGGAGTACGTTTCCGTCGAGCGCGGGGCAATTGGGAATACAAGATGATGGAGCAGAAAAGGTCCAGACGAGTCTGGAAATTCTCAAAAGTGGAAAGCTGATATGAGTATTGGTGATGGATACCGTGGTTCGACGAGTCGACGGGTGTTGTGCCCACTATTCTCATTTCCCAGCGAGGTCCCCAAGCAGAATCATAGGACTAGCTCCCCAGCAGATCCAAGGTCTATACTTCCCCAGCCGAGTCGAGATGGTTATCCCCGGCAGGTTTAAAACGGTGTTTCCCCAGCAGCCAGGCCTGAGGGTTGCTATTCCCCGAGTGGAGCGGGTTTCAATGAAATATATCTCCAGCAGTGTTCATCCTACCAGTGGATTGGACAAGTTCCCGTAGCGGACGGATTTTTGCATCCCCAGCTGAGTTGATTCTACCTGTGGATTGCATGGGTTGTTCCCAGCGGAGTAGCATTCGTTTCCCTAGCAGGGTCAGGATGGTTATCCCCAGCAGGTGATAGATTGATGCTTCCCCAGTTGCCAGACCTGAAGGTGGCTGTTTCCCAGCAGAGTATCTGTGAGCATTTTCCCCAGTAAAGTCGTCAGGTATCTGTGAGGGTTCTCAAAGCAGAGTCGGGATTGATATCCCCAGCAAGTCAAAAACTGTTGTATCCCCACAGAGTGTTGGTGGTGCAAAGGAGGTTCTTCCCCAGCAAGGGTTGCCTTATTCCCAGCAGCAGTGCTTATTCCCCAGCAGGGTGGAGATTGGAGTATTGACGAGTTCCTCAGCAGAGCGTCTCGTGCTCCTCAGCAGAGTCCCTTGAGGGGGATGCCTTTTTATGCATTCATCATGTAAATAAGCATAGCATATTGCATAGAAAAAATAATAAATCGCGTAGCATTTCCATAATTATGGAGCATTACGCAGAAAAAGATCATGCATCATTGTTGCAAGCACAGAGCTAGTCTCAAGCCGTGGTTATCGTTTGAGAGGTGGTTGTGCCAGAAAGCGAAGATGTTACTCTGTGGAGTTTAGCATCATGACGTCAGATCAGCAATGTTCCCCAGTAGTGCGATATTGGAGGAAATGTTTCCGTCGGACAGAGATGGAAATAAAATCAGAGGACGTTACGCGATCAGCGCGATTCAAGCCGTGGTTACCGCTTGAGGATTGGTTTTGCCGGACAGTGAAGACGATACTCCGAGGAGTTCAGCAGCGGGATTTTGGAGCAGCAGTGTTTCCCAGTCATTGTTTAATGTCTGGTCGATCATTGTTTGATGCCTGTAAACATCATTGTTTGATGTCTGTAAACATCATTGTTTGATGCCTGTAAACATCATTGTTCGATGTCCTGTCAACATCATTGTTCGATGTCCTGTCAACATCATTGTCTGATGCCTGTAAACATCGTGTTTTCTCCCAGTCATTGTTTAATGTTTGGTCGAGTTTTCTTTGGTGTCCTGTAAAACATCATCGTTCGATGTCCAGTAAACGTCGAGTTTCTTCCCGGTCATCAGTCAGTGTCTGGTTGAAGGTGTACCCTCTGATATGTCGCCATCAGAGTGGTGATTGGTGTTATTTCTGACGATTGCCAGCGGAGTTAACACAAGGAAAGAAGATTTCGGGGTTCAAATGCGGTGATTTGAGGATCATTTGCGCGAAAGAAAATTCGAGGTTCAAGAAAAGCATAAAAAAGGAAAGAAATGATAATCCCGAGCGGATGAGTGGTGTTCAGGCCATGGTTATCCCTGCGTTACCATTTATTTTGGTATCCAGGTCGACGTTTCTGTTTCGGTGATCAAGCCGACTTTCTCCGTTCCAGACGGATTTTTCTTTCAAGATTGTTTCTTCGCTGATTCTGACGGGCGTTGTTAATTATTATCCCATCAGAGTGCAAATTGTTCGTCTGTTCTTGGTATTCAATCACTCTTCATCCTGATCATCTGAAAGCCGAGGCTATTCATATCGACAGGTTCATAGTGGATTGAATAGGGGCAGCTGTAACACCTCAAAATTTGCCCTCCTCTCTTGGGACTAGCATTAACATATTACATACATTGTTAGGTCATTAGGCATTGCATATTGCATATCATGTGGTTACATTGTGCAAGCCGTTCTCCCAAGTCTTGATCAGAAGATGAGGAAGTCAAAGTGCAAAGCTAGGGTTTCATTGGACTGGTCATTAATCATCTGAGGATGTGGAAGTCCAAATTAGGGTTTCATGATTCTCAAAGGATATTGGTCTTCATCTTGTTTACAATGATACATCATCATCATCATGGTTTGATAGAATCAAGTGTTGAAGCTGATTCCTTGAGATTAGGGTTTTGACCACTGGTCAACCCTAATCAGTTGCATTGGGCCAGTCAGGGCATGACCAGGAGGAGGGGTTTGTGATGTGTATGGGGATCATCCCATGGTTGTATTGAGCTAATTGAGGCTAGGGTTGCACCCTTGAGCCATGTCATCAGGAGATTGGAGCTTAACTTGATCTATGCATTGCCAGATTCATCTATCAGTGGAAAAGTCAACTGTGGTCAACTGTACATGATCTGATGGATTTGGAGGTGGAAATGAGTTGGATACGCTTCATTCATGTTGGAACAAGTGTTATTTGACATCTCAAAGCTTAAAAATGAAGAAAATCAAGTCAGGACAAAAACTGCCAGAAATAGAAAGTGACTTGTAATGGAAGTTTCCAAAAATGGAAAGTTTTTGACCTCAAAGCCACGTGTCCAAGGAAGCTTCAAATGAAAATTTGTTCAACATGAAAGTTGTAGATCTTGTTCTCACCTTTCCAAAAAGTCCAAGAACTTGAAAATCCCATGTATGGTTGGAAAATTATGGCTCAGTGAATTTCAAAAATGACCCATAATCAGGAGGCCGTAACTTCCACATGGAGCATCCAAATTGGAAGTTCTTTATATGCACAAACTCCATTTGACATGTAATTTCATGGTGCATAATTGGATTTTCTCAAAAGTGGTCAATGCAAAAAGTCAAATTTCAACTGAACAGTTAAAATGGACCAGGGGCAAAATTGTCCAACTTGTGAAATAATTGGAATTTTTGAGTGGGGATTTTTGCTACACTTCATAAATGGTATTTGAAAGTTGTTGGAATCATCATAACATGCCTAGGCCTTGTGGTTTGGAATTTGGCTTGTAAAATGAAATTGCAAAAATGGACAAAGTGCCACCACATAGTGAATTTCCAAAATACTCATCCAATGAGAGTGAAACAAGTTGCAACAGCTCACACATGTCATTTTGAGAGTGTGTGAGCTGTCCATGAGGTGGCAATGAGCTGGCATGTGGAAATACAATTTTGCCCTTACTTGAAATTAACCAATTTCACTAATCATTCCATTTGGTTAATTAAACATGGTTAAGTGGTGATTAAGCAATCATATATATTCTTAATCACATCTAAATCATAACAGAAAAACACATTTCCCAAAATCAGATCTCAAATTCTTGGAATTCTCTCAAATTCTTCAAGAACACCAAAAAGCCAAATTCACCAAAACTTCTTCAATTCTTGCTCAAATGCGAAAATTCTTTTGGCATTGATCTTGATTCATCATCATCTCCATCTGTTTTTGCATTTCATTACCAATTTCACACTGAAACACGACTGTTCAAGTGGAGCTCCATTCATGGCAAATCAGAATTTCGTGCATTAGGAGCTGTTTCACTCAAACCTAATCACATCATTCAACTCCTTGAAGCTTCTGGTCCATCTGTTTGTGGAAAACACGCACGAAGAACACCAATTTCATCGCTGCATTCCAGGTATTTGATTTTTTCGAATGTCATGGTTCTTTGATTGCGTATATGCGTTTGGTAGAACTCTTCATGTAGAGCATCGTGATGCTTTTAGTTTTAGAAATGATGAACTGTAGGCTGAGAAATCTTGATTTGAAGATACGATACCAAACCCTAACTCCATCGATTTAGAAAACATAGGAACAATTAGGTCAAATTAGGTTGATATTTGGATTCCTCATGTTGAGACGGTTCCAACGACTATTCGTTTGTGAGTTTTGGTGGAGATTTCATGTTCTTCGTGTTCTTGCTTTTTCTGGAAAATCTGGAATGAAAACGATGATGAAATGGTGTTTGATCTGAAATTCCATTTGAATATTTGAACTCAGTGTTTACCGCCCCCGCGTTTTGTTATTTACAACTATGCCATTGGTTAATTCATTTAAATTATATTAATTCTAAAAATCATTAAAAATTCATAATCACTTTAGAAAATTCACCAAAAATTCATAAAAAATCAGAAAAATGTGTGGATTTTTTTGTTGACTTCCTAATTCTCTTTAGAATTTTGTTGACCTATTTTTGGAAGTTGTGCTTGGAAGAATTTAGGTTTGACTTAGGGTTATTTGGCATGTGTGCAATTTTGATACCTTTGGCCATTTTGATTGTGAAATCCTCATGCTTACAAAGAAATGTTTGAAATTTTTTGTGATGATTGTGGACTGGCTAATGGTGATTTACATGTAAACTTTGTGAATTTTGGATACCTGTGGCTTGAGTTATGAATTTTTGAACCTAGGTGTGACAATTTGTGTCACACCTAGTTAGGTCATCTTGCTGGATTTATTTTTATGACCTAGGCTTGTTAGAATGATGTGAAATTTTGCATGGATGTTCATTAACATGTTAAGATGCTATGTGTATTTTTCTGGATTTTTCCATTGCATTTTCCATTTGATTGCTATTTTTCATCTCTGTTGGTCAAATATGCAAGCTCATGTGATATATGTTGGTAGATCTTGTGTGAAATGCTCATATGGTATTGAATGAACATGAAATTTGGCTTGCTGGTTATAGACACATGATAGAACATGATGCTTTTGGTCCCAGTCATTTCTTTATTGTTTTCATTGAATTATGAATTTTTGAAGTGAATGCATGTGTTGATATTGTGGTTTGGCTCATGTAATTGTGTCTGTTTTTGTTGATTTTCATTGACATGGTTTCCTTTGTCCAATCAAGCTAAAATTTGACATGCTAGACCTTGAATAGGTCCTGTTTAGGTGTAAATTATTTGAGGATTTTTGGAATTGTTTTGACATGGAATTGAATGCAATAGTTCTGTTTGGATGTTTGGTGTTCCATTTGACCTAAATTGAATTGTTTTGTGCATGAAATGAATATAATGAATGGTATGAACATGGGATTAATTGTGTTGGCTTTTGTTTGATATTAATTTGACTTTGGTTAGAGATCCCTTGCTGTTTAGACATTTTTGTCACCTTTGGACCCTAGGCTTGGCCTAGTGGTCTAGTTTCTAACATTTGATTGATTTTTCAGGATGAAAAGGTGCAATGTGTGTGGAGAATGATCCAAGTCAATTCAATTGATGTTGTTTGATGTTTGTACACTAACATAACTTTGTTTTGTAGGTTGTGAAGTTTGGGCTTGAGCTCATAGCTTGCCTTTGTTGTGTATTAGTTTGTATAGTCTGACTAATTAATATTTGCTGTTTATTTTGTCTGTCTGAGTACTAACTGTGTTTGACTGTTTCCAGGTACTTTTAGTTGCTCAGTTCCTTGTGAACTTTTGCTTTGCTTTGCTTAAGCAACTTGCATTGAGGTATAACTTCCTAACTTCATGTAGTCTGGAGACCCGGTCTGTTATTTGACCGGGCAAACTGTCTGAAGTCCTCCTTAAGAGGCAATGTTTGTGATTGTTTAATATTGTGCCTAAGCAGGTAAAGTCCTTAATCAAGGCAATTGGTGGAAGGTAGGGATATGAAATCTATCCCCCACTATTCAGTTGAGTCTTCTCCTTGCTCCCATTACATGGTTGTAGCATTGAGATCACAAGCCCAAGATCTTGTGCAGTGCACATTGTGTCAGAGTCTCTGAGTATAGAAGGGTTCCCCCATTCTGGACCCATGCTCATTTGTCAGAAGCTCTCCCTGGTCAGGGATAAGAGCTGTGAGGTCTGATCCTCACTTCACCTTTCATCTGCTTCACCTTAGCCTCGTAATGGCAAGGTTAAGAGCAAACACAGCCCGTACAGATGACTTGCTGAGGCAGTCAAACCTATTGTGTGAGCCCACTTGTTTGGTTATAGTGCGTGCTATGTGGATATCTGTTTGAGATGCTTGTTCTCATTTGATGTATGCTTGAATTATTTTGTATGCTTGTATGCTTGCTTCTTTCCTGGATAGGAGTAGTTTGCTTATGCAAGTAGGATAGAAAACTGAACTTAGGGTAACGATGCATGACAACACTAGGCTCGAGTCCAGCTCCCTGGTAGTGTGTCTTCCCCTGGTTTCTGGCTAGTAATTCAGTCCCTTTAGGGGGAACTACATCGCCCTGATCCTTGTTCCAGACGAGGTATGTAGGCAGGTGGTCGTGCGAGACCACTCCGGGCAACCTTTTTCTTTTTTGCGTGGGTTTACCTGTTATCTGTTGCGTGTTGGGTTCGGATGCCGACGTAAGCCCAGTGATTGGCTGTCGGGCTCCACGTTTGCCCTTTTGAGTGTGTTTTGGTTCGGATGCTGACGTAATTCCATCAAGTGGTTGTCGGGCTCCATGTTTGCCATCTGTTTGTGCGTTTTGTGTTGTTTGGCGTGCGTAAGCCGAACTACAGTGGCTCTGATTCTCGTTCCAAACGAGATATGTAGGCATAAGATGCGATGTCTTATCGAGCACCCTTCTCTTAACCCCACCTGCGTTCCCCGTGTGTGTGTGTGATGTTTTAGCAACCTATTATTTATTCTAGGACGTGGATCCCGTCGAGTACGACGGACGTGAGGGGTGCTAATACCTTCCCCTTGCGTAACCGACTCCCTTACCCTTTCTCTTTGGTCGCAAGACCATTTCCTTTCCAGGTTTCTCTGAGCGTTTCCTTTCCCTATTTTGGGATAAATAACGCGCAGTGGCGGCTCTGTGTTGTGTTTTTATTCGAGCTCCGCCGGTTGTTTTTTCGCGGATGCGACACAAGGTTGTGATTATATTTCCCTATAACCTAGGGTCACTTCAAACGAAGCAAGTTGCACGATTGTAAAATCATGTTTTGTAAAACATTCTTCTTATTTATGTGTCGTAAAACCTTTATAACTTGTGATTGGATACCTTCAACACCTAGGGGTTGCTTAAAATGAAACATGTTATTTTGCAATCATATGGCTTTAGTACCTAGAGGTCGCAAGATTTTAAACCCATATTTTGTTAGGATTTTTAGATTCCATTTACAAAATTGTTAGAGAGTATAACTAAAGCTTATTTATAAAATGATATATCTCTTTCTAAAAGAGTGGTAGATCAAATATTAAAATTCTTCTACATTGTAATATATAACTAAAGTTTATTTTTCAATATCCCGCTTTGCCACCCCTAGTTTATGGGATATTGAAAAATGAGAAATCGGTTGGATGTTCATAAAGTGTATTTGGTAAATCAAATCTAATATGTAGAGTTTGACTTGTACTTACAACTTCACCTATCTAGTTTGGTAGTAATTCATTTAGTTTTTTTTAATAAACCACTAATATATTAAATAAAAATAAAAGAGTACAAAATACTCAGGGGGCAAAACCTGACTCAATCAAACCATATCAAAAGTAGTCAACATTCTAAATAGAATACAATTATAATAAAAATGGTCTAAAAGAAGAAATAAAAATACATACAACACATACACTACCTAGCGAACTTGCATACAAGAACAAAACCAGATAACAAACAAAAAGGTGTTGTGAGGGTCTTCATAATCTTTAATTAATGGTGAATGAATTGACCGCCAACACAAACCAATTCACGTATCAATAACTCCCTGCAATAAATCACATCAAGCATAAAACTTCTTTCAAGCAATACAAACCTAGATCACAGCAGACCATAGAAAAAAACAGCATGGCGGCAAAAAGGTAGTGAAACATAATAAAATCGTTGTTTTTTTAGCGTCAACCCAAAACTTTAATAAATGCATATCTCAATTAATATGAAAGAAATCAGAAATCAAAAGCAAGGTACACCACCACTAACCATAAAAAACATACATAACTCTGAATCTGATGCTAGCCGATCTTCCTACAACGAACGTTTGTCAGAACCAAACCACCAGAAACAGAGGGACCAATCCGTCAAAAGATAGTAGAGTTTCTAAGGACCACAAATGCAACTTTGAGAAGATGATGGGTAGAGCAACATGAAAAACATCACACCATCAAATCGAAAGCTACATTGAGTCACCCGAGATTTGGATTAAGGTAGAAAGAGATGCGACTATTTAGAGAAAGGGCAGAAGACTGGTTTTCATTTCTCTCTCTAAATTTTTTTGATCAAATTGTAAGATAATGCATTTCGTTTATTATAAGAGCATTAATGTGATAACAAAAGTAAACCAGTTTGGTTGAAGAAACTTTTAGAAGTACGATCAACAAAAGAAAAATTAAGACATGAAATAATCGCAAATTTTGCAAGTGTCAAAGAGCTAAACAGGGACAAAACAGTGTTTTTCAAGACAATTTAAGTTAAATATTACATTTATGAATATATTTCAAAATTACGCACATTACAAGTTTAGTTCTCTTACAAGTTCACAAAATTAGTCTCCATGTTTTGAATTTAAATAGTTTTGGTTTACCTCTAACATTTGTATTCTTAAAATTGATGATGTGTCAATTTTTAAATGACTTGTTACTTGAAAATCATGACAAATTAACAAATTGTAACTATTGTGAAACTTTAAAGATTAAAAAAAAATCTAAATTACACATATTTTTAAAAAATGGACATTGCATCAATTTTCAGTGCAAAAATATCAGAAAATATTGTTCCTTTGGTTGGTTGCTTTGGGTAAAACAACATGGGAAAAATAAAATGAATTTGTGATGAGGCAACATATGGGACATGATGTTCTAGCATGTGTGCAACATCTGTCCTCATTCACTCTGGAAGGCATATTCAATGAGTAAATCTGAGTATATTTTTGATTGATTCAAAGAAGATTTGTCAATTATATTTTGTATCTTTTAGCAATTTGTTTTTAAAGAAGATTGGATAAAAATATGGTCCAATACCAAATCGAATTGAATGAGATCAAATATCTTGGTGGACATTAATGAATAAGCAAATAAATATGCATCTATTTTAAATCTGCATCAAATCAAATTTGTTTGCTTTAAATCAATTGCCCATGCACAACATATGGTTTTTTATATAAGAGGACTCATTTCAATAAAAAAGCAAGTATTGGAGATCTAGTGTTCTAGGGTTTGTTCTTTGAGTCTTTGTATTCTTGTTGTTTATTGTAAACCTCTAGAAAAGCCTAAACTGAATATTCAAGGCATAGACGTTGATTGTTAGTTGAGTTGTAATTCAACATCTTTAATCTGTTGAAAGCATAAATCACTATGGTAGTGATTGAGACAAAGTGAGAGGGACTCATATATTTAGAGGGAGCCCTCAATAGAAAGACACTGGTAGTATTAGGAAGTAGGCATTGAAAAATGTTTATTAATCTAAGACTAATTGTACTAATACTATTGAGAGTGAATTTCCTTTCTTTGGTTGGAAGCCCCTCAGACGTAGGTGAAGTTGCACTGAACTGGGTTAACAATTCTCTTGTGTTCTTTATTGCTTTCTGCTTAAAATTTCTTAGTCTCTAATAATCTATTATAAACTATTTTCTCTGGTATATATTGTCTAAGACATTGTGTCCAACATTCATCCTAGGTAAAACATGTTTTCAATTGGCATTAGAGCTCGCACCCTGTTCTATTTGGGTGAGCTCCATGGAAAGTATTTTCTATTCAAATGAACAATACTAAAGAAGGAGGGTCAGTAAATATACCACATGTCTTAGATGATACCAAGTATGATAATTGGATATCTAAAATAATTTCTTTTCTTAAGTCCATGGACAACAAAACATGGAAGGTATAATAAAAGGTTGGAAACACCCTGTTATCAAGATGGATCATCAATCTTAAAGCCAAAAGTTGAGTGGTATAATGATGAAGATGATGAAGCTCTTAGAACTCTAAATCTCAAAATTCTATTTCCAATAGTATGGATAAGAACATGTTTAGATTAATCAACACATGTAGTGAAGCCAAAGAGTCATGGGAAATTCTCAAAATTGCACATGAAAGCACCTCAAAAGTATGTATGTCAAGGTTGCAACTCCTCACAATAAATTTTGAAAATCTGAGAATGAAGGAAGATGAATCCATCTCTGACTTCAACATTAGGTTGCATGACATTTCCAACACTTCTTTTATATTATGAGAGAAGATGTCTGAAGAAAATATGGCCAGGAAGATATTAAGATCTCTTCCTAATAGATTTGATATGAAGGTCAGAGTTATTGAAGAAGCTCAAGATAGTAGCACCATCAAAGTGGATGAACTCATTGGATATTTTCAAACCTTTAAGATGGCAATAAATGATAGAATTGAAAAGAAAAACAATAGTATTACCTTTGTATCCAACACTGAAGAGGATAAATATCAATGTGAAAAGGATAATGAAGAAAGTCTATCAGATGCTATAGCTCTTATTGGTAGAAATTTTGGTTGGTGTAAGCCCCAAACGCCAATAGTTTTATTAGAACTTGGTACTTGTATTGAATTATTTATTAATAATTAAAAGACATTTCTTTATTATGTTCGTTTTTCAAAATAATAAAGTCCCTAGAATATCTAGTCTGTTTAATGAAAGGTTAAGTGTGATTTAATCATGAGATCCCATTAAACATAAGGACATTATTCTTAAAGTATCTGTAGTCGAGCTTTATTGTGAAGTGAGATGACATTAAAGCACTAAGACTATTATATGGATAGACTGATGATCACGTCTTATTGATCATGGATAAAGAGTTATCCGGTTTTAACATAGGTATGAATATTATGAGTAATATTTATACCATATTGATCCTTTATGAGATTACTATATAGAATGTTATGCAAAGTGTCATAAGTTATTCTCATACTGATGGTGGTCTATATCACCATTCGACCTTAAATCGTTTCTTTTTTAATTTTGTTTGCAATCGCATTTCGATCCGTCTAAACCTTTTCATCTAGACACTTTTTACTGCAAAATTTGATCTTTATCTATCTATTTTACGGAAGTATATATTGCATAGGTTATTTCAATGCATTCATTTTACTTTTCGGTGTATTTTCGTGCCTATATTTTCTTTATTTTTATTCCTTTATTTTTGTTTTTTTATCCAAATGTCCAGAAAAAATAAATAGAAATAAATAAATAATCATTTGATTTTTATTTGTTTTTATTAAAAAGATTTGAAATTTATTTCATTTTATTATTTTAAATTCATTTTTGATCCTAAAAATGTACAAGGGATTTTCGGGCAATGCAGTTAATTGTGAAAACCCTAATTATTACTAAGTGCTAGTTTGACCATTGGATTCAATTAATTAACAGCTCACAGTTGTCCCAATCAATTCACTTGGATCCCTAACCTCTCATTTCACTCTCCATCAATGAAAATAAAAAACATAAAAGAAAACGAAAAAAATACAAAAGAAAAAGAAGTTGAGTATGGCGCCATCCACCTATCCCACTCACAAAATAAAACCAAGGAAACACACATGACAAAAGGTCTTCACTTAGTACGCGTGGATAAAAAGAAAATTTGAAAAAATGAACCAAGAAGAAGAGGAGGAAAAAATGAGTTTTGTAGTTTTGGATAGCAAAACAAGGCCTTAGATCCCTATCACTCACCAATTTCATACTCAGACCCATATTTCCTCAAGTTCTCTCATTATTTTTCATACTTTCTCTCATTTTTATACTCCCTCTTCCCAATTGGTCTCAGTCGGTGGCTTCTTCTCCTCTCCATACAATCTCCTTCCTCAACATATATCATCACCTTCCGTCGCCATGAATTTCAACACCACCACACCACCTTCCATAATTCGGCGAAAAAAATCATCTCATATTCACAATCCATTTTATACACCTACAAAAATACACCCTCACTTTCACTTCATGTAAACTTCCCTTTCATCATTGCTCCATGTGCCACTCTTGAGTCCTTTGAACCTCCGCTACAATACCACTAACCTCCTTATATAAGCAACGAACTGCACAAACAACTTACAACATCCGCCACCGTTAAACAACAACAACAAATCGTAAAGCATTATACATTACTCTCTCTCTCTCTCTCTCTCTCAGCAATGGCAGTTGCAACAGAGTTTCACCTTCCACATCTCTCCGTCGTCGACTTATTCAACCCTTTTCACAAAAAAATGAATTTAAAAGACTACATGGGTGTAATGTTCAGTCATAGTCCTAAGTATTAGACCCAAGCCGTAATAACTTGCAAGTCCAAATACTCGTCTTCCCCCTAAAAACAACTTCAACCTATCAAACCTATCTTTTCTGGCCCTTGTGCGATCGAAACCCTTTTTACAAAAATGACACTATTTAGTTCATTCTGCCGCGAAACAAACAAGAACTTAAGCCTCTCCAACAAGCATGCAAGATAACATTTAACCGTTGGATTGTGACCTAAACATTCGTTAACTTAATTCAATCAACTAACATTCATTTGCTACTAAGAACTACGTAGCTTTGAGTTCCCCATCGCGCATGGGGATACGTAGGAGCGGGATTCGATGTCTCGTCAATAACTATAACAAAAAACCAAAATATCTTTTGTCTTGTAATAACTACATAGCTTTGAATTCCTCATTGTACTTGAGAATACGTGGGAGAAAGACCCACAAACTTGTCAAACACCCTAATAAAAACCTTTTTCCGACCCATTTTATTTTCCTTTTGAATCTTTTATCACCCGAAGAAAATAAATTAAATAATCTAACATTAAATCGCAAATCTAACTAAATGGTTTCTGTCGAGTACAACGGACGTGTGGAGTGCTAATATCTTCCTCTTACGTAATTGACTCCCAAACCCGAATTTGGTTGCGACAACCATCTTATTTTTATTTCAAGGGATTTTATCAATATTTCCCCTTTCCTTCTCTAGATTAACTAAAGTTCAGTGGCAACTCTGTTCAATCAGTTTCCACGAGCGTGCGAACGCTTGTGAGGTTCGTATTTTTTGAGATGCGATAAATGGAAAATTTGATGGGGAATTCGCTCCTACAAGAGAAGTTAAGCCTAACTTAATTCTATTTACGATGATTATTAACTTTTTTTATTTTCTTTCTTATATATTTTGCCTTTGTTATATCTTATATTTTACATTATTGTTATCCTATATATTTTGTTTGGTTTCCATGAGGTATTGATACAGATACTCTGATTACTTCGAGCACATTGTGGTAAGGACTCTCCACCCGAGTCTAGAGAAAACATAAGATAATGCGATGGTTGTGTAGTGCGGGCCCGCGATATGTATTTCTCGTTAGGGCTGACATGAAAACCTTATTAGAGTAGATCCTTTTGAGAGTGTTGTTGCCTGACAAGTAATTTTTTTGCGAGCTTTCATGTTTTCATTAGGGTCTGTGACTCTAAAGACCTTTTGTAGAATGTTGAACCCATTTGGCCTATTAGTAATGATGGTTACATAGAATGGGTCGACGATATGTATTTCCCGCGGGGTCGATACGAGAACCTCACCCAGAATAGATTCCCTTGAAGGAATTGATACCCGACAAGTAATTTACCGTAAGCGGTAATCATTCTTGGCGAATCCGTGATTGTGGGAACCATATTTAGAACACCAAAGTCGATGGTTGCATAGTATGGGTTTGTGAGATGTATTTCTCATGGGGTCAATACGAGAACCTCACCTAGAAGAGATTCCCTTGAAGAAATTGACGTCTGACAAGTAATTTTCCGTAAGAGGCAATCAGTCTTGGCGAAACCATGACTCTAGGAACCTTTACAAACCCTAGATTATACCTGGTGAGAACCCTATGTGAACAAAGCAATCAGATTCATTCATACCTCTGGCCAATAAACCCTTATACCTGAAAAACAAAAAATATGCATAAACATGGCATCACATTTTTTCATATAAAAAAAAAGCCGTCCGCATTTCATCAGCATGCATATCATTTTCCAAAACAAAAAATTCTCATACATGTCTACGTTTTGTCCATAACCAGCAAACTGACTTCTCAGCATCACTACGAGACCCGTAGAAACTACAAGATGACGTTGGAACAAGTGGAAGATAATTAGACCACCATGAGGAATGCCATAGATTCCATGCAAGAGAAGACATACTGTTTACTAGAAGCCATGGTGAACATGGCTAGAGAGGAGGATAAACCTGAAATCACCACTGATGTTAGGAATATGGATACCCAAATATGCTCATCATAACTCAACATCCAGGGGGTAACCAATCCTGAGTCTGGATTTCCTCCATGGTATGTTCATCGGGAGAGGGTTGATATCCCTCATCTTGTTGGTGTACGGGTGGTTAACTTGGGGGCCCAAGACCACTTTGTTGCATCTTCCAAACATGGGTCTTTGTATGATGACAAAGATCCCTTTGATGCTTTCTAGATGCCTCCACAGATGAGGCATGCTACTGGAATTTTGTTGGATCCTTCTGTAGAGAGGGTTCATTCTCTATAAGTAAATTTCAAGGCTATGGATGTCCACTCCACTCCAGGCGTTGACACAATTGATATCTGCCTGGTACCAAGGCTAGTGATCCTTCAGATGTTCAAGGTTCTCGATTTCGATAAGTACAAAGGGGTTAAATATCACCATACTCATCTAAAGGCTTACTATTACAAAATGTAAGCTTATATTGATAAATATAAACTCCTAATCCATTACTTCCAAGACAACCTCAGTGGGGCATCACTTGAATGGTACATGTAATTAGAAAGGAGTCATGTCCAATCCTGAATGGATCTTGTTGAAGCATTCCTTAAGAATTATCAATATAACACTGATATGGAACCTAAGCATACCCAATTGCAAGACATGGTGAAACAAAAGAATGAATCCTTCAAAGTGTATACTCAATGTTGAAGGGTACTCGCGGCCAAAGTTCAACCACCACTCTTGGAAAAAGAACTGATAGACATGTTTATGGGGATGTTGCAGCTTCATTACATTGAAAAGATGGTTGTAAGTAGCTTCCCATCATTCTCTAACGTCATCACGGCCGAAGAAATAACTGAGAGCCATGTCAAGAAGGCCAAGTTACCAAATATTACCAACACCTCAAGCAGGGCGAAGAAACCCCCTTCTAACTTTCATAAGAAGAAAGACGGGGAAGAAAATACTGTAATGGGATCTTCACAAAGGAATGAAGCCCATTATCATATCCTATATCATCAGGTTGTGGTCTTTCAATATCAACAGCAGACTCCACAATAGCAACTATACTGACAACAGTACACTCCACATCAACAGCGTCAACACGATCAACAAAGGCCAAGAAAGCCAGAGAGGCGTATTGATCCGCTACCAATGTCGTACAATCATATACTTCTATATTTGATTAAAAATGGACTGATAGTGCCAAAGGAAATGAACCCGGTGCTTTCTCCATACCCATCAGGCTTTGACGCCAACGCCCGTTGTTACTTCCATGCTATGGCACTTGGGAACTCAACTGAAAATTGTAAAGTGCTCAAGATAAGGTACATGATCTACTTGACTCTAAGATATTTTAATTTACGCTTGCAAGCCCCTGTATCAACAAAAACCCTTACTTGGTCATGATGCACCATTAGTCAATATTGTGGAAGAAGTTGTTGAGAGTAGGTGTGAGGTGATCATCACACCGGTCTCAATGAGTAGAATGACCTCCATATTTAGAAAAGGCTAGCCCAACAACGAATAAAGAAAGGAAATATCAGTTCCTCAATACTGGAAATCATTAGGCCATATCATTACTTTGCATTCTTGTAATTTCTATTTTTGTTAAATGCTTTTTGTTGTTAAACATTATTGTTTATTAATGGTATTACTAATGAAATGAGCATGCATGTTTTGAACGAACCCTTTTGTATTCACTAATCTTTTCTCATTTATTGCAAAAAGCACAAAAAAATATTTCTCCACTTCACTTTCTTTATCATACTGTTGTTTTAGAAAAAATTGGAGGGAGAATGACGAAAACGAAATACCCAAATTGCTAATGGTAGGCTTTTGAGTAAAACCTTGTCGATGATGTACATGCATTGTTTCAAAATGTCAAACACTAGAGAGATAAGGAGGTGATCCCTAGTTATCCACTTTGAGCCTAGAAGTTGGTGTTTCTTTAGGATATAAAAACCCTTACACTTAACCTGAGGCAATGTAGTGTTCAGTTAATCTAATTACGCATTCGAATTGCAAGATAAAAAAAGATCTCATATGGGGATCAACCACGTGCCATTCTTCCTACACATTGCGAAGTGTTGAAGGAATCATGATGTGAAGACAAGCTTCTCAAAATGTTTTTATGAAGACATGCCATACATGCAAATGTGCATCACAAAAAGAATGGTTCATGGCTCAAGCACAAGTCAAGATTCACTTATAAAAGAATTTCAAGTCTTGAAGATTTTTATTGAATTGATCAAATTATTAAGGTATAAAGTTCTCAACCTCTCTATGTTCATTCATACAGGTCATGTTTCATTTAGGCCTTTTAAATATTTTCATTTGGCCTTACAATTCATTTTCAACTGCATTTGGTCATTCTCATTGATGGTAATTGGTTACCATGTTTTGGGTAATCGATTACATGGTGAAAATTTTCAAATTTTTTAACGTTGGTTCAGGTGTAACCAATTACACCATATTGGGTAACCGATTACCATTGGACCAGTGGCAGAAATAAATGCATTTTTTTATGAAAACATTTTTTGAATTGTGTTCTTGAATCATGACATCCATTCATGAATTATAACCATTTAGAAAGCTGTCTAAGAGTTATATGTATCACATATTTTCAGAATTTGAATACACCTCCTTCACACTAATATTTCAAACCATTTTTCTCTTTCTCTTTTCAAATTTTCTCAAGTGTTCTTGATGAAATTTTCTGTTAAAACTTTCTACACCGAATTTTCAATATACATTCATATAGTTTCATCCATACCATTCTTAGAGCACTTGTATGCCATAAAAGAATTCATTTTTTAAAAGGAGAAGATCAATCAATAGATTCATATATTGTTCCATCTTTCAAAACTTGTAAAAAATCATATTGTTCTTGTTACCCTTGTTGTCCAGGACTGTTGGAAACAAGAGGTTCATTAAAGGGAGGATTGTTCTCTTTTTGAACTTAGTGAAAAATACAAGAGGATTGTTCTTGGTGTTCTTGTTAGAGTCTATATAGAAAGACTAGGTTGTCTTGTCCATAAGATCTAACAATAATAAAATCTCTTACATGTGGTAAGGGGACTGGAGTACTCTCAGATTGTAAGGGAACCAGTATACGTCTCGGTGTTCTTTACTTTATGTACTTTACCGTTTCATTGCATAACCAAACCATAAAAAAAGAACAAGTTTTCATAAAACCGGAAAAAGTTTTCAAAGAACCTAATTCACCCCCCCCCCCCTCTTAGGCGCATACAAAACTTACACATGAGAAATCCAAAGGTTATGACGGTTATTCCTAAACAACCAATGACATGGCAACCGCAAGCCTTCAAACCAAAATAATAAGCTCCCTGAGAGTTGTTCCAAACAATAAAAAAGAAAAAGGCAACTAAGTTGAACACCCAAAGAGGAGACTTAGGAAAAAGTTAGGGCATCCCGGTGGACCAAAAGCTTCAAAGAAGCGGTCCAGGAAAAAAAATAGAGATCAAAGAGGAAAAAAAGAGCAAAAAAGAGTAAAAAGGGGGAGGTCGTGTAAACCCTCAGCAAAAACAAAACAAGATGACTTCCATTTTTAAGAAAGTCTGGAATCTTCATCTTTACACATTTAAACTCTCTTGAAAGGTGAACGTGTATGCCGAATCAAGACCACCTCATAACCCTATAGATCAGGGGCATGGCATCTAATGACTATGTTGACCAAAGAATTGGTCAATCTGAAACAAATCCCAAGCATTATATGATCATAGAGGCAAATCGTTTCAAAACATTCAATCAATCTGGGGCAAGTCCCTCAAAGGCTTAGTCAGGGGAAATTCACCTCAAGAGCACAGTAAAATCAACCCCTCCAGGGGTCAGTCAGTCAAGGAAAAATATTTTCAAAAGCTCATACTGGGGCAAGGAATATTAAGAGTATAGTGAAAGCCCAGTTTCCAAATATTAGTTGATCTAAAGTAAAACATTTCAAGAACCAGTTAATTAGGGGGGGAAATTGCAAGATTCAAATGCTAGGGCAAATTGGTTCAGGACATGGTATGACATAGATGTTCCCAAGTTGCCATTTGACCTGAATTCCTTCAAATACCCCATATATCAGGGCAGAACAAGCTACGAAGGGGAATATCCTCTCCATGCATTCAAGTTAGTAGACCGTGCCAGACACTAGTAACCGTTGAGTTCACAACAAGTGTTAAGAGATAACACTAGCACAACATCCAATCACCTCCTAGAAAGAATCTTTAAGGCATAGAAAAAACAAAATAGTCGTGTGTTAATCATGCCGATGTACTCAGGAAAATCATTTGTAGGTCATCATGGGATATCAGGCAAAGAAGTTGAGTTTCTGTCAGGAACAAACACATAGCCTATTAGTAAGGGCTCAAACCTGGGGCACCAAGATCATCCATATCCGCCTTTAGATCATCACATTGTCAAGTTTCGAGTGTCGAGAAGTCAAATCCTTTCACCAACAGTCCAATCTGTATTCTCTACCAAATAAACCAAATTCCAATTCATGTTGGCAACTAGAAGAAAAAACCAAAAGTCCAATCAATATTGGCTCCCCAAAACCAATGTTAATCTCTATTGGCATTTCCATAAACCAAAATCCAATCCCTATTAGCATCATTTGCAAAATCCAATCTACATTGGTACCCCAAATCTTCAGTTTTGCTTGAATTTTATGAGGAAAGAAGGTCAAGCCCCATACAAATTCAATCACTCACCTGCACTCTTACATGCAATAATCATAACATTTCATACGTAGCATTTCCCCCAAGGCAAGATGTTACATTACACAAAAATCCAATCATTCATTTATATTCCCACATGCATTAATCATGACATTTCATGCATTGTGCATAGTGTTTTCATTGAGGTGAAGCACTACATCATTACAAATTAAAAACATGCACACATAGCATAAGTTAGGATCTAGGACTAATTATAAGAGTCCAGGTCAATCGCCAAGCTAATTCAATGGTATTTCTCAGAGTAAGTTCCTACCGTGCATGCTTTCTCATTAGGAATTCTCCAACAAGTTTTTCTTCAACCTTTGTTGATAAGGATGGTATCCTTAGCTAAGTCAGTGGTGTTTCTCTGAGTGAGTTCCTACCCTACATGCTTTCTCAATAGGCTAGGCCCTAACAAGTTTTTCTTCAACCTCTATTGATAAGGATGCCATCCTCATCTAAGTCAGTGATATTTCTCTAAGTGATTTCCTACCCTGCATGCTTTCTCATCGAGCTAGGCCCCAACAAGTCTTTTTCTTAACCTTTTGTTGATAAGGATGATATCATCAGCTAAGTCAATGGTATTTCTTTGAGTGGGTTCCTACCCTGAACGCTTTCTCATTGGGTGTTCCCCAATAAATCTTTTATATCAACCCTTTGATGATGTCATTCCATAGTGAATTATTTCCCATCAACCCTTTTATGATGTCATTCCCTAATGATAATTTATTCCATCAACCTTTTGATGATGTTATTATCTAATGAATTTTTCCATCAACCCTCTGATGATGTCACTCCATAGTGAAATCTTTTCCATCAACCCTTTAATGATGAGATTCCCTAGTGAATTCTTTTCCATTAACCCTTTGATGATGTCACTCCCTAGTGAATTCTTTTCCATCAACCCTTTGATGATGTCACTCCCTAGTGAATTTTTTCGACCAAACCTTTGATGACATCACTCCCTAGTGAATTATTTTCCATAAACCCTTTGACGATGTCACTCTCTAGTGAATCCTCTCCATCATCCCTTTGATGATGTCACTCCCTAATGAATTCTTTTCCACTAACCCTTTGATGATGTCACTCCCTAGTGAATCTTTTCCATCAAACCTTTGATATTATCACTCCCTAGTGAATATGTTTCCATCAAACCTTTGATGATGTCACTCCCTAGAGAATTCTTTTACATCAGCCCTTTGATGATGTCACTCCCTATTCACTTCTTTTCCATCAACCCTTTGACGATGTCACTCCCTAGTAAGTATTTTTTATCAATCCTTTAATGATGTCCCTCCCTAGTGAATTCTTTTCCTTCAACCATTTAATCATGTCACTCCCTAGTGAATCCATTCCATTAACCCATTGATGATGTCACTCCCTAGTGAATTCTTTTCCATCAACCCTTTAATGATCTCACTTCCTAGTGAATCTTTTCCATCAAACCCTTAATGATTTCACTCCGTAGTGAATTCTTTTTCATCAATCCTTTGATGATCTCATTCCCTAGTGAATTCTTTTCCATCAACACTTTGATGATGTCACTCCTTAGTGAATTCTTTTCCATCAATCCTTTGATGATGTTACACAGTGAATATTTTCCATCAATCCTTTGACGATGTCATTACCTAGTGGCAACCCTTTGATGATGTCACTCCCTAGTGAAGTCTTTTCCATCAACGATTTGATGTTATCACTCCCTAGTGACTCTTTTCCATCAACACTTTGATGATGTCACTCCCTAGTGAACCTTTTTCATCAACCCTTTGATGATGTCACTCCCAAGTGGATTATTTTCCATTAATTATTTAATAATGTAACTCCCTAGTGAATTTTTTCCATCAAACCTTTCATGATGTCACTCCCTAGTGAATTAGTTTCCATCAACCCTTTGATGATGTCTCCCCCAAGTGAAGTCTTTTCTATCAACCCTTTGATGGTGTCACTCACTAGTGAAGTATTTTCCATCAACCCTTCGATAATGTCATTCCCTAGTGAATTCTTTTCCATCAACCCTTGGATGATGTCACTCTCTAATGAATCATTTTCCATCAACCCTTTGATGATGAGATTCCCTAGTGAATTCTTTCCATAAATGCTTTGATGATGTCACTCCCTAGTGAATTGTTTTCCATCAACCCTTTGATGATGTCACTCCCTAGTGAACTTTTTTCATCAAACCTTTGATGACATCACTCCCTAATGAATTATTTTCCATAAACCCTTTGACGATGTCATTCTTTAATTAACATTTTCCATTAACCCTTTTGATGATGTCATTCTCTAATGAATCATTTTCCATCAACCCTTTGATGATGTCATCATCTAATGAACATTTTCCACCAATCCTTTTATGATTTGATTCTCTAATAAACCCTTTCCAGTAACCATTTGATGATTTCATTCTCTAATGAACATTTTCCATCAACCATTTGATGATGTCATTCTCTAATGAACCTTTGTCATCAACCCTTTGATGATGACATTCCTTAATGGTTCTTTTTTCATCAACCTTTTGATGATGTCATGACTCTTTTTCCGTCAACCCTTTGATGATGTCACTCCCTCATGAAATTTTTCCATCAACCTGAAGCTAGCGGAAATATACCCAAACGTACCGCACGCTCGAACATACAACAGAGTCGCCATCGAACTTTATTTATCCCCAAAGGGAAGGTAAAAAATCGATAAAACCCGGGGGAAAGAGATGTGCTGGGTAAGGAAGTCGATTATGCAAGGGGAAGGTATTAGCACCCCAACCATCCATAGTACTCCATGGGAATTGTTTTGATTGTTCTCGCTTGAATAGGTGTTATGTCTAAGATTAATCGCTAAAGAATGGGAAAAGGGAGAGAAATAGATAAAGTGCTCGGTGAGGATTGGGGCCCTCATGCCTACGTATCCTCATAGTGCAATGAGGAATTCAGAGCTTCGTAGTTCAAGGAACTAGAGGTTGAGGATGGAAATAATTGTGATAGAAGTATGGTCTGAACCAAAGGATAGGGTTGTTTGAACTCTAACAAGGGTGAAAAGATGAACCCAAGAGTAAACTGGTATGAACCAACAAGTGAGGGCCTACAACGCTCTATCACTGTACTGGAACAACCGAAAAAGGAATGAATTAGGTGTTTGGGTTAAGGGCCAAACAACTCTTGGTTCACAAGGAGGTATAAGATAGAGCACAAAGGTATAGTGTATTTGGCTCAAAGAATAAGTGTATCACAATGGAGTGAATGAAAGTAGAATATGAGTGTATCATGGGATGGATGGAATAAAGTGACCGAAGTCACATAATGGAATATTTGGTGATAAGTGACTGAAGAGGTATTGTTTGAAATCGAAAGGTGAAGTGTATTGGTATCCATAAGATAAATGGGATTTCTACCATAGAGGGAAACAACTCTGACCGCGACAGGGTGTTAGCTAAAAAAAGGAGGAATTACATGTTTGGGTTAAGGACCAAACAACTCTAGGCATAAATGCATACTATTCGTTAAGCATCCTAAAAGGGTGTATATGGAATTCCAAGGAAAGTGTATTTCGATGTCAAAGGGACAATATGTCATTGAGTGAATGATTTATGATCAAGGGTAGGTAATGAATAGTGAAAGATATGAATGGTGCCCTAAGGCGGAGGAAGGAATAATTAGAAGTATGCTCGCCAAGGATTCGCATCCTCATGCCTACGTATTCTCATTATGCAATGAGAAAGTCAGAGCAATCGTAGTTCGGAACTACGAGAATAGAAAGAGAGAGATTTGTATAAGCAACGGGGACTCACAAGACAAACACTTCTTCAAGGAAGATTGTGGTGTTGGAGTGCAAGGAGTTGTGTGTCACTTGTTGGGGAATCAATAATTCGAGATCAAATCATGATAATATCTTGGATCCAAGAGAAGGATAGACTCTTAATCGAAAAGCAAGGTAGGCATTTACCAATACATGGACTAGCAGGCCGCCACTATAAGGTAAAGCCAAAAAGAAAGATTGAATTAAGTGTTTGGGGTTGTTTGCCCAAACAACTCTCGATTGAAGAGATGGATTATCGTCAGGACATCCTAAAAGGATGGACAAGGAGTCTAAGGAGAAGTATGATTGATCTCAAAAAGATGGTATAGATTGAATGAATGAAGAATGATCCATTAGGTATAGAAGGTGGATTGATAAATAAGATATAAATAAGATAGCTCGTGAATAAACTGGGCTCTCCTGCCTACGTATCCTTATAGTGCAATAAGGAAATCAGAGCTTTCGTAGTTCAGCCCACTAGGGCTGAAAACAAGGTGATTGAGGAGGCAAAGGAAAAGATTGAAATGATAGACTTGATAGTTGTTTCATAAGATTCACACTAAAGTCTATGAGTAAAAGTGGATACGATAAGCAATGAGCCAAACGTCTCGCACCGAAAGATATCCAGAATGAGTGTAGGAAAGCTCTAGTCTTATTCCTTCTTTACCACTTAAGGCTCGTGGCATGTAACTCTCGTCTTAAACTTCAAGAGAAGGAAGAAGAGTCTTTGTAGTTATTTATTGTAGTGATGATGAAGACCTTATCAATCGCTTGATTTGATTTGCACTAAAGTCTATGAGTGGAGGCGAGAACGATGAGCGTTGGGTCATACGTCCCATACCCAAAGATACTCAGAATGGGGGTAGGTATACTCCAGTCTCACTCATTCTCCATTACATAAGGCTCATAGCATACAACTTGATTCATGATTGATAAGTTGTTGAAGTCCTTGATTTTTGTTGTTTTTTCTTTATGAAGTTAGACTTGTTAATCGTATGGTTAGAATTGTGCTAAAGTCTATGAATAGAGGTGAATACGATGAGCGTTAGGTCATACGTCCCATACCCAAAGATACTCGGAATGGGGGTAGAAATACTCCAGTCCCACTCCTTCTCTATTGCTTAAGGCTCGTGTCACACTTTTCTAACTTTGATTTAACAAGCGTTGAAGATGCCACCTTTGACGTGCTTGAATAATCCGCTGCTTGGTATGACTTAGGAGGCCTTAATTGAAGATCTTGTCTTGAGGCCTTGAGCTCCACAGCTTGGAAGAAAAGTCTTATTAAGTGACCAAGGGTCTTTTGGTCACTCAATTTAGACTGTGGGATTATACAAGTTCAAAGGATTTAATTAAGAAAAATTACTTTTGATCAATTTAATCATGAGTTTTATTTTGTTTTTGGGAACTAGGTTTGGATCTAACCAAAGTTAGTAATGGTTATAAACTACCCTAAGGAATCATGCATTCGAAATTTGATTAAAAATTCTAAGTTAGAAGTCCTAAGGGAATATGCACATATTAGTCAAAATATTGATTAAAAACCCTATATATAAGTCCTAAAGGGATCTACAATTGTAAGGATAAGACTAATTCCTAATGTCAAATTCTAATCCTAAAGGGATAATGCAATTCTATCACAAAATACCAAATTAGGCCCATAAGGACAAAATGGTCATTTGCAAAATATGTCAAATTTTATGATCTAAAAGATTTGTTCCTAATTAAAGACTAATATTGAGAATTAGCCTAAGGTTAAGAGATGTCAAGTTCTAAATGTAATCAAAAGCTAAGTCATTAGAATTAAATTTCTATTAAAAAGTCCTATTTAATTCTATTAAAAAGTCCTATTTAATTCTAATAAAAAATCCTAAAGCTATGAATTAATCCTAAATGATATGCCAATTAAAATTCTAAAAACTATATTAATCCTAATTATCAATTAACCTATTTAATCTAATGTTATTTTAGTTAATCAAATTGAAAAAAAAATCAATTAAGAAAAGTAAAGAAATCAACAAAAATGAGTATGGGGTGCATGACTAAATGGAGGTCAAAACAGAACTCAGACCCATTAATCTTGAGGCCATAGAGCCTTTTTGTATCACTTAACAAACTCCTAACAATCCAACATGGGGTGTGTATATTAAATTGGAAATGGGCCTCTGAGCCAAAAACGCATCAGCGCTCATTCCAGAGAGGGGGTGCATTAGGAATTCAGGCATGAAGTCAGCAAAAAGATCAATGGGCTTGTGAAAGCCCAACTCTCTTTCTTTATAAATTCAGAAGGGGTGCACTAGCAAAAGGTGGCGTGCCAATATGAATTTCCATGGGCCTTAATGTCTGAGCCCACTATACCTCCCTGTTGACTTGTACAAGTCAACAGGTTTGAATGCCAAACTCTGCGCGCTCAAACGTTCACCGTCACTGTCCATTAGCCACCGCACCGACGGCCATCACCGGCGGCGGTGGCATCCAAAACCTAAATTCTAACTACCACGTTATGTACAAAGACGCGCTGGTGACAAGAATGGGATCCATTTGGGGAAAAGGTTTATGGATCAACCGAATCGAGAGGATCTTGGGAAGAACCCTATGATTCTAAGTGCAAATTAAATGGCGCTGGTGATCAACTAGACTCCTACACCATGGGGCTTCTGTTTCTCATACTAAGTGCTTCTAACTGGTGAGCTCAGTGCAAGTAAAATCCAAGTGGAGCCTAAATTACATATCAGAGAAGATGATCAGAACGGTTTGCCGGTGAGTTCTTGACCTTGCCTTGCGCGTTTTCTTTCTCTCTCTTTCTCCTTCTTCTTCTTTCTGAACTTGAAAATCGTGAGCACGAAAAGTGGAATGGCAGTGGTTAAGCTCAAGCAATATTGAAGCTTCAATGTGAAGCTTCAATGGCTTTTTGTGAGAGGTAGAGCTTTAGTGAGGGAGAGGGAATGAATTGCAGAGTGAGAGAATTTCTGAGCAAAGTGTTCCAGCTCTCAAGAGATGATAGTGGAGTTGTTTAAATAGAGAGGAGGTTAGGGAATTAGCTAGGTTTGGAATAAGGTTTGGATTCAGATGGCCTTTGGTTAGGAGTTAGTTAACATTGACTCACTGAGTTAGTATTAAACTCAGTTAGTTAGTGAATGAGAAACTCAGTTAGTTAGGTTGGTTTAGATTGATTAATGAATGAGTGAAATGAAATTTGACTGGTTGTTGCAAGTTAGGATTAGATTGAGGTTATGTTAGAATGGTTTTTTAATGACTTGTTGCTCATGTTGCAGGTTGAAAAATTAAGTGACTTTGCTTTGGTTTGAAGTGATGGATAGTTTGTTGTGTGAGTTTTAATGGATTTGATACATAGACTGGATGTAGCGAGTAACATTAGAGTTAGGTGAAAAGCCATTAGACCAAAGATAACCTATTGAACCGGTAATTGTTAAAGGCAAGTGTGCTTGTGCTTTGGTTTGCTGCAGGTTGTTCTGAATGAATATGGAACCATCGTGCTTGATGTCATGCCCTTGGTGACATTCCTTCATGTGGAATCAGGTGGAATATGTTACACTACTACCACATGCCCTGTTGTACCATAGTTTGCAACTTGCTTGGCTTTTTTATTCATGGTAACCCTTGTTGATGTGCATGGCCATTAATGGATTTGATTGTGGAAATTGCAGCTGGTGTGCAGTCACAGGTGAAGCAGGAGCAGGTCATATGAAGCAAGCCATTGGCTCCTCAATGCAGATGTCTCATGGCTACTATGACATGATGAATTTGATGGTTCCACTATAGGTCAGGACCATGGCAGATGTCTCATGGCTACTATGACATGATGAATTTCATTGCTCCTTATGTTCCAATGTCTCACTGAACTGTTGGCATCAAGATTGATATGGTATGCTTTCCCAAAGTTCCTGCAGCATGTTAGTGGGCTCTTTGGTTTTGCTTTGTGCTGCATGCCAAAAGCTTGCATTCAGTGGCTAATCCCAATGTGATTTTACACTTGGTAGGTGCATTTCCATTGTAGCATATGGATGTGGTAACAATAGGCATTACCTTTGCCCGTGGTTTGGCCTGAAGGTTAGTCATGAAGCTTGCAGCAGGCTCAATTTGGCTTTGTGAAGGTTTGTGGTTCCTTGAACCTTGATCCAATGGTTCAGGAGGTGCATTTTTCCTGTTATGTTTTGGCCTTGACTTGTTTCCATGGCCTGTTGGATTAACCATGCTTTTGGCCTGATGCAGGTCGGTTCTTGCTAGCTGACCCACATGGAGTGCTCGCAGTCTGCAGTACTTATGGTTTAATTTGAAAATATGCAGGATTGCCTACATAATGCTTTATGGCTTAGGTAGATATCCCCTTGTGCAACTTGTTATAGTTCCTTGTGGTTTGGCTTGAATATGTGTAGGACTTTCAACAGGACCAGCTTGCTTGTCCTCTTGGCTTGGTGCAACAAAGTCTTAATCTAAGACAAATATGGATGCTCGCTGTTGCAGGTTGCATTTTTTCCTTGTTGTTTGATGCAGATGCAGGTTTTGTAACAGGGTTGTACTTTTGATGTGATGTTAAAGATGGAATGTGCTTGCATACCAGCTATTTCCACTCTGCTGTGTAGGCTGGTGTAATTTGTAGCAACATATTTGTAAGGCAAGGTTGAGTGTTGGTAGGCTATTTGGCCTTAGGTCCTGCTGGCTTGGCCTTTGACACACCTGTGGCTTTGATTCAAGACCTATTAACAACATGTTGGTTCAAGACCTATTTGAAACATGTTGGTTCAAGACCTATTGGCAACATGTTGGTTGAGACTTGGCAAATGCAGCAGGATAGAAGTAGGTTGACAAAGTAAGAAACTCCAAACTTCAAGACATGACCAAGTTAGCATTAAAGTGAAGAAAACAAATCCACATGGAAAAAATCAAGGTCAACCTGGACATGGAGCATGGAATAAAGTTTAGGGTTAGTCCTTTGGTGATTAGGGATGACCAAGGACCTAGGGTTGACTTTGGTCAAAGTTGACCAAAAAGTCAACTATTGACCAAAGTCAACAATTTGCAAAAATTCATTTTTTTGTGTTTTTCTTGTAAATGGACAATGGATTGATGATTAGGGTGAAAATTTAGGGTATTAGGGCCTTGGGTTGAATTTGGTCAAAGTTGACCTAAAAGTCAACGGTTGACCAAAGTCAACAATTGGTCAAAAATGTCAAACTTTGTATTTTATTTTGTAGAATCATATATAATGGTTTAAAATGACATGGAATGGACTGAAATGGTTTTAAAAATGATTAGAAATTGGTTTCACAATTGGTTTATTTATGACTTGGATGTTTGACTTTTGAAAAGAAAATAACTTGACTGATAATGCTTATGAACAAGGCCATGAAATGAGACCATAAGGTTAGGGTTTTGATATAGTATCCATGAACCAATGGCATGACCAGTAAGTGGCTTGAAACACAAGAAGTTTAGTTGTTCAGATGACCAAGACCACAAATATATCCACAACCATATGAATAACACCATTGACTTTGGACCAAGACCAATGCTCCAAGAAAGGTTAGGCCAAGCAACTTGACAAAGGGTGAAGATTGAGGGGTCATGAATGCACAGTGAATTCACCAAGTTCATCTGATTCACCATATTTTGATTAGGGCTTTGAAGATCAATATAAGGCCTGGGGAAGCTCCATGCAGTCATGCCTTGAGGAATTAGGGCTTTGAAGGCCCTAGATTGTCTGGTCACACCTTTGTTGAAATCAAACCTTCACCATCATCATTAGGGTTTCACATCCCCCATGATGATGATACGGTTAGCCCATGTCTTTGGGCTTTGATATCCATACAAACCCTAACTTTACAAGCCCAAGTTTCTTCTGAATCCATGAGGAATGATGCATGTGGATGAGTTATGAATGTATGCAAGTGATCTCCTGATCAAGTGATTGAATGAATAGGTGAGAAAAGGGGAGGGCAAATTTTAGGGGTACAACAGCTGCCCCTATTTAATCTTCTTGGACCTGAATACCAGAATTGCGGGAGCTTTTCAGGTATTCGAGGTGGAAGGTGATTAAATACGGACGTGCCCGAAATTTGCCTAAACATGTGGCTGAGGTTCTATCACCAGTGTAGTGAAGATGCTATATGTAGTGCATGATGTATGCTTATTTTTTATGATGCATGTTTGTTTGCTTATTTGTCATTTGTAGGGATGAGTCTTTATCATGATGGGGACTCCGACTCGTCATTTACATGAGGCTGACACTACTATTGAGGAATCTTTGCCTGCCAAGGAACACTGAAATGTTGGAGCCAACATGGCGTCCCAACCGATTGAGTGTCACAGGTGTTCGAGTGAAACCCATTTTTTGAATCGCCGATCACGTTTCAGGTTTATCGGGTTTTAACAGTAATGTAAGGTGTTTTCTATTTATTGTAGCTTTTTATTATTCCCCAAAATTTCAAAGCATTATGTGAGTAAGACAAGTCAATTATTTTGCATACAAAACACAGAAGAGAATGTTTGAGGAATAACTGAATTTTATTGATATGAGGTTTGTACATATGGTGAGTACAAGGATGCAGACGCCCTTAATGAGGATGTTGGAAAAATTGAAAAAATAATTGAAATGGCAATGGGAAATATTTTTGTATGATTTTCTCCATTGATTACAACATTGGCCTTATTCTACCATATAACCTGAATCCCCAAAACCTTGCTTCGGCTGACTATGATTGGATCGGTCCTTAACCCTCTGATATCTAGCTTGTAGCATATGGGCTTAAGGATCATAATCAATGCCTTTATCCCTAACTTTTGCTTGGATATTTCAATTCTTTTTCGTCCACCAGGATGCTCCTTTTTGCCTAAATCGCCCTTTCGGGTTTTCGGCTTAGCGAGCTTCATATGTGTTCTCTAACTTTTGCATGGACAATTCATTTTTTGGTCCATCGGGATGGCCATTTTTGCCTAGATTAACCTTGCAGAGCTTAATCTAGTAGGCTTTCATCATTTCTTCTTAGGCATAATATTTTTTGACTATGTCTGCATTCACTAGCGAAGGCAAGTCTTCCCCATCCATTGTTGTGAGGATTAGAGACCCACCTGGTAAGGCTTTCTTAACGATGAAAGGTCCCTCATAGTTGGGATTCCATTTGCCTCGTGGATCGGAGTGAATAACAGAGTACCTTTTGAGCATGAGTTCTCCAGCGTGGTACTCACGATAAAGAACCTTCTTGTCAAAAGCTCGTTGAGACGTCTTTGGTATAGCTGACCATGGCAGACGGCCATCAAACGCTTCTCTTCAATCAGATTCAGTTGGTCATACCGAGATTGAACCCATTTGGCTTCATCAAGATCAGATTCCATGATGACTCTGAGCGAAGGTATCTCGACTTCGATTGGTAGGACAACTTCCATCCCATATACCAATGAATACGGAGATGCCCCAATGGATGTGCGAACCGAGGTTCTATAACCGTGCAAAGCAAATGGTAACATCTCATGCCAGTCCTTGTATGTCTTGACCATCTTTTGGATGATTCTCTAGATATTTTTGTTAGCTGCTTCTACGGCACCGTTCATCTTGGGCCGGTATGGTGAAGAGTTGTGGTGCTCGATCTTAAATTCTTCGCATAACTCCCTCATCATTGTGTTGTTGAGGTTATTGGCGTTGTTAGTGATGATCTTGCTAGGTATCCCATAGCGGCAAATTATCTCTTTCTTGATAAACCGGGTAACCACTTGTCGAGTGACATTAGCATATGAAGCAGCTTCGACCCATTTCGTGAAGTAATCATTAGCGACTAGGATGAATCGATGTCCATTGGAAGCTTTACGATCTATCATCCCAATCATATCGATGCCCCACATAGAAAAGGGCCATGGAGAAGTTAGAACATTCAACGGAGTTGGCGACACAAAGATCTTGTCACCATATATCTGGAACTTATGGCATCTTTTCACAAAATTGTAGGAATCAACCTCCATTATCGTCCAATAGTAACTAGCCTGAAGGATCTTCTTGGCCATAGCAGGACCCTTTGCATGTACACCATCGTAGCCTTCGTGTATGGACCTTATTATTGTACTAGCTTCGTGTCTATCCACGCATTTGAGCAGTACAGAATCATAATTCACTTTGTATAGTACATCACTATTTAGGAAGAACTTGGAAGAAAGTCTTCTCATAGCTCTCTTATCGATAATGGATATACCCTTGGGGTATTGTTGTTTCTCCAGAAATGTTTTTATGTCATAGAACCAAGGCTTGTCGTCAGGATCGACCTTAATTGCTAGACAATATACGGGTTCATCTAAGTGGTCAATCTGGATGGATGGTGCTCCATTCTTCCATTTGGCTTTGAACATAGATGCCAATGTGGCTAGAGCGTCTGCTAACTGATTTTCCTCCCTAGAGATATGATGAAATGAGATTTCATCAAAATAGGGTATCAGTTTTCTGATATGCTCTTTATAAGGTATCAACTTGCTAGCCCGAGTCTCCCAGTCACCTTTTACCTGACTGATTACCAGAGTTGAATCACCGAATACCTCAAGAATCTTGATCCTTAAGTCGATTGCCGCCTTTAAACCGTAGATACATGCTTCATATTCTGCCATATTGTTGGTGCAGTCAAAACACAATCTAGCAGTAAACGGGAGGTGGAAACCAGTTGGGGAAGTGATAACAACACCTATACCATGACCTCGAGTATTGGAAGCACCTTCGAACACGAGCGCCCATCGTGACCCTGGTTCGGGGCCTTCCTCAGGGCCTACCTCGAAGCCTGGCATAGTGAAGTCTCTGATAAACATGATGTCTTCATCTGGAAAGTCAAACCTCAACGGTTGATAACCTTCGACAGGAAGATGAACAAGATAGTCAAACAGAACACTCCCTTTTATTTCTTTCTGGGTCACGTATTGCATACCAGCTATTGCCACTATGCTGTGCAAGCTGGTGTAATTTGTAGCAAGATATTTGCAAGGCAGGGTTGAGTGTTGGTAGGCTGCTTGGCATTAGGTCCTGTTGGCTTGGCCTTTGACACACTTGTGGTTTTGATTCAAGACCTATTAGCAACATGTTGGTTCAAGACCTATTGGCAACATGTTGGTTGAGACTTGGCAAATGCAGCAGGATGGAAGTAGGTTGACAAAGTAAGAAACTCCAAAGTTCAAGACATGACCAAGTTAGCATTAAAGTGAAGAAAACAAATCCACATGGAAAAAATCAAGGTTAACCTGGACATGGAGCATGGAATAAGGGTTAGGGTTAGTCCTTTGGTATTTAGGGATGACCAAGGACCTAGGGTTGACTTTGGTCAAAGTTGACCAAAAAGTCAACTATTGACCAAAGTCAACAATTTGCAAAAATTCATTGTTTTGTCTTTTTCTTGTAAATGGACAATGGATTGATAATTAGGGTGAAAATTTAGGGCCTTAGGTTGACTTTGGTCAAAGTTGAACAAAAAGTCAATTGTTGACCAAAGTCAACAATTGGTCAAAAATGTCAAACTTTGTATTTTCTTGTGTATAATCATATATAATGGTTTAAAATGACATGGAATGGACTAAAATGGTTTGAAAAATGATTGGAAGTGGGTTTCGCAATTGGTTTATTTATGACTTGGATGTTTGGCTTTTGAAAAGAAAATAACTTGACTGATAATGCTTATGGTTAGGGTTTTGATATAGTATCCATGAACCAATGGCATGACCAGCAAGTGGCTTGAAACACAAGAAGTTTTGTTGTTCAAATGACTAGGACCACAGATATATCCATAACCATATGAACAACACCATTGACTTTGGACCAAGACCAGTGCTCCAAGAAAGGTTAGGCCAAGCAACTTGACAAAGGGTGAAGATTGAGGGGTCATGAATGCATAGTGAATCCACCAAGTTCATCTGATTCACCATCTTCTGATTAGGGCTTTGGAGATCAAGATAAGGCTTGGGGAAGCTCCATGCAGTCATGCCTTGAGGAATTAGGGCTTTGAAGGCCCTAGATTGTCTGGTCACATCTTTGTTGAAATCAAACCTTCACCACCATCATTAGGGTTTCATATCCCCTATGCTGATGATATGGTTAGCCCATGTCTTTGGGCTTTGATATCCATACAAACCCTAGCTTTACAAGCCCAAGTTTCTTCTGAATCCATGGGGAATGATGCATGTGGATGAATTATGAATGTATGCAAGTGATGTCCTGATCAAGTGATTGGATGAATAGGTGAGAAAAGGGGAGGGCAAATTTTGGGGTACAACACAACCCTTTGATGATGTCACTCCCTCGTGAATTTTTTCCATCAACCCTTTGATGACATCACTCCCCTGTGAATATTTGCATCAACCGTATGATGATGCCATTCCATAATGAATTATTTCCATCAACCTTTTGATGATGGTATTCCCCCAATAAATCTACTCTCGAGGGAGTCTTTTTTGGAGTGTTTCCCAACAGATCATCATCGTGTACGACCCTTCTCTAATTCTCAAGTTGATAGTTGATGGTGTTTTCCAACTCTCAAGTTGACTGTGTTTTCCAACTCTCAAGTTGATGGTATTTTTCTAACTCTCAAGTTATTGGTATTTTTCCAACTTTGAAGTTGTTGGTATGTTTCCAACTCTCAAGTTGACGGTGTTTTCAAACTCTCAAGTTGATGATATTTTCTAACTCTCAAGTTGTCAGTGTTTTCCAACTCCCAAGTTGACGGTGTTTTCCAACTCTCCAGTTGACGGTGTTGTCCAACTCTCAAGTTGACAGTGCTTTCCAACTCAAGTTGGCGGTGTTTTCTAACTCTCAAGTTGATGGTATTGTACAACTCTTGAGTTGAAAGGGTTTTCCAACTCTCAAGTTAACAATGTTTTCCAACTCTCAAGTTGACGGAATTCTTCCAACTCTCAAGTTGACGGCATTTTCCAACTCTCAAGTTAATTGTGTTTTCCAACTCTCAAGTTGACGGTTGTAACACCCACATATAATATATGTCTAGAATACATATTATTAATAGTGTAATACTGGTACTGAAATACATAAGTGCCTTACGGCAACAGTGTACATATTACACGCCCAAAAGAAAATGCTACATGGCACAAAATATACACAAAGGTACCTAAAATAAAACTAGGAACTAGATCATTGTAGAATGATCTCAAAAATATATACACAGCGGAGAAGCCATCCAAAACATTAGGTAAGAAAGACATCACTCTATCTTGTCCTTACCCTTCGCCCGATCAGAACTACCTGAAAAATATTCAACAACATGGGGTGAGATAATAATCCCAGTGGGTTCCCTATCTTGTGGGTCCATTCGGCTCTACAAGGTTTTCTAATCAATATCCAACTTAAGTCAACAAGGGAAAGAAGACTTAAGTGATGGGGGAAAGTCTCACAATGTATGGCAACATGCTCTTGAGTTCTCACAACTCAAATAAGTTACTATTCAAATTCACGAAACACAAATACGTGAGCGGACCTACATCTAGGAAAAACTCAGTTCATGCATACTCGTATGATTCTACTTTGGCGGTGGATATTGGGTCCTCTATGAGTTCCAAACTCAATCCAAGCGTCTGTCACTCGTATGGAACTCTAACCCACTTTGGGTATCCTTCACCGTATAGGTCTCTAACCCACTTTGGTGTACACCTATCCCCCATGTCCGCCATGGTTGGGGCTCAAACCCAACTGAGGCACGAATCATTGGAGTCACATCCCATTGCTTACTCATCTAAGCATCTCAAATAGGGATGTACACCATCAAGGGTAAAACATTCTGAATACGTGATCAGTTCCATAAAACATAACTAGATTCATTAATCACTGGTGACTTCATTCACCAATATACAATCAATAACAATGCATGTTCCATACAATCGATTGTCACTAAGGACCAATCGATTGGTCCCGAGCATTTTTCACTTTCTATAACTTAGAAACTCCATTTAATCAATTGATCTGGAAAAGACTCCAGAACCAATAGATTGGTTCCTGCACAAATCAAAATCTCTTATGCACAACAACATAGTTTTCAACCTGCATAATATTGTTTCATTTCTAGCAACCAATCTCTTGTCATAATCATGAAAACATATCAATAACACTTTCAAAGTAACAACCACATCATTATATCACAAGAATCCAACAAATACAAGAACACAAATAGAAGTATCATCAATGGAGGTTCACATGATTCATGGAGAAACTTATTATAATATTATTTATCATACTATCAAATTCTTGGTTCATCAAACCCTAATTTCTAAATCTAAAGTTCTACCTAGAACCCACCTTAGAAATGGAAGAGGAGAAGTTGTTGAGGATGAGGAGATGAAATTAAGATGATGATCTTGTTCTTCCAAGTTCTTCTTTCTCCTACTCTTCTTAATCTTATCTTCCTTCACTCTCTAACTTTTCCATTTCCTCTGTAAGTGTTTCTACTGATATGTGGAAATGAGACATAGAACATGTATTATTACATGTGGTTGGTAAGAGGCCACTAGGTGAGAACATGTGGACAACAAGAGTTGAAATATTTGTGTGGATAGAAAGTGGGTAGGAGTGGTAGAAAAATATCTCGAGTGATACGACACTTAGATAATTACTCTACCAGAGCAATTAACCCATTATTAATAATACCAAAATGTCCCAATTAATAAAAGGTCAGCCCCAAATATATTAATTAAGTCAATATGAATTCACTATTTACTCTATTTCATCCCAACTGATAACTTTTAGAGCACATAGGAATTCAGTTGATCTCAATTAATAGGAATTTGTGCATTTAAGGAAATACGGGGTATTACATCCTCCCCCCTAAAATAAAAGTCGTCCCCGAATTTAAATATTACCTGGAAGAGATGAGGGTAAACATCTCGCATTTCAGACTCCAATTCCCAGGTAGCATCACCCGGATTTGATTCATCCCACTGAACCTTAACAAGAGGGATTTCCTTATTCCTCAATACCTTAATTTCCCGTCTTACAATATGACTTGGTAAAGGTTCGAAAGTTAGGTCTGCTTCTACTCCTATTGAATCTGGTAGAATAGGTTGAAGAGAATCTGGAATGAACTTTCGATGTTGAGATACGTGAAAAATATCATGCATTTCTGATAGAGAAGGTGGTAAGGATAATTGGTAAGCTACTTCACCAATCCTCTCTATAATCTGCTATGGTCCTATGTATCTCGGACTTAACTTCTGTGACTTAAACGATCCCTTCAGTCTGAATCTTAGATTCACCTTTAGAAATACATGATCACCTTCATTAAATTCCAATGGTCTTCTTCTATGATCTTTTGGCGATCTTGTGCTTTCTTTATCTTATCACGAACCATCCTGATCTTTTCCTTAGTCTCTTGAATAATCTCTGGTCCTAAGATTCTTTCTTCACCAACTTCCGTCCAACACAAAGGTGTTCTATATTTCCGTCCATACAAGGCTTCATAAGGAGCCATCCTGATACTTGCATGGTAACCATTGTTGTATGCGAATTCAATCAATGGTAAGAGCTCCTTCCAATTTCCTCCACTTTAAAGTACATAAGCTCTTAACATATCCTCTAGTGTTTGTATCATCCTCTCAGTTTAACCATCTATTTGAGGATGATTAGACGTACTCAAACACAACTTCGATCCCATTTCTTGTTGGAATGCCCTCAAAAATCTTGAAGTGAACTTTGGGTCTCTGTCAGACATAATACTAGTTGGAACACCATGCAGTCTTACGATTTCTGAAATGAACAACCGTGCAATATGACTTGCCTTGTATTTCGTTTTCACGACCAAGAAGTGCACGAACTTAGTTAACCGATCCACAGCCACCCATATTAAATCATAACCACCTTGGGTCTGAGGTAAACCTACTACAAAATCCATTGATATACTATCCTATTTCCAAATTGGAATCTCTAAAGGTCGTAATAGACCGCCTGGTTTCTGATGTTCAATCTTTACTTGCTGGCACACTATGCATTCCGACACATACTCTGCAATATCCTTTTTCATTCCAGCCCACCAGTAGTGCTTCTTTAAGTCTTGATACTTCTTCGACGAACCTGGATGTATGGTAAACACCCCTTTGTGGGATTCCTCTAAAACGTTTCTTTTCAGTTCGGCATCATTCGGGACACAAATCCTTTGATTAAATAGAACAACTCCATCTGGTGATTGAGTGAAACCTGGTTGATTCAGCATCTCTTGCAACTTCTCGTCTATCATTTGTCCTTGCTGGATTTCTTCCTTTAGGTTAGAAATAACATTCAATTTTCCCATTATCACACCATTCTGCATCCAATTAAACTGAAGGTTAAGATCTCAGAACTTTTCCAACAATGCGTATTCTAACATGATTAACTCAGCTTTATTCATCTCTTTCTGACTTAAGGCATCTGCGGCCTTACTCGCTTTCCCTAGGTGTTACTTAAGCTCAAAATCAAAGTCTTTCAAATACTCCATCCATCTCCTATGTCTCATGTTTAACTCTATCTGGTCAAATAAGTATTTCAAACTCTTATGGTCACTAAACATCTCAAAATGTACTACATACAAGTAATGTCGCCACGCCTTCAATGTAAAAACAACAACAGCTAATTCAAGATCATGAGTTGGATAGTTTTCTTCATGAGTCTTCAACTGATGAGAAGCATATGCTACAACTTGACCACTCTGTATTAACACCCCTCCTAATCCTTTCTTAGAGGCATCACAAAATACTTCATAAAACTTACTAGGATCAGGGGTGATTAAAATAGGAGCAGTTGTTAGTTATTCCTTCAAACTCATGAAACTCTGCTCACACTTCGAATCTCATTTAAAATAAACTTCCTTTTGGGTAAGTCTAGTCATTGGTAAAGCTAACTGAGAAAACCCTTTAATAAATCTTCGATAGTAACCTGCCAAACCTAAGAAACTTCTGACTTCGGAAGCATTCTTCGGTCTTTCCTAATTAATAACTGCTTCGACTTTAGATGGATCTACTGATACTCCTCGTTATGATATGACATGACCAAGAAACCTCACTTTGTCCATCCAAAATTCACACTTACTTAACTTGGCAAAAATTTGCTTCTCTTGCAGTACTGATAGAACAATCCTTAGATGTTCTCCGTGCTCTTGTGGAGTACGAGAATAGATAAGAATGTCATCAATAAAGATCACCACGAACTAGTCCAAGTAAGGTTGAAATATTCGATTCATATAGTCCATGAAAACAACAGGGGAATTCATCACACCAAAAGGCATTACAAGAAACTCATAATGGCCATATCGGGTTCTGAATGCGGTCTTTGGTACATCCGAATTCTTAACTTTGATTTGATGATAGCTCGATCGTAAATAAATCTTCGAGAATACACAGGCTCCTTTCAACTGATCTAGCAAATCGTCTATCCTTGGCAGGGAGTACTTGTTCTTAATGGTGAGTTTATTCAACTGGCGATAATCAATACACAACCGTATACTACCATGCTTCTTCTTCATTAGTAACCATGGAGATCCCCATGGTGAGACACTAGGTCAGATGAAATGCTTGGTTAACAACTCTTCAAATTGATTCCTCAACTCTCTCAACTCGAGTGGCGCCATACAATATGGAGAAACAGAGATTGGACCCGCCCTAGGTATCAGATCAATAGAGAATTCTGATTCCCTTTCAAGAGGAAAAAAAGTGACATCCTTAGGAAAAACTTTTGGAAATTCACAAAGGATAGGAATTTGTGTAACATTCAGATTGTCGCTAGGTTCCTTGGTGAGAACTGTAAGACCCCAATTTTGACCCAAAGATCCCTCATGCTATCTTATCATATGCATTAGCATTGGGATCATAACTTGGCATCCTCCTTACCCCTCATTCATTGGGTTTGCATTGGGAGAGATCACAAAGCACATTTAATTGTATCATACTTCATTTTCCTTTGTTTACTAACCAAAATACCAAAAATATGTCATTGTATAGTTTAACTCTTTTGTAGGTAGTGCACATGTTCACCTATGTTCTATTAAGCTCATATCTAGGGTTTAAGACCCTCATTACAAGGAGCTCAATCAAGAATTGGTCTGCATTGGCTCTAAGTATCATATATGGATCCCCCATGACCTTCACATATTATTTTGATTAAGAAATCACCAAGAGTTTGGAGTTGGTTTGCCTTGGAAACCCTAGGTCATATGGGTATCTTGTGTGACTTCTTCAACAAGTTTCTTTAACATTTGATAAAATATTTCAAGGTATACTTCACATTAAATCATCTTGTGCATATATGATCCTACATGAGTCCCAAAAGTCAAGAGAATATCAAGCTAGCAAGTTGGTTCATGGTGGTTGACCAGGGGAAGTCAACTGATCAAAACTGGGGTTCCCTAAACCCTATCTCCTACACTTTTTATCATATGAAAATGATTCCAAGATAAAAGTTACTCTAAATGATATTCGAAACAACTTTCATGTTGAGGTCAAGAGCTATTTTTTCTTGTAAAGTCATTTTTTATGGTGAAAGATTATAGTTCATTTTGTTTAAACCCTAATTTGGAGGTCAACTTCCCAAGACCATAACTTGCTCATTTTTTATGCGATGAAAGCAATTCAAATTTCATGATCAAATTCAAGATGTCTACTTCAACTTTTATGTTTGGAGGAAGTGCAAATTAAACTTGAAAATACATTTGATAAGAGGAAACATTATAGGTCATTTTGGGCCAATACCATTGAACAAGTGATTTTCCTCAACTTCTAAAATGCATAGCTCCTTTATTCTAAATCCAAATGAGGTCAAATTTGTGACCAATTTGAAGGGATTTGAAAGATATACAAATTTGGTGAAGTAAAGTTTCTCATTTAGAGTCCATAGAAAAAGTTACTCAAGGTGGAAGAAGTGAACATATGGCTTGATACTTAGAAATGTTTTTGATATGTTTGATTTTCCAAACTTCCACCTCAAAATGCATAATGTTCCAAGCTTCAAATGAAAAAGTGTTCAACATTAAAGTTGTTCCTCTTGATCTAACCTTTCCAAAAAGTCCAAATTCATCTCATTTGGACAAAGTATGAATGACTTACGCATGCCTTAAAGTTGAAGGACCATTTGGAAGATTTGAAGTTCCACTTTTCATACACGATTGCATGGCCTTTCCACATGATTTCAGCATTGCTTACACATAATTTTGGACCTAAGTGCATCATTTAATGGGCCTATCACACGCCCATGCAAGCATGCAAGTGAGATTTCCAACTTTGGACAAAACTGGAAGTGTGCAATTATCAATCCACTTGGCCTATAAATAGAAAGTATCTTGCTCAGAATTAAGGGGCCTGGCGCGTAAGCTTTGAATCAGCAACCCTAAACCCTCACATTCAAAGGATAAGCTTGAAGATTTTCTTTGAAAATCGAGTTTGAATCTCTCACTATTTTTGAGATTGAAACTCCAAGAGTCCTTCCTTCTCTTTGATCCATTTCCACTCCATCAAGCATCTGAAGTAAGGCCAAGCATAATTGAGAGCAAGATCGTGCCAATCTGAAGCTACATTGAAGGTGATTTTTAGAATTTTTCATCTCTTCGATTCTCACTCAATTCTCCATTATTCTTGTTGATTTTTGGTTGTCTGAAGTCCTACCAATATAGGCAACAAGATTGAGTTACTTAGAGGTCAAATTGAAGCAACTCAGATCATGATCCTCCAAATTCAACTCCCTGTATCTTTCTATATTCTTGGAGTTAGACAAAATTGAGGCCATATTCGAGCTCCTGAGCATTTTTTCTTTAAATTCATGTCCTCCTTTTTCATTTTGGTGATGGTTCAGGGTGGACCAGTCCGGTGAGGTCCACGGGAGAAGAAGACCAGAGCTCTGACTCCGACGATGTGTTGGCATCCTTCTGAACCACATGATCCGTTCAAATTGTTTTAATACCGAGCATCCAAAGTGATTACCACGCGTGTGGGATATTTGACTTGGTGTATGGTGGAAAGCGCGCTCTGATTCATCTGATCTGCCACCTCAATCAATGAGGGAGATCAGATGGTCCACATTTTTTTGTAATTTCTGATTTTCATTTTAATTGCCTTATTTTCATTAATTCATATTAATTTTAATATTGATCCATAAAATATGGGACTTTCACCAAAAAATTTCAAATATTTTTCTATTTCATTTTCTGAATTAAAATTATTTTTTGGATCAATATTAATATTTTTCACGAATTAATTATTTTTGTGCATATTTTAATTATTTAAAAATACTTTTAAGTCTCCAAAAATAATGAATTTTTTTCTCCAAGGTCCTTTGACCTTGTTTGACATATGATAAATCTCTTGGCCATTTATTTGATGTTTTGAAGAGGTTTTAGGTTTTTGATCAACCATAATTTAATTTAATGTATTTTTAATTGATTTTTAATTGTTTAATTTTGAATAAATTGTGTTGAGCTATTTCCATTGACTTGTTGAGTTTGACTATTGTTGTTGGGTCTTGGTCAAGGTTGATTTGACTTTGTTGGATTAAAATCATTGGATTTAGGGGATTGATGAAATGTACATTTCATCTCCCAAAATGAATGAATGATTTTAATTTGATAAAACTCCTCCTATGATCAATTTGTGTTTGTCTCATTCCCCTCCCTCTTCATCTTCAATCCCCTTCTATCCCATCCATTTCATTGACCTATGATATCTCTATATCCTAAGGCTAATTGGTTCATAAACCAATACAAGTATGGATGAGATTAGGTCCACCCTTTTGCCAATTTTTTTAAGTGTGGTATGTTTTAGGAGTATGGTTCATTATACCATATCTCTAACATGCATTACCACTAAAATTTCTATTGCCCGACCTCAGATAGTTGTGACTTCTACATAAGTCCAATTACGATTGCTTAACATATCGCTAAATTTTGACCCAAAAGCATAACATTCTAGTAAGTGAGATTGTAAGTCTCCCCCCTTTCATGGTATTATGTGGAAACATGGCCTATTTTCCTTTCTTTGGAAGATGTCTTGGTTCAAGGATCCATGCTTGTGAATAGAGGGTTAAGTGTTCTCCAAAGAATGACTTAAACAATTGAAAATCAAAATAATACTAACTTCTAATCGACTAACATTTGACTCACTTTTAATTTCAAGTCATTTACTTTATGCACTTTAAATTCAAGTCATTTATCATTTGTAATTCTACATATCATTTAACTTGTTTATTTTAATGCCATTTTTACTTTGCTCACTTGAGCCATATGCTGTTAATATATTGTGATTGAATATACTTGTCTTGTACCTTGTTTGTGTTTGTGGTCTTAGGATACTAATGTACATAATAACAATAAAAACCCCTAAAAAATGTTTGTGTGGACTGTTGGGTTTGATCTGAGACTTGGACTTAGAATTAGGCAACACTCCATATGCAAAAGGACTTGGCCAATGCCAACTTTTCGGAAGCTAGGCCATTGAGATTTGGATTTCCATCTGATGCAAGTGTTGAGATCCATTTGAGTTCATCAGCTACATGGTCTTGATGAAGATGTTACTTTGAACCAGTGTTTAATGCCTTATTCTGAGCCATTCAAGGAGTATGTCATTTGATGCATGGGAGCTTAAGAAGAAGACATGAAGTTGCTAGCTTGGATGTGGTTATCTTTATTCGATGCCTTGCTCTTCATCTTGCTATTTGTGTATTGATATTTCTTAATTCTAGAGTCCAAGGGAAAATTGGGTTTCTATATGACATTCTTGTCTATTGGATTGCATCCCATTGGTCAGATCTTTTCAACTCTTAACTTTTAAATTTTTTCTTAGGATTAGTCTCTTTATCTCCTCCCATTTCTTAAATTTCAAATCTCTCCCCCGTTTTAAAAAAAATCTTCTTTGTTTGTGATTTCTAAACTTAAACTTTATTGCAAATTAGAAACTTTGGCCTTATGCCATTGCATTTTTAAACTCTTTTTCTTAATCAAATTTGTTAATGAATCTAATCACATTGACTTAAAATTTCAAAAGACAAAAAGAACTAACACTCATTCAAACTCTTTTAGGCCTTTTGTCCCTCTTTCAAACTTAAATTTTTATTAAAAGCAATTCACTCACTTTGAAATTGATACCACGAACTGCGAGGTTTTAATCCCTCATTTTTATGTTGGTACGTAGGCACAAGTCCGAAGGTCTTGTCAAACACAAAAATATAATTAATGAATTCTTTTCTCATCCCCACACTCTATTTTTTGCAAACATCATTTTATACCAAAAAACACATACACACATAAAAAAGGGTTCCCTAGGAGTACCTAGAACACTTTGGGTGCTAACACCTTCCCTCTGTATAACCAACCCCCTTACCTGTAATCTCTGGCATTTTATTAGTTTTGATTTGAAAACTTCTTATCTTTGGTTTTTATTCGTACTTTTCCCTTTTTCCCTTGGAAACAATAAAAGTGCGGTGGCGACTCTAGTTTAATTGACGTTAAGTTTATCCATAGCTTAATGGTCATAAACTTACCGCTAGAAAAATTAAGTGGCGACTCTACTGGGAAGAAGTCTCCAGTGGGTTTAGCCTACTTTTTTATGTGTATATAACTGTATATTTGATGTTTGTATATATGTATGTATGATATAATCTACTTATTGTGCTTGGTGATCTTTGAGTTGTGAGATAAGTTCTAACCCGAACTTGAGTGCAATTAAGATAGAAGGATGGTATAGTCATGTTCGACTTGTGTGGAGTAGTCCTTAACAAGTTGGCTTGAGACCCATCTACTCAGTGGAGACCCTTTTGGATTTATTGATGTCACACAAGTTATTTGTGGTTAGGCATTACTTTCTCTGATTTAGTGTCCGAGAAGCTGAGGACCGTAGAACATTTAACCCAACTTTGCCTATTTAGGAGTGTCGCACCTCAAAAATGATAATACGATCCCTCGCGATGGAATGCGGAAAAATGTTAGTTCGAACAAAGTCACCACCGAACTTTATATATTCCAACGAAGGAATAGGAAAATATCGAGAAAACCTTTAGAAATAAGAATAATGGTCATCGCAACCATATTCGGGTTCGGGAGTCGATTAAGCAAGGGGAAGGTATTAGTACCTCTCACGTCCGTTGTACTTAACGGGAACCTTTTAGTCTGATTTTGCTATTTGACTGTTAATTGACTGTTATTTGCTTGCTTCGAGTGATTAGAATTGATGATAGATATGGATGAAGACCTTAGGAGGGGGGAAATGGGAGGTTTTTTATTAGTGTGCTCGCGAAGATACAGCAATCTCCTGCCTACGTATCCTTATGGTGCAATAAGGAAATCAGAGCATTCGTAGTTCGGGCTACTACGAATATTTGGTGTGTTTTGTTTTGATGAACGACTGTGTAGGTCGGCGTTCTAACGACTAAACGCTGGCTTGTCTACTCTCGGTGGAGGCTCTAGCACTGGTTTGTTGGGCGCATTAGAAAGGATTGACAGTGTTCTTTTGAAGAGGTTTTGGTCACGCGGGGGTGACAAGTTGATTTGATGTGTGATTGGTTTGGTTTCGATCGCACGGGGGCGAGAAGTTAGATTTAATGTTGGAGATGTTTTTGAAGAACGACGAAAGATTGAGCAATGTGGTGTACACCAATCGTCCAATTCTTTCGAGGAATAATAAGGCGACCGCCTTCTACTCCTTTTTTCGTTCGAATTTTGAAAGTTTGTTTGTGGATGCTGAATACGCATAGTAGTGAGGCGCACACCTCCTACTTGCTTATTCAAAGAATAATGAGGCGTGCGCCACTTATTCCCTTATCCAAGTTTATTTAGCGTATTAATCGGAAGTCGATAATTTGAGCAATGTGGCGTATGCCAATTATTCAAATAATTGAGAGATGGTGAGGCGAATGCCTCCCATCTGTTGTCATCCGAAGTTTAATTTAAGAAAGATATGTTTTTAGACGTTTGTGATTTACGAAAATAGTTTGTATTTGAATTGGTAGGTTTGGATTTGGTATGTTTGGAAAGTCGATGATTTGAGCAATGTGGCGTACGCCAATTATTCAAATAATCAAGGAATGGTGAGGCGTACGCCTCCCATTCTCTATTGAAGTTTAAGTTGTTTATTTTGCGAAATTGTGTTTGATATAAAAGATGATTTGAGTTTATTCGATTGTGGTTTTAATTTGATGACGAAGATTCGAGCAATGTGGCGTGCGCCAATTATTCGAATAATCGAAAATAATGAGGCGTACGCCTCCTATCCTTTTATTATTGAAAACTTAGAATTAAATGGTTGTAGAATTTGTAATTGATTTAGAAAATGTGATTTGAATGTGTATGATTAAGGTTTAATCGGGTGACAAGAACTCGCGCAATATGGCGTACGCCAATTATTCAAGTGCTTGAGAAATAGTGAAGCAAACGCTTCCTATCTCCTTTTCATCCCAAGTTTATGTTTAAAAGAGAAAATTCTTTTGAAATTGAGTGGTTTGAAAAGTGGTTTGAATTCGCGTTTATGGATGAAATGAAATTTATTTAATGTATCATTCATCTACTCGATTAATCAATAACCAAGTAGGTCTCATTGTAAGAAAGCCCAAGAGTAAGCTATGTGAGGTTGATGGCGACGCATAAAAGCGATCGACTTACAAGGGTATTTGAAAGTGGGCTCGACTTTGAATCGAGAATTGTATGATATGTTTTTGAAATTGGTTTGGGTTTATGATGAATTGAAATGAAATTGAATTTGTTATTATGAAAATATGGTGGAAAAGAAACCTAATCAAAATTTACTTAACAAAATCAATTAAAACTTTTGATTTAATCATTTCAATCAAACTTAGTAATTATCATAATTATCTAATTAAAGTTAATAAAATCAAATGATTAAATTGATTGAAAAATGATTAAAGCTATATTATTAAAAAAAACATTAATTAATCCATTAATTTGATTTGGAATGTAAAACTGGGATAAACGACCAAAACGAGTACAAAATGATTATATCCAATAAATCGTACGAAATGATCAAATCCAATAAATCGCAATGTGCTCGAAACCGGTTTATATATAGCGACCACATAATCCTAGTGTCGTACATAAAGACCGAAACACGGTGAAAATACCGAATTAATGTGTAAAACTTGTAACGACATAGCGATATACAGGATATCGAATTCGTTGATAAAAATCGGATTCACACAACATCACAATAAAATAGGATAATGGCCAGCCCCGACATAAATTTATTTCCATCAGTATTACAACACTAATATCATAATATTCAGGTCTAAACATAAACAAACCAAGCAAACCGAAATCTGGACCGCAGCAATAACCAAAATATCAACCTTTCACACAGTACTCAAAAGCAGTCCTTATGCAAAACCAAAATCCAAGAAAATGTTCTTCTAAACGCATAAATAAATAACATTGTTATATTAACATGTAGGATATAACTATTATGCTTCAAATGTACAGGATGATGTTCACTAATGATGAGAAAATTCTTAATTAAAGATAGTAATTATCCACCATCCATATTGTAGCGGTGTATTCGTTACCATTGGAGATATTAACTAAATCCAAGGTAAATCATACAAAGTCGAGTCGCCACCGCACTTCTATTTATCCAAAGGAATGGTTAGAAAGCGAACAAAAACCTATAAAGTTTTACAAACAAAACTAGTAAAAGACAGAGATCTGGGTAAGGGGGTTGGTTATGTCATGGGAAGGTGTTAGGCACCCATAACATCCTAGGTACTCTTAGGGAGCCCTTTTCACAACTTGTTGCAAAGGTTATTGTTTATGAAATTATATTGTGCAAACATGATTGAAGAGATGATAAAAGAATATACAAGTTTATTTACATTTTTGTGGTGTTTGGATGGATGAACCCATTGCCTACGTACCTTCTCATGAAAGATAAGGATCAAAACCCCGTAGTTAGGGTAACAAATTTCAAAACAGTGAGTGGATTGATTTTAAACAAAAGCCTTAAGGTCTTTCATTATCAAAGGGAGAAAACTCGACCTGAACAACCACAAGTCCACCATGTGAGAACAACTTCAACATGCTAGTGAGGGGTTAACCCTATAATAAGCAGGGAAGTCTTACTATTCAATCACTAAGGACAAAAGGTGAGATTTACATCAACCACTAAGATAATTCAGATCTATGGCTAATGCATGAAAATTTTGATTAAGAAGTGGACAAGGGCCACAAAAGCAATTGAGTGGGTTGAATTAACCAATTAGAAGTATTCACAAAGATGGTCAAAGTTGACTTAAAGTTCAATTTAAAATGAGTATTATGAAAAGAAAGTTTGAAAATCAGAGGCATAAGGCATAGGTTTCTAATGTTGAAAACAAGTCAAATGTTTGCACAATATTTTTGGGTTTTTGGTTTGGGTTAGCATGAAGCTGGAGGTATAAAGAAGTAAAAAGGTGGGGGGTGAGGAACAAAACTACATTAGGAGTTCCTCTCTTGAGACCATATGTAGATGATCCAAGTAAGTACCATCCTTTGGAATAGGCAACAAGCACAAGGCAAACAATCAACAATAAAGAGGAAACTGGATGCCAATCTACGGGCTTACATCCAACTCCTGCACAACAAAACGGAAACAGAATGCCAATAGCTGGACTTATATCTAACTCCTCAAAACAAATAGGAAACAGAATGCCAATAGTTGGACTTATATCTGACTCCTCAAAACAAATAAGAAACAGAATGCCAATAGCTGGACTTATATCTGACTCCTAGCAACAAAGATGCATGAAAACAAATACACATGAGCAAATGCATCAAAAGCAATCACATCAATCAATCATCACACTTTATATACAAACAAGAGTCTCAGACAAATGGTTGGGCTTTAGTCAAGAGGGGTCATATCAACCTCGACAAACAAGCCAACTGTATCAGGTAATCTGTGAGCTCTTAACCACTAACATTGAGAGTTAGGGTGAAGCTGATGAAAATGGAAATGAGGATGAGAACTCATGCTCTTAACCCTGGCCTGGGTGAGCTTATGATAAAGAAAGTGTGGGGATCCAGAATGAGGGATCCTATTCCACTTGACAGACACTATACAAAGATCTTGGGTACTTGTTCAAGAGCATCAGCACGTAGTGCGAGCATAATGAACGACTCACTGAATAACAGGGAATTGACTGCTAATCCCTTCTATCTGTCAATTGCCTCTTCACTTAGGAGGACTTATCAAGTAACATGCCTCCCTTGGTGGTCTTTAGCACAAATGTAAATAATCACAATCATTGCCTCTTAGGGAGGACTTCAGCCAAATGCCTGCCAAAAAGGTTGCAGGACTTCCAGACTACATGGAGAAAAAGAGTGGCTACCTAAGTGGTGTATCAACCACACTCCAAAGCAAAGCTCAAGCAAGAGCTAGCAACTAATGTACCTGTACAAAAGCCAAACAATTAATATTGCATTCAAAAAACCAAACAGACGACAGTGGAACTTTCCACTATCTACACAATGCAAGTCACAAGTGCAAGCACTCAAATGAGTTTATCACATCAATGGACCTACAACACAACAAGAGTTAGTGATCAAAGCAAATGGCATCTCAAATAATGTGGCCACACCAACCATTAGTGCTAAATACTTGAAGTGCAGTGTATTGAATTCGTGTGTTCAAGCCTCCAAAACTTCCAGATCCACTCCTCTAACCTCAACTTGAAGCTTGATGCAAGAATTAGCACTTGAAACACCTTGAATCTAGCTCAATTTCAGAAAACCATGGATATGATTTTGGACTTGTGGAGCTCGAATCTGCACTGTATTCTTCAAACCAGATGATGATTCTTCATCAATGATGCATGATAAACATGATTATGCAAGAATTTTGAGGAATTGTATGAAGAAATTTGAAAATTGAAGAGAGAGGAAATTGAGAGGGAAATGAAATTTTGATCCAAATTCTGTTATTCTTTTCAATTGTGATTAAGATTTGGCTTATATATGGTCCCTTAATCATGCTGAAATTGAGATTAGGAATTGGTTAATTGTGATTAAGGAAATATGAGGTGTGATGCCAAAAATGCAAATGTGACTATGCATGGCTAATGTGCACGTGAACAGTGCCCATGCAAGGTTTAAAATCATTTGAAATCAGTCAATAAACAACATGGAAGTGTTGATTTGCTTATATGATCCACCAATTTTGAATTGTCCATTTTCCCTCCAAAATGCACTTGTATGGACACTTGATCATGTGAGCTTTTTTCATGCAAGGCAATGGTTTATTTGTAATCTCTTGGTCATAAGGAGCATTTTGCAAAAAGAGTGGACCAATTTGGAGTTTTGAATCAAAAGTTATGGCATTTTGAACTTCCATGCATACTTTGTGATCATTTGTTCATAACTTCTCAACCAATTATCAGATGATCATGATATAGGACTTTTTGAAAAGAGGAGAGAAATATCTTCAAATTTCATGTTCACCAAAAATTAATTTGAAGCTTCTTTGATGCTGGAAAGTCAAGTTGAATGTGGACCAAAAACTTGCCATTTTTGGAAACTTAAAATTACAGGTCACTTTCCATTTTGGGAAACTTTTGCCATGGCTTCAAAATCTTCAAGATAGATGTTTGACATGATGAATAGGCCTTGTTTGAACATGAATGGGATGTCTCAGATCATTTCCCACATCTCAAAGCCCTCAGTTGACTGCACAGTTGATAATTTGGTCCTCAGATGACCTTGACAATGCCTGATGAATTTGAGCCTTTACCACGTGGGGAATTTGCTCAAAATGGAACCATAGCTCATATAAGCTCCATATAATATCATGTGGTCCTCATCTCAAGAAAATACCATCAGCTCTTTGTACAAAGGAATTCCTTGAATTGCTTGACCTGTGGTTGCTAAGACTGCAAAACAAAATGTTAGTGACATATTTTTGGTTCTTTTGGTTAGTGATGAAAACAAGAAAAGCAATGATATACAATGCAAGTAAGCCTGGTGATCTCAAACACTCACAGGAGATCCCAACCCAAGGAGAAAGGAAGGCAAGATACTTAAAGATCCTTGAGGCTATCTAATGCAATGACATGATGCCATGAGGGATCTTAGGGACAAAATTGGGGTCTTACAGATGCCCCTATTTAAGGTCATTCTAGCCGGAAAAATGAAGGTTAAAATCTTCATCTCGACACGGTGGAATGGGCTTAAATAACAACAAAGAGACAAATTTTGGTCCCTGAGAGACCTCATGATGCAAATGTATGTATGCAAAACAAATTATCTCTGTGGGGATATGTGTCCACAAAGAAGAAAAGAAATCAGGAGAAATTGAAAATCCATAGGAGTAATATACTCACTGATGGAACAGAGACTCTAACGGGACTCTTATGGGAATAAGAATAAGAAAAATGCGTGAGCAGGACACGACTTGAAACTGAGGACTTTACTGGGGAGAAAAATTCCAAAGGGAGACAAAACTGACGGAAAGACACAAGCTGACTCAAAGATGCATGTGCTGAGGAATACGCCAACACATCAAAACTATCCGCAAAGGATACTTCGGATAAAAATCCGGACTCGGGTTGGGGAAAGAGCTGACAAGACAACTCTGCCGGGAAAATGCATGTATTGGAGAATGTGCCAACACAGCAAAAGGCGAATCACAACAACTCCGCTGGGGAAATCTAGAAGACTCTCCAGGGGAAGCAAAAGGATGAGATGTTACCGGTTACTGGGTAACAGGCTCAGGAAGAATGAATATCTAAGACCGGCATAAGGGTGAGAGATATCAATCAACCAAATCATCCGAGAAAGACCTAAAAAGGTATATTTCAACTCAGGGAAATCTGACTCCACAGGGGACCAAGGTCATAATAGGGAGCAGAAAGGAAGGAACACCAGGGATATCGGTTACTGGGTATATAATAGGTGACCGACCAAAACGTGAATTGGGGTTTACTTCCAAAACACTCATCATCAGAAAGGAGGGCTTGAAAAAGAAAATCGACTTACAGGATGGACATTCGATTCCGCAAAGGGAATACGAATCTTACTCGAATGGGGAAGGACAGAAGGCTTCAACCAAAGAGCGCATGAGATATATTATCCATTACCGTCAGAACGTGGATATTATACTCGCATGGAAGGAACACCAGAGATACCGGTTACTGGGCATATAATAGGTGACCAACCGAGGCGTGAATTGGTTTTTACTTCCAAAACACTCATCATCCTGAAGAAAGCTAGAAAAGCAGACTTGTTAAAGGATGGATATTCGATTCCACAAGGAATACGAATCTTACTCAATTGGGGAAGAACAACAAAAGACTTCGACCAAAGAGTGCATGAGATATATTATCCATTACCGTCAGAACGTGGATAATACACTCGCATGGAAGATTATCCACAACCGGTTACTGGGTTAATAAAGGATAAATCGACCGAAAAGAGAAACAATCGTTACCAACAACAACAGGGTAGACGAAAGATGACTCGCTGGGGATAAATTGCGCAAATAGAGCAATTATCCAAACAAAAGGGGAGGATGAATATTTGATTCCGCAAAGGAACACGAATCTTACTCAACTGGGGAAACACAAACGGCTTCGACCGAAGAGTGCATGAGATATATTATCTATTACCGTCAGAACGTAGATACTATACTCGCATGGAAGATTATCCACAACCGGTTACTGGGTTAATGAGGGATAAATCATCCAAAAAGAAAGGCATCGGGATACCAAAATTCGGTATATAATGATGACCAATCAAAAGGGAGCAACAAACATTACCGGCGAACGGTAAATGAAAGAGGACCCGCTGAGGATAAAATTGCTTACTCAGGGCAAATATCCACAAGAAGGAAGGAATATCAATACCGAATACTGGAGTGACAACCAACAAATAGGGGATTACATCTACTGAATACTGGGTAGAAAACCACGGAAGAGTAACCGTCATCGGTTAGGATGAACAACATGGGTTAACTCTGCAAGGGGAGAAACATACTCAACTGGAGAAGAACCAAAGGACTCGACCAGAGAGTGCATGAGATATACTATCTATTACCGTCAAAACGTAGATAGTAAACTCGCATGGAAGATTATCCACAACCGACTACTGGGTTAATAAAGGATAAATCATCCGAAACAAAGAAACAATTGTTACCAACAACAACAAGGTAGACGAAAGATGACTCGCTAGGGATAAATTGCAAGCATACGACAATTATCCAGGTAAAAGAGGGAACATCAACATCGAATACTGGATGAAGATAACCATCAAGAAGGGAGATTACATCTACCGAATACTGGGTAAAAAACCACAAACTCAGTCGGGGATAAGATGAATGATTGTTGTTTACTGAGCAGATATTCATTTATACCGCGGGAAAGCACAAACTCCGATGGGGAGGGAAACAATAGGATTTACGACTATCGAATACTGGGTAGAAGACCACAAAATCCGCCATCAACCAAAATGAACCACAAAGGTTACCTCTGCTAGGGGATGAAAAGTAGGATTTACAACTACCGGTTACTGGGTAGAAAACCATAAAGATAGGACTTACAACTACCGGTTACTGGGTAGAAGCCAAAAAGATACACTGAGGATAGGTTGAACAATATTGGCGACCTTACGGAGGAACACCAAAAACAGTCTCAAAGGGCCAATTTAGGATCAAACCAAAAAGGAAAACTGAATCAAGACTCATCCTAATGAGGATATAACTCAATAGGGAAATCCATCCCAATGTATGTATTGGGAGGAAGCGGAAGCAACCGTCATCCACGAGGATAGAACTCAGTGGGGAAATGGCATGAAAGATGACACTCTCTGCTTAAGGGGATGACTCTATATTGAAGGGTCAGACACACCCATCTGCTTGGGGAGATGTATATCCACCAGATAGCAGGAGACAACAAACAAAAGATATATGGCAAAAGATGCAACATGAATATCTAAATGTTATAAGTATGCATGTATATGCATGGTTTATGTATGATGAATGCTGACAAACAGACATATCTAACACAAGCAGGTCCAGGAATAAGGCACACAACCACCCGGTACTACATCTCAAGAGAGAAAGCCAGGAAATCCAACTGGAGAGTATCCAATCTGCTGGAGATCCGGATGCTAGGAAGCAAAGATCTACTGAAGAATCAGAGATATTAGGAAATCACAAAATCTCTGAGTGATGGATCATCAACCAATCCGGCTAGGGAAAGGAATCATCGCACAGGCAAAACAGCCACAACAGCAACTCATGCTGGGGAGATCCAGATACCAAAAAACAATAGTATCTCTGTTGGGGATAGATCAACATAGATAAAGCTCATCACACCAACAACTCCGCTAGGGATCCATCAGAGGGAACGAATGAGATCTGGGGATCAACCACCAAATACCGAATCCACCAAGGAAAATCACACTTGACGAGGAGAACAGAATGCACGAGTAGAATTTGCCACACAAGCAACTCTACTGGGGGGATACTGCAGCAAATCTACTGGGGAATCCAACTGCAACTCTACTGGGGAATTCCACTGAGAGATAAGAGGAAACTGGTGACATAAACACCAAGCACCAAACTCGCCAAGGAGATCACGCTCTGCTGAGGAGAAAAGATCGTCACTCTGTTGCAGGGATAAATGATGAATACATCAACAAGCATACCGCTCTGGGATGAACCATCCATCTCTCCTGGAGAAAAGATTCAATGCACGGGCATAGACTGCCGCAACTGTAACTCTGTTGGGAAGGCAGTGAAATCACAAAAAATCTCCGCAGGGATGAATCATCACTCTCAGCTGGGGAGAAGTGCTTAATTGTGCAAGTAGAATCTGCCACAAAATCCACTCTGATTGGGGAGACTGTCAACACAGGTAAGATCCACCATACCAACAATTCTGCTTGGGGATGAATTATCACTGATAAAATTCACCACAAAAACTCTGCTGCGGATCAGAGAAACAACAATATCTCTGAAGGGGATAACATCATCACAGATAAGATCCAACAGACCAACCACTCTAGCTGGGGATTTAGATATGCTAGGAAACAGAAATATCTCGGCAGGGGATCTATCCATAAAAGATAAGGTCCAACATACCAACAACTCCGCTGAGGACCTATCTGAGGAAATGAAGGAACACCGGGGATCAACCACCAAATACTGAACCTTCAAAAAGGGTACATGTATGCTGAAGAGAGAAGCACCACTGCTCCTCTTGGGGGAGGAATCAATGAATATTCCAACCGGAGATAGGAGTTAATATGAGACCACTTCTACCACATGAGCAGCTCTACCGGAGAGTCTATCTGATGGATAAAGGGAAGACTACTGCTCCCACGACTTTGCTGAGGAAGAAATCACCAAATCCAATCTTCCAGAGAGAACACACCCGAGGGGAGAAAATTACTGCTCTGCTGGAGATCTGGAGCGTGAATAAATCGTCTCAACACTCTGGCGAGGGAACAAAGCCAAGAAAGGCAACCTGCTCGGGAGAAAAACCACAAAAGGTTCCAGAGGAAAACGATACAATCAAATGCCAGGGATATGCACAAATGTCTTACCCTGTTGGGAATCATACCACCCTTGGGAGAGCACTGAGGATCTCCTAAGTATCTTTTGATCATTGTAAATGTTCACTTTGTTTAAAAACAATTTGTGAAAAATTTGTTTATTTAAAACAATGATATTTTTATCAATCAAAAACATGCAAAACATTTGTTGAATAGAAACAAATAAGAGTGCAAATAATTGGATAAAGGCTCAACTTTATTTGATGGAATGGTAGCCTGCAAATGGCAAGACTCCATAGATCTTTACAAATTTGAAATTGGTGATATATATATTGGAAAGGGCTACATTGAACATAATGACCATTTCTCCACCAATTCCGGATTCGATGTATTCGAAGCTTCAGTTGACGACGAATGAACAAGAATCTTTGACAGATGACAGATGTAGAACACAGTCTTGTCAAGATGCAGTTACTTGCCAAATCCCTATTTTTTTCCTAGATTGCCCCAGGGTGAGGTACTCAATCTAGCGGGATGCAAATATTCATTTTTTTTTATTTTTTTTATGTCTCTAATTTTTGCCTGGATCGCCCTCTCGGGTTTTCAATCCACCGAGACGCTCATTTTTGCCTAAGCCTCCCTTTCGGGTTTTCAACTTAGCGAGCTATTCTGTTTTTCTTTTTAGGCGAAGTATTTTTTGACCGCATCTGAATTCACAGGACGAGTGAAATCCTCCCCATCCATAGTTGTAAGCATCAAAGCACCGCCTGAAAAGGCTCTCTTGACAACATATGGTCCCTCGTAGTTTGGAGTCCACTTGCCCCTGGAATCGGGCGCGAAAGACACGACTTTCTTGAGCACAAGGTCACCTTCTCGGAACACACGAGGCTTGACCTTCTTATCAAATGCTTTCTTCATTCTCTGCTGATATAACTGACCATGGCACATGGCAGTCAATCTCTTCTCTTCTATCAGATTCAGCTGGTCGTAACGACTCTGAATCCATTCGGCATCGGTCAACTTGGCTTCCATCAAGACTCTCATTGATGGGATCTCCACCTCTACTGGGAGTACAGCCTCCATGCTGTAAACAAGAGAGAAAGGGGTTGCTCCTGTTGAAGTGCGGACGGATGTACGATATCCATGCAAAGCAAAAGGCAACATCTCGTGCCAATCTTTGTACGTGACAACCATCTTCTGGATAATCTTCTTGATATTCTTGTTAGCAGCTTCAACAACCTCATTCATCTTAGGTCTGTAAGGAGAAGAATTATGGTGTGCAGTCTTGAACTCGCTACACAGCTCGTCCATCATCTTATTATTCAGATTAGATCCATTGTCAGTAATGATCTTATCAGGCACACCGTAACGGCATATGAGCTGATTCTTGATAAACTTCACGACCACCTGCCTGGTCACGTTCGCATACGATGCAGCTTCAACCCATTTGGTGAAGTAATCAATCGCTACGAGAATAAACCTGTGTCCGTTGGACGCTTTCGGTTCAATCATGCCAATCATGTCGATTCCCCAGATAGAGAAAGGCCATGGTGATGAAATCACATTCAGAAGTGTCGAAGGAATATGAATCTTATCCGCGTAAATCTGACACTTGTGGCATTTCTTCATATATTTGCAGCAGTCAGACTCCATTGTCAGCCAATAGTAGCCTGCTCTCAACATCTTTCTAGCCATGGCATATCCATTGGAATGAGTACCAAATGAACCCTCATGGACCTCAGTCATCAACAGGTCTGCTTCGTGTCTATCCACGCATCTGAGCAGAACCATGTCTAAATTTCTCTTATAAAACACTTCGCCATTGAGATAGAAACTACCTGACAATCTTCTCAAAGTTTTCCTGTCTTTCACAGATGCCCCAGGCGGGTAGACCTGGTTCTGGAGGAAACACTTGATGTCATAATACCACGGCTTATCATCTGGTACTTCTTCAACTGCAAACACGTGAGCTGGTCTATCCAGGCGCATCACGGTGATATTGGGAACTTCATTCCAATACTTGACCACAATCATTGAAGCAAGCGTAGCAAGAGCATCTGCCATCCGATTATCCTCTCGAGGAATATGATGAAAGTCAACTTCAGTAAAGAACGTTGAGATCCTCCTCGCATAATCTCTATATGGAATAAGACCAGGCTGATTCGTCTCCCATTCACCCTTGATCTGATTGACAACGAGGGCCGAATCACCATACACATCAAGATGCTTGATCCTCAGATTAATGCATTCTTCCAATCCCATAATACAAGCCTCATACTCAGCCATATTATTCGTGCATTTGAAAGTTAGCCTTGCTGTAAAAGGTATATGTGTGCCCTGAGGACTAATGATTACTGCCCCAATACCATTTCCGTACTGATTTACAGCGCCATCGAATACCATACTCCATCTGGAACCAGGCTTTGGCCCTTCATCGAGTGTAGGCTCATCACAATCTTTCATCTTCAAATACAGAATCTCCTCATCTGGGAAGTCGTATTGAACTGACTGATGATCTTCAATCGGCTGGTGTACCAAGTGGTCAGCCAAGATACTACCTTTAATAGCTTTCTGAGCTCGATACTCAATATCATACTCAGATAACAACATCTGCCAATGGGCAATCCTCCCGGTTAAAGCAGGCTTCTCAAAGATATACTTGATTGGATCCATTCTGGATATTAACCAAGTTGTATGATTTATCATATACTGGCGCAAACGCTTAGCGGACCAAGCCAAAGCACAGCATGTCTTCTCAAGCATTGAGTATCGAGACTCACAATCGGTGAACTTCTAACTCAGGTAGTAGATATCACATTCTTTCTTCCCGAATTTGTCTTGCTGACCAAGGACACAACCCATGGAGTCTTCAAGAACAGTCAGATACATGATCAAAGGTCTTCCTTCTACAGGCGGAGACAGGATTGGAGGTTCAGACAGATACTCTTTGATATTGTCGAAAGCTTTCTGGCAATCCTCGGTCCAATCATGAGACTGATCTTTCCGGAGGAGCTTGAATATTGGCACACATGTGGCAGTCATGTGGGATATGAATTTGGAAATGTAATTCAAGTGGCCAAGAAAACCTTGGACTTGCTTCTCAGTTTTGGGCGCAGGCATCTCTTGTATTGCCTTGACCTTTGCAGGATCAACCTCAATACCTCTTTCGCTGACAATAAAGCCCAATAACTTGCCAGAACGGACTCCAAATGTACACTTATTGGGATTCAGACGAAGCTTGAACTTCCTCAAACGCTGAAAAAGCTTCAACAAGTGCTCAACATGTTCAACTTCCGTTCGTGACTTAGCAATCATATCATCAACGTAGACCTCGATCTCCTTGTGCATCATATCATGAAACAAGGTAGTCATAGCTTGTTGATACGTGGCTCCGGCGTTCTTCAAACCGAAGGGCATCACTCGATAACAGAATGTTCCCTAAGGTGTGATGAATGTTGTCTTCTCCATATCCTTGGGTGCCATCTTGATCTGATTATATCCGGAAAATCCGTCCATAAATGAGAAGATGTTGAATTTAGCTGTATTGTCTACCAACATATCAATGTGTGGCAGAGGGAAATCATCTTTCGGACTAGCTTTATTCAAATCACGGTAATCCACACACATCCAGACTTTTCCGTCTTTCTTAGGCACGGGCACAATATTGGCCACCCATTGAGGATACGTAGAAGTCACCAGAAACCCCGCATCAATTTGCTTCTGAACTTCTTTGATCTTCACTTCCATATCAGGATGAGTTCTTCTGAGCTTCTGCTTCACAGGCACGCACTCAGGCTTCAAAGGCAGGAAATGTTGCACAATATCTGTATCTAGACCTGGCATGTCTTCATACGACCAAGCGAAGATATCAGAATATTCTCGTAGCAATTCGATCAACCCCTTCTTAACAAACTCTTCAAGGAGTGCCCCAATCTTCACCATTCGAACACAATCTTCAGACCCCAAGTTGACTGTTTCCAGATTCTCAAGATGCGGCTGAATGATTTTCTTTTCATGCTCAAGAAGACGGGTAATCTCGTCAGGAATCCCTTTAACATCATCTTCCTCTGCCTCGAATACAGGGAATTCAAAATTGGGAGATGACGTTGGATCATTATGTTCAATGGGTTTAGAAATCAACCTGCATAATGATTTTGGATATGAAAAGCTTTTTTAGAAAACAAACAAGACAATCATTATGCAGATGAAAAGATTGATTTTATTCTTGTTTTAGGGTTTTTTGTGATCACCAATTTCATGCAAAAAGCAAAAAGTGAAAACAATTGGAAAAACAAACATTTAACATGAATTTATTGAATGAAAAATATCATTGTATAAATGTTGCCAACAATGTCATCACTTCTCCTTTTGGCATGGGAGAAGGGTTTTTAAACAAAGTGATTATTACTTTGATTTATGGATAACTGTAGGAACATCCACAGCGACCCAATTATTGCAGATCCTGTCAGGGATGACAAAATTGTCAGAATCCTCTGCATCCTCTTCCAGAACAGCAGCAGCTTCCTCACTCTGACCAGTGTGGATAAAACCTCCACTCTTGAACAGCCCTTTCTCATTGAAGACCCCAGAAGAAAAGCCAATGCCAGCCCGGGACTTATTATCTTCAAGCTCAATCATTTTTCCTAGACCAGCAACTGCACCACATTCAATGGCCAGTTTCGCATCTCGATAGGAAGAAAATGAAGGAGTTCTCTTCTCAACAGGCTCGGCTATATATAAAGCTTGGAAAGGAGTTCCAACTTCATCCTCAGCATCTATGTATGCGAAGGAAGACAAGTGGCTAACCAGGAGAGCCTATCAAAAGCACTTAGTCTGGAAACCTCCTCCTTGAGCTCACGGTTCTCTTGCTCTAGATGATCCATCAATCTGGAAGAGTTGGCTCTGGTGTAGTACCGGTGAGTCAGCTTGTCTTCAAAATAAATGAAGAGCATAGAGTTAGACCACAGGACCAGAGGCTGAGAACAACACCTGCTTATGCAAATGATGCATGCAATGCTTGTGCACATGATTTGTTTTTATTTCAGAGGAACCTTTAGGATATTATTTGCAAATTTTGAAATATTAAGCATTTGATCGCATATGGAAAATATCTCATCAAATATATCTGAGAAAAGAAGTACAGCATTGTCAAATTATATTACAAGAGAAAAGGAAAATAATCATCTTATGGATCCCTAGAAGCTCGAGACACCGGAAGATGAGCTGCACGAAGCCTCTTCACCTCTCTCTCATAGGCTGCTTCCATATCCGCCTTCTCTTTGGCGAGTCTGTCATACCTCCTTTTCCAGAACTTGGAAGACTGAGGAAGTAGAGAAGTCCATGCATCGTCAGGATCATCAATGACCTGATGCTCGAGGAACTCAATCATAGCATCCTTCTCTTTGATCTGCTGAAGCAACTCTTCCCTTTAACGGATCCAGGCACGTGATATGTCTTCGTCTCTCAACTCCTCTACTCCTTGATTAGGGAGGGTTGAAGGCCCAGCCACAACCAAAGGTGTAGGTCTCGGATAATCATAAGGCATGAGATACTCAGATGCTCTCTTCCTTACCCAAACAGTATACGGCTCCAAAGCAATGCAGTTCTTAGGATCCAACTCATTCCTTCCTTTCTTATGGATCTTGCGCCAAGCGCGAACCATTCTGCCTTTCAAGCCTTGGGGATCTTTACCCTCCTGAAAGTACACACCTTCTAACAGAATGTTATTAGGTTTATCCTTTAAGGGGAACCCAAGCTGACGACGTGCTAACACAGGGTTGTAGCTAATCCCACCACATGTACCAAGAAGAGGCACATTGGAGAATTCACCACAAGAGTCGATAATCTGCACACCATCGTATACACGGTTATACCAAGAGATATCGTCATTAGTGAGAGACATAAGCCTCGTGGACCACCGTAGACATCCCTTGTTCTCCTTGAAGGCGACCGTCTAAGGTAAGTGAGAAATAAACCACTTATACAACAAAGGCAAACAGCACACAATAGCGTCACCACCCTTTGCGTTCCTCAGATGCAAAGAGAAATAGGTATCACCCAACAGAGTCGGAACGGGATTAAGAGCAGAAAAGATCCTAATAGCATTCACATCCACAAATTTGTCGATGTTGGGGAACAATACCAATCCATAGATGAGAAGTAAAAATATGGCTTCAAAGGCGTCCTCACTCATGGCCTTCCCATAAACAGTAGCTTGAGCAATGAGGAACTCAGAAGGGAGACCTTGAATTCCACCTTTGGTAGTCATATGAGCACGAATCAGAGCTTCATCTATGTGCAACAGGTCAGCTATCTCTTGAGAAGTAGGAATACTCTCCAAGCCACTGAACGACAACTGATCCAGAATCGGTATACCCACCAGATAAGCATACTCCTCAAGGGTAGGCAATAGCTGAAAGTCCGGAAAAGAGAAGCAATGGTACAGAGGATCATAAAACTGCGCCAACGTACTCATCAATCCTTCATCAACCTGAGTAGTCAGAAGAGGAAGAAGTTTCCCAAAACGAGCTTTGAAACCCAAGGGATCTAGTACATAGGATGTCAGATTCCTTAACTCTTTCAGATCGGCCTGTCTGAAGCTGTACTTCTTTGTATGCCTTTTTTGTCTTTCCATATCTGAAAATTTTGCAAATAAACCCCTTAAGTTCCTTGAAAATTTTCTTTTTATCTGATGATATGGATGCAGATGAATGCATGAATGCATGAATGCAACAATCACACTCAAGGATCAAGCAAAGCACACCAGACAAAGGTCATGGGATAGCTCGTATTATCCTTAATATCAATCATCCATTTTGGTGGATTATGGTTTTCACCTTATCAACACCCAAGTTCCATTGATATTAAGGATATACGAACGGCTCAACCATCCTTAATATCAATCATCCATTTTGGTGGATTATGGTTTACACCTTATCAACACCCAAGTTCCATTGATATTAAGGATGTGTGAACGGATCAACCATGAATCACGGGTTTGTTGCGAGTCACGAGCATGGAGTCTCGGTTAAGAACCACCCAAAGGGAGTGTACTAGGGTTTAAACCTGTCGAGCATGTTCTATCAGAGGTTCCCATAGTCATCATCCCACCTTTCGAATATTATCAAAGAAACGACTACTCGTATTCCAAAAATATTCTCAAGAGGGACTCTTATGAGTGTAGTATCGCGTAACAATCGTATCAAATCTTACATTTGAACGACCTCCGCACTACGTCCTAAAAATAGGCCAAGATGGGCTTGGTAAACTAAGGTCCTTGGCTTCTAAGGCACATATTGGTAAGATAATGTCTAACCACAAATGACTTGTGTGACATTATTATCCCAACATGACCTCCACCAAGTGAATGGACTCGCAAGTCAACTTACTAAGGAATAACTCCACACAAGTCGACGAGACTATGCCATTCTCCTATCCTAAGGTGCACTCGAGTTCGGGTATAGAACTCATCTCACAGAGATCACCAAGCAAACAAGAAATTGATATATCAAGCAATTCAAGCATTACAATCAATACAGTAATCCCAAATTGCACAAAAATATGTCATAAACAATAGACAATATAATACAACAATTGTGAAAAGTTGGCAAAACCCACCAAGGAATGGATTCCCCAGTGGAGTCGCCACTTTTCTGTAGCGGTGTATTCGTTACCATTGGAGATATTAACTAAATCCAAGGTAAATCATACAAAGTCGAGTCGCCACCGCACTTCTATTTATCCAAAGGAATGGTTAGAAAGCGAACAAAAACCTATAAAGTTTTACAAACAAAACTAGTAAAACACAGAGATCTGGGTAAGGGGGTTGGTTATGTCATGGGAAGGTGTTAGGCACCCACAACATCCTAGGTACTCCTAGGGAGCCCTTTTCACAACTTGTTCCAAAGGTTATTGTTTATGAAATTATATTGTGAAAACATGATTGAAGAGATGAGAAAAGAATATACAAGTTTATTTACATTTTTGTGGTGTTTGGATGGATGAACCCATTGCCTACGTACCTTCTCATGAAAGTTAAGGATCAAAACCCCGTAGTTCGGGTAACAAATTTCAAAACAGTGAGTGGATTGATTTTAAACAAAAGCCTTAAGGTCTTTCATTATCAAAGGGAGAAAACTCGACCTGAACAACCACAAGTCCACCATGTGAGAACAGCTTCAACATGCTAGTGAGGGGTTAACCCTATAATAAGCAGGGAAGTTTTACAATTCAATCACTAAGGACAAAAGGTGAGATTTACATCAACCACTAAGATAATTCAGATCTATGGCTAATGCATGAAAATTTTGATTAAGAAGTGGACAAGGGCCACAAAAGCAATTGAGTGGGTTGAATTAACCAATTAGAAGTATTCACAAAGATGGTCAAAGTTGACTTAAAGTTCAATACAAAATGAGTATTGTGAAAAGAAAGTTTGAAAATCAGAGGCATAAGGCCTAGGTTTCTAATGTTGAAAACAAGTCAAATGTTTGCACAATATTTTTGGGTTTTTGGTTTGGGTTAGCATGAAGTTGGAGGTATAAAGAAGTAAAAAGGTGGGGGGTGAGGAACAAAACTACATTAGGAGTTCCTCTCTTGAGACCATATGTAGATGATCCAAGTAAGTACCATCCTTTGGAATAGGCAACAAGCACAAGGAAAACAATCAACAATAAAGAGGAAACGAAATGCCAATCTATGGGCTTACATCCAACTCCTGCACAACAAAACGGAAACAGAATGCCAATAGTTGGACTTATATCTAACTCCTTAAAACAAATAGGAAACAGAATGCCAATAGCTGGACTTATATCTGACTCCTCAAAACAAATAAGAAACAGAATGCCAATAGTTGGACTTATATCTGACTCCTAGCAACAAAGATGCATGAAAACAAATACACATGAGCAAATGCATCAAAAGCAATCACATCAATCAATCATCACACTCTATATACAAACAAGAGTCTCAGACAAATGGTTAGGCTTTAGTCAAGAGGGGTCATATCAACCTCGACAAACAAGCCAACTGTATCAGGTAATCTGTGAGCTCTTAACCACTAACATTGAGAGTTAGGGTGAAGCTGATGAAAATGGAAATGAGGATGAGACCTCATGCTCTTAACCCTGGCCTGGGTGAGCTTATGATAAAGAAAGTGTGGGGATCCAGAATGAGGGATCCTATTCCAATTGACAGACACTATACAAAGATCTTGGGTACTTGTTCAAGAGCATCAGCACGTAATGCGAGCATATTGAACGACTCACTGAATAACAGGGGATTGACTGCTAATCCCTTCTATCTGTCAATTGCCTCTTCACTTAGGAGGACTTATCAAGTAACATGCCTCGCTTGGAGGTCTTTAGCACAAATGTAAACAATCACAATCATTGCCTCTTAGGGAGGACTTCAGCCAAATGCCTGCCAAAAAGGTGGCAGGACTTCCAGACTACATGGAGAAAAAGAGTGGCTACCTAAGTGGTGTATCAACCACACTCCAAAGCAAAGCTCAAGCAAGAGCTAGCAACTAATGTACCTGTACAAAAGCCAAACAGTTAATATTGCATTCAGAAAACCAAACAGACAACAGTGGAACTTTCCACTATCTACACAATGCAAGTCACAAGTGCAAGCACTCAAATGAATTCATCACATCAATGGACCTACAACACAACAAGAGTTAGTGATCAAAGCAAATGGCATCTCAAATAATGAGGCCACACCAACCATTAGTGCTAAATACTTGAAGTGCAGTGTATTGAATTCGTGTGTTCAAGCCTCAAAAACTTCCAGATCCACTCCTCTAACCTCAACTTGAAGCTTGATGCAAGAATTAGCACTTGAAACACCTTGAATCTAACTCAATTTCAGAAAACCATGGATATGAGTTTGCACTTGTCGAGCTCGAATTTGCACTGTATTCTTCAAACCAGATGATGATTCTTCATCAATGATGCATGATAAACATGATTATGCAAGAATTTTGAGGAATTGTATGAAGAAATTTGAAAATTGAAGAGAGAGAAAATTGAGAGGGAAATGAAATTTTGATCCAAATTCTGTTATTCTTTTGAATTGTGATTAAGATTTGGCTTATATATGGTCCCTTAATCATGCTGAAATTGAGATTATGCATTAGTTAATTGTGATTAAGGAAAAATGAGGTGTGATGCCAAAAATGCAAATGTGACTATGCATGGCTAATGTGCACGTGAACAGTGCCCATGCAAGGTTTAAAATCATTCGAAATCAGTCAATAAACAACATGGAAGTGTTGATTTGCTTATATGATCCACCAATTTTGAATTGTCCATTTTCCCTCCAAAATGCACTTGTATGGACACTTGATCATGTGAGCTTTTTTCATGCAAGGCAATGGTTGATTTGTAATATCTTGGTCATAAGGAGCATTTTGCAAAAAGAGTGGACCAATTTGGAGTTTTGAATCAAAAGTTATGGCATTTTGAACTTCCATGCATACTTTGTGATCATTTGTTCATAACTTCTCAACCAATTATCAGATGATCAAGATATAGGACTCTTTGAAAAAAGGAGAGAAAGATCTTCAACTTTCATGTTCACAAAAAATTCATTTGAAGCTTCTTTGATGTTGGAAAGTCAAGTTGAATATGGACCAAAAATTTGCCATTTTTGGAAACTTAAAATTACAGGTCACTTTCCATTTTGGGAAACTTTTGCCATGGCTTCAAAATCTTCAAGATAGATGTTTGACATGATGAATAGGCCTTGTTTGAACATGAATGGGATGTCTCAGATCATTTCCCACACCTCAAAGCCCTCAGTTGACTGCACAGTTGATAATTTGGTCCTCAGATGACCTTGACAATGCTTGATGAATTTGAGCCTTTACCACTTGGGGAATTTGCTCAAAATGGAACCATAGCTCATATAAGCTCCATATAATATCATGTGGTCCTCATCTCAAGAAAATACCATCAGCTCCTTGTACAAAGGAATTGCTTGACCTGTGATTGCTAAGACTGCAAAACAAAATGTTAGTGACATATTTTTGGTGCTTTTGGTTAGTGATGAAAACAAGAAAAGCAATGATATACAATGCAAGCAAGCCTGGTGATCGCAAACACTCACAGGAGATCCCAACCCAAGGAGAAAGGAAGGCAAGATGCTCAAAGATCCTTGAGGCTAGGTAATGCAATGACATGATGCCATGAGGGATCTTAGGGACAAAATTGGGGTCTTACACATATCATATCCCAGTTCAGTAATATCGAAGCAGTATCTAATCAAATCTTTACCTTAAGCTCTTTGAAGATAAGCCACGACACCATCCTTTTCAGGCTACCGTCACAAATCAGATCCTCCCAAATATCCCCAATGATGAGTAGTTATCCTTAGGTCGCCGAGCATTTAGATCTGAGCCAAATGTCGAAGCGCTGTTGGATTTGGTTATGCGGTTACCGGCGAGAAAAAGAATCCTGAAGAAATGGTGATAGATCGGTCTACGGAGGAGAGAGTAGAAGGTCGTTGGTAGTTGGTGGGGTTTGAGTTGTTTGGAGGCAGAAGTTTTTTTTAGGGTGTTTTAGAGGTGAATCCTTGGCGGCCGGAGGTGGTTGAGTTTAGTGATGGTAGAAGCGGCGAGGGTTAGTGATGACGGTGGTGTGGGCGGATAGGAAAAGGACGAGAGGTGTTGTGGTGTGGATGTTGTTGCTGGGGTTTTGAAGGGTGTAGTGTGATGTGTTGAAGGGTTTGGCGACGGCGGCGGTTTTGATGGTGATTCGAAGGTGGTGATAAACGGTGGTTGACGGGTTAGGTGGTGTTCACGCGTGGATGAGGGTGAACGGTGGAGAGTGATGGGTTTGGACAGAGACGATTTGGGTTGGAGGATGATGATGATAGGCATGGCGGTGGAGAAGAGAACGAAGAGGCCTTTCTTTGTTTTTTTTCCTTTTTTCAGCGAAGTGAGAGAGAAAAGAGGTGAGGGTAGGTGATTGTGAGTCAGAATTTTTGTGAGGGAGACGTGAGGGATTGTGAATAAAACGTGTCAGAGTGAGAGAGGTGAGGGGCCTATTTATTTCCTCTTTTTTCATTTTTGTAACGTTGGAATTTTGAGAGAGTGAATGATGGGAATCAAATGGGGAGAGAAACGTGAGAGTTTGTTAGGCTGTTATAAGTGGGTACCAGCTGTCTACCAATGAAATACTCTTGATCTTTCTTTTTTTATATTTTTTTAATATATTTTTGAATATTAATACACAAAAATGTTAATAAAATAAAATAAATTTAAACTAGATATTAAATAAATCCTATTTAAGTATGCTAATTTTTTACAATAAATCAAAGAAAAAGTAATTAAATAAGTAAATAAGAATTAGATTGAATAATAAAAATGAATGCAAAAATGATCGAAAAATTAAGTTTAATGCACTACGACGATCAGCACAAAATGTGTTTATTGAGGAAATACAACATTTCTTTTAACTTCGAAATAAATTTTCACCGGTTAAAAGGCTCAGGCGGGTCGAAATGCAACAACCGCTAAAAAATACAACGAGCACACAGATTAAACTACGTGCATCGTAGATTAATAATACTGGCGTCTGTGACTTTAATTTTGAAACTTTTTACCCACTGATTTTGCATGTTCTTGAGAAACGATTTAACCGATTTGTCTGTATTTTCAATAAATTTATCCTGGCTGATATTTTAAGTATTATTCATGATGAAATGTATGTCATGCTATGCATATGATGCAAATTAAAAATGAAATCAATTCTATGAAAATTTAAATATGCCCGGACAAAATTGGGGTATGACAAGGAGGTAGTGCGGATACTGTTCAAGTGTAGACTTGATAATAGTTGTTACACGATATTACACTCAGACGAGTTTCTCTTGAGAATATTATGGGTTGATGAGTTAGTCATCCTAACCTGTAATATCCGGTAGATGGAATTAAGACTTTGGGAACCTTTTAGAACATGATCTACAAATTTTTATCCTTAGTACACTCCTTTGGGATGGTTCTTAACCTGACTTTATCCTCGTGACTCCCAACAAACCCTTGATTCTTGGTTGATCCAATCAAGTCTTATTAATATCAATGGAGCTTGGGCGTTGATAAGGTGAAAACCATAATCCACCACAATGGATGATTGATCTTGACAATGACTTGATTCATTCCTTGACCTTTGTTTGTTTGCCTTGTGTGATCCCTTACTTATGATTGTTGCATTCATGCATTCATGTGCATCATAACATTCATCACACGAAAAATAACTTCAAGGGACTGAGGTTTTATTTGCAAATATTTTCAGACCATGGATTGTGGACAAAGGAACACTAAGAAGTACAGTTTAAGATGTCCGGATATGAAAGAGTTAAGGAAGCTATCATCTTTTATATAAGATCCCTTGGACTTCAAGCAACGTCATGGGAAGCTTTTGTTTGTGTTATCTGCTGATATGGTCGAAGGACTCTTGAGTTTTTTTGTTCAGTTCTATGATCCTCTCTACCGTTGCTTCACTTTTCCTGATTATCAGCTTGTGCCTATGTTGGAGGATTATGCCCCATCTCTTGGGGATACCCGTTTCTAACAAAGTGCCATTTAGTGGATTGGAGGAGATTCCCAGATCTCATATCATAGCTAAAGCTCTTCATCTGAAGAAGTCTGAGATTGAGGCTCATTGGGTAAAGAAAGGAGGAATATTTGGGTTAAATTCTGAGTTCCTTATTAAGGAAGCTACTGCCTTTGCTCAAGCCGGTAGTGTGGATGCTTTTGAAGCCATCTTTGTGTTTTTCATATATGGTTTAGCTTGTTCACTAACATTGACGGTTTTGTTGATGTTAACACCATTAGAATCTTCTTGATTGGAAATCTTGTGCCTACTTTGTTGGGTGATATGTATTTCTCTTTGCATCTAAGGAATTCTAAAGGCAGTGGGACTATTGTATGTTGTGTTCCTCTTCTGTACAAGTGGTTTATTTCGCACTTGCCTCAGACGCCTGCTTTTGTGGAGAACAAATAATGTCTAAGGTGGTCTCAGAGACTTATGTCCCTCATTAATGATGATATAGTTTGGTATGATTCTTCATTGAGTAGTTTGGATATTATCAACAGTTGTGGTGAATTCTCTAATGTACCCCTTATTGGTACACAAGGATGAATCAACTACAACCCTGCTTTGGCTCGTCGTCAACTTGGGTTCCCCTTAAGAGACAAACCTAATAACACTCAGTTAGAAGGTCTTTTCTATCAAGAGAGTAAAGATCCCTAACTTTTGAAGTAGAAGATGGTACATGCTTGGCATAACGTGCATAGGAAAGAAAGATCTGAGCTTGGTCTGTGCAACTGTGTAGCTTTGGAAGCTTACACTCTTTGGGTTAAGAAGAGAGCTTTGGAATTGAAGATGTCGTATGCTTGTGAGATACCTATGTCTATGGTTGTGGTTGAGCCATTAACTCTCCCTAACCAAGATATAGAGGAGTTGGAAAACGCACTCGCCAAGATGAAGCAAGAGAAGGATATGTGGGAAGAGAGGTTCCATGCATTAAGAAGAAATCATGAGGAGTTGCAGCTTGAGTCTAAGGATAAAGATGCGCTTATTGAACTTCTTGAAGACCGAGCTGTGAAGAGTCAGAGAGATCCAGGGGGTCCATCTTCCTCTAGTATGCCTCAGCCTTCCGGTGCTTGGAAGAAGATAGTTGATCAGCTTGTCCTCGAGAAGGCTCAGATGAAGACTTCTTTTAGGTCCGAGATCCGACGCATCCGAAGGAAGTACCCGCCTGCAGCCAAATCATCTGACACCGTGGTTAGGGGATCTTTAAGATGAGTAGTTTCCTTTTGTCTTGTATTTGTATTTTGGTTTCTTAAATTGTACTCAGTGTAATCCTTCCAAATTATATGAATAAAAGAGATTTTTATGGTCAATCAAATTGTTACAATTGTTATTATTACATATATTTGCAAATAAAATAGTATGTTCCTTGAAAATAAAAACAATCAAAATATCGCATTTCATGCATTATTTGCATAGCAGGTTTTTCTTCCACCAGATGTCTTATTGGTTATTCTTTTGTGCTTCAGCCAAGCTGACTCATCGATATAATACTCGCACCAATCATCTGAGAATCATGGAACACTTGGAACAAGAGAACCGAGAGTTGAAGTACGAGATTGCTCGCTTGACTGCCATGATGGAGTCTGTTCTAGCTGCTCAGAGTCAGTCTTCTCCAACGCCTGTAACTTCTCCTCCTCAGAGGACTGTCATCTCAGATGTTGCTACTTCAACCGTGCCTTCCACAAAGTTTGCTCCTGCTATGCCTACTGGATTCCCGTGGGGGATGCCTCCGAACTTTGTGCCTGAAGGGTTTGCACCCACTTTTGCTTCCATGCCGGCATCTAGCTCGGTCATGTATGTGCCGCCTCCAGTTGTTCACACTCTACCTCGTGTTGAGGATACCATCTACCATTCTGAGCCGTCTGAGGGTCCGGATGTTTATGAGAAGATGGATGAGATGAAAAACCAATTCCTTGAGCTGCGAAAGAAATTGAAAACCTTGAGGGGAAAAGATCTATTTGGTAAGAGTGTTGCGGAACTTTGCTTGGTTCCCAATGTCAAGATCCCGATGAAGTTCAAAGTCCCTGACTTTGAAAAGTATAAGGGAAACACAAACCCACTTAGCCATCTTGCCATGTATGCCAGGAAAATGTCGATGCAAACCGATAATGATCAGTTATTGATTCACTACTTTCAGGACAGTCTGACTGGTGCCGCTCTGAGGTGGTACATGGGATTGAATAGTGCCAGTGTTCACACATTTAATGATCTGGGTAAGGCCTTTATGAGGAAATAAAAATACAACGTTGATATGGCGCCAGATAGAGACCAGCTGAGGTTGATGTCTCAGAAGGACAAAGAGACATTTAAAGAGTACGCCCGGAGGTGGAGAGAGCTTGCCGCTCAGATAAACCCTCCATTGGAAGAGAAGGAGATGACCAAGATTTTTCTCAAGACCCTGAGCTCGTTTTACTATGAGCGAATGATTGCTAGTGCCCCCAGTAAGTTTACCGAAATGGTAAATATGGGGATGAGATTAGAAGAAGGTGTCCGTGAGGGACGGTTGTCTAAGGAAGAGGTATCTTCGAGCAATAGGTATGGTAACAGTTTCGCTAAGAAGAAGGAAGGTGAAACTGATGCAATGTCAGTTGGGAGGCAGAGGAGGCCTCATGTCAGAAGGAGTCCGCAACCACGACAACATCATCATCAAGTTTCATCCATTATTCCAGTATTTTCCAACAATCAACATATTCCAATTCAACAACAGCAACGTCAACAACAACCACAACAAAGAACCAACAACTACAACAACAACAACAACAACAATAATCAACAACAGAACTTTGAGAGGAAGAAGGTCTCTTTCGACCCGATTCCTATGTCGTATGCTGAATTATAGTCATCCTTGTGTAGCGGGGTATTCGTTACCATTAAAGATATTGACTAAATCCAAGGTAAATCATACAAGTCGAGTCGCCACCGCACTTCTATTTATCCAAAGGAATGGTTAGAAAGCGAACAAAAACCTAATAGTTTTAACAAAAACTAGTAAAAGAAAACAGAGATCTGGGTAAGGGGGTTGGTTATGCAATGGAAAGGTGTTAGGCACCCAAAACATCCTAGGTACTCCTAGGGAGCCCTTTTCATACTTGTTGCAAAGGTTATTGTTTTTGTGAACATTTGTTTGTGAAAACATGATTGAAGAGATGAGAGGAGAATATACAAGTTATTTACATTTATTTTTTGTTTGGATGGATAACCCATTGCCTACGTACCATCTTAAAAAAGATTAGGATCAAAACCTCGTAGTTCGGGCTAAAAATCTCAAAACAAGTTGGTGAATTGATTGGTCCAAAAGCCTTGAGGTCTTTTGTTATCAAAGGGAGAAAACTCAACCAAACCACAAATCCACCATGTGAGGATAGCTTCAACATGCTAGTGAGGGGTTAACCCTATAATAAGCATGGAAGACTCATTGTCCATCACTAAGGACATAGGTGAGTATTACATCTACCACAAAGATAACTCAAACCTAATAGCTAAAGGTTATGAAAAAGTTTGATTAAGAAAGTGGTCATTGAAACCACAAAAAGACATTTGAATGGGTTATATTTACCAATGAAAAGTATTTACAAAAATGGTCAAAGTGGAATAAAAGATTCAATTCAAAATAAGTATTATGAAAAGAAAGTTTGAAAATGAAAAGCATAAGGCCTAGGTTTCTAATGTTGAAAACAATAGTTAAATGTTTGCACAAAAGGTTTTGGCTTGGGTTAGAGTGGAAAGATGAGAAAGAAGGGTTAAGTCCTAAGTAAAAGAAAGAGAAGGGATGAAGAATCAAAACCACAATGGAGTCCCTCTCTTGAGATCATATTGATGATCCAAGTAGCTCTCATCCTTTGGAATAAGCAACCACAAAGCATAAGTGTCGCACCCCAAAATTTGACTTTGGCTTTGTTGACCATATCCTGATTAATCTCGTTGTCTCGTATTCATCTCAATTTCTTAAACTTCGCATGACAACTGGTTTGATTAGGTTTTGTGTGTTTTCGTTGCTTACCGCGTTGTATTTCGTTGTTTTAGCAAAACCTGGCCGATATCGTTGCCTCATATTTATCTCGCTTATCTCTTTTGTGCGTGGCATCGCTTCGATTAGGTTTTGTGCGTTTTTATCTATTTAATTGTTTGTTTGTCGGTATTTTGACTGTATTTCGAATATATTAGGGTTTTCGTATTGTCCGATTATTTGTGATTGTGTTTGCCAGCGTTTTCGTGATGTCGTGTTGATTTTATTATTGCCTAGGTTTGTTTATTTAATTACGTGTCATGCCGTGTGTTTTAATCGAGTCCGGTAGTATCGTGTTGTTGATTTTACTGGTTTACTGGTTTTTATCAATTTGTCTGGTTTGCTGTGAAATTGTCATCGTTTTTATCGCGTTCGTGTCGCTCGATTTTTATCGTGTTTTAATCGTGTGCCGTTTATTATTTGTGTTTAGTATTTAATTGTGTTTAGATATTAATTAGGTTTAATTAGTTTAATTATAGTTTATATTATTATTATTATTATTATTATTATTATTATTATTATTATAATTATTAATATATAAGTTTATATATTATTATTTGTTAGATATTTTGGTAGAAAACCTTCACCTTAAGTTACGTTTACACCGCCATAGTTGCTTTTGGACATAATATATATATTAAGTGTTAACATATAAGGTAGGGGGGAGATATCAGTAAGTAAGAAAGTAGTGGCGGTAAAGATCAGTAGAAAAAAACAGAGAATATCAGAAAAATTTCCAAAGCCATCACTTTCACCTTGTTCATCACTTGTTCTTCATTTTCGGTAACCCAAAATCGTCCCGATTATCCACCGAAATTCAGAACCGACAACATATCCGTGAAGTTCGTCGAGTCCAGGTCACAAATATCCAAGGTTCATTTCATTCCGGCGTCGATTCACCGATCAAAAGTGACGTTGAAGTCAGGTACTCGCGAAGGTAGCCAGCAGTGCGTCGGTGACGGTTTCCAGCTTTCGGTCGATCATTTGGACGATCAGAAGTTCATCCTCTTCACACAAGGTAAGGTTCTTCACTTATCTCTGAAATCGGCAAAGTTCCGGCTTGCCGACATGTGTTTTAATATATTATTTATCTAAATATATATATATATATATATATATATATATATATATATATATAATATATATATATATATATATATATATATATATGTATATATATATATATATATATATATATATATATATTATTTTGGTCTATTATATATTATTTGTCTAAATATATATATATATATTATTTTGTCTACTATATATTTATTGTCTAAAATATAAATATATATATATATATATATATATATATATATATATATATATATATATATATATATATATATATATATATATATTACTTTTGTTTACTAAATATTGTTTATCTTTTATTATTATTTTGCATATATGTTTTATTTAAATGTTAGTTAAATTAATTATTTGTTTAAATGTTTATTTTAATTAAATGTTTATTTATATCAAATGTTTATTTTGTCTAAAGTAAATGTTTATATTGTTTTTTTATATTTGTTTATGTTGTTACTAACCGTTTCGTTTCAGTTTCGTTTCAGTTTCAGCTCGATTAACTCCACTAACTATTCGTAATACTAACTATTCATAGCTAACTGTGTTGTAATAATTTACTTTCTCGCATTTTTTTTTATTTTTTGTATTGTGTGTTTAATTGTATTGTTCACGTTTTATGTTAAAAATCGAAAAATCCAAAAAGAGAAACCCGATGCGATTCCAACGGTCGCCGTTTAAGAAACCCTTTTCACACACTCATAAGCTTACTCTTGGGCTTTCCTGTAATGAGCCCATTTATTTATTTCTTTAGGGTTTAGGCTCGTTCAAATCTAAAATCAACGAAACAGACTTTCCCCTTTTCTTTTGGGAGAACTACGTGGATTCTGATTTCTCCATTGCACCTTGGAGATACGTAGGCATGAAGTCTACGACTTTATCGAGTCCAAAAACAATAAAATCAAGTTCTTTTCTCATCTCCCCAATCAAACGATCAAAGCAAAAAAAGCAAAGCATTCACATAAACATAAGCAAAAAGGTTCCTGTGGAGTACCACAGATGTAGAGGGTGCTAATACCTTCCCTTTGCATAACCAACCCCCGAACCCGTAACTCTAAAGGGATTTATCGTTATTTTTCCCTTCCTCTTTTTGGATAAAATAAAAGACGGTGGCGACTCTTGCATTTAAAATATTTTTCAAACGGGTTAAGTTCAATCAATACTTAATCTCATGAAAAATCCCACCGCGACAGAATGGCGACTCTGCTGGGGAGTACATGATTAAACTTATTTGAGGGTTTAGCCTATCTTTGCTTGTTTATATGTTTGCTTTGTGAATATTTGCTAAATTGTATTGTTTGTAATGTTTGTTATTTTGGGTTTTGGGGGATACTTGTGATAAATCCTATACCCGGATTTAGGGCACATTTGAGATAGGATGGATGATAATTCAGGTTGACTTGATAGGAGACAATCCTTACCGAGTTGACTTGAGCCTTTGTCCGCTTGGTGGATGCCTCTTTGAGGGTGATAGTGCTAAACAAGTCATTTGTGAGGCATTGTTGCTTTCGACGGGCCCGTGAAGCCAAGGACCTTAGTTTACCTTTACCCCATCTTGGCCTTACTTAGGATGTGATGCGGTGACCACTTCGGACCAAAAGTCTGGTTTGGTTGATACGCGATATCACACTCAAGCGAGATTCTTTTGAGAATAATATTGGAAAGCGAGCAGTTGCTTAACCCGGTATTATCCGAAGAAGGATCCATAACCTTGGGAACTTTTAGAACCCGTTTGGCAGGTGAACCTTAGAACTTATCTTGGGGCTTTGTCCTAAACTCCTGCTGGTGATGAACTTTGAGCCTTGTATTGTTTGACCATGTTTGTGTTTGTTGCATTCATGCATGACATGCATTCATTCCCATCATTTCAACCTTTTTCCAAGGAACTTAAAGTGAGGATTGCAAATATTGCAGGAAACATGGATTTTGGACAGAGAAGTGTGAAAAAGTACAATCTCATCAATCCAAAGATAGATGAACTAAAGAAACTGGTTTCTTCGATCGCAGATCCTATTGGTTTCAGAGACAAATATGGGGCACTTATATCTTTATTGACACTTAGGATGGAAGAAGGGTTATTGCAGACATTAGTACAGTTCTATGATCCAGTCTATCACTGTTTCACATTCCCAGACTATCAACTCATGCCTACATTGGAAGAGTATGCCTAGTTGCTTCACATCCCAGTTGCTGATACAATACCTTTCTCTGGTTCAGAAAAGTTACCCGAGCACAGTTCTCTTGCAAAAGTGTTGTACATGAAGAAGTCAGAATTCAAGAATAACTTCACCACCAAAGGAGGACTTCCAGGTTTCACTGCCAAGTTCTTAATGGGGAAGGTTTATTATTTTGCCAGTCAAGGTTGTGATATTATTGTGGAGCATCTGTTCGCCTTGTTGATCTACGGTTTGTTACTATTTCCTAATATTGAAGGTTTTGTGGATTCATATGCTATACGCATCTTCCTAAGTGGTAATCATGTTCCAACTTTGCTCGGAGACACCTATCATTCCATCCATTACCGTACTTTGAAAGGGGGAGGAACCATAGTCTGCTGTATACCGTTACTCTACAAATGGTTTGTCTCTCATCTTCCTAAGTCAGCTACTTTTTGGGATCGCAAGTCAGGACTTCAGTGGTCACAGAGGATTATGTCTCTTACCCAGTCAGATATTGCATGGTATAGTAGAGTTTTAGACGATGTGAAGATCATTGATAGTTGCGGGGAGTTCCCCGATGTGCCCCTCATGGGCACAAAGGGAATCATTTCTTATAATCCAGTACTTGCTAGGAGACAACTCGGTTACCCTATGAAGGACAAGCCTCCTAACATTCTTTTAGAAGGTATTTTCTTGAGGGATAACGAGGAGGACCCTACCATGAAAGAGAGAGTAGTAAGAGCTTGGCATCGTGTTTGTCGCAAAGGGAGACTTGAATTGGGTAAGAAAGATTGTACCTCCTATGAGCCGTACCTCTAGTGGATCAGAGCCAGAGTTATACAGTTGAAAATGCCATACCCACATCATGATCCTATCAAACCCGCTCCGTTGAAGACCCCCTACCTTCCGCTAGATGACAAAGAAGAACTCCAAGCCACCTTGGAGAGGGTCGAGAAAGAGAGAGACGCTTGGAAGGATAAGGCCCAGGTGCTCGAAATGGAAAATGAAGAACTTCAGAGATAGTTAAAGGAGCAAAGTGGAGAAGATCGTGCAGGTAAACGTCCAAGGGTGCAAGAGGATTTATTTTCCTCAGGCACAACAGATTACTCCCAGATTCCACAGTCCTCAGGTGCATGGAAAGGTCTTGTAGACAGTTTGGTGAAGGAGAAAGCTTTTATGCAGAAGGCCTATGAAGAAAGAATTGAGAGACTTGAAGGACAACTCCTACTTGTTTATGCTCGTCCTGATGACACATGTCCTTAAATGGTTTTCTTGGTTGTATTTTGGGTTGATAACTTTGTATATTTTGATAAAAATGCTTAAAATGAAAATTTTTGTTTTGTTATCAAAAATGTTTGCAATTCTATCTTTTCCTTCACTTAGAGTTCCTTGGAAAATCATTCATTTTGCATATCCATGCATCACGTGCATACAGGTTGTCTGTCTTGGTCCAGTCTTCTAACAGTTGCTTCCCGCCAGCAGATCCATTTCAAGCTGACGCATAATTACAACACAAGAGCCAACTACAAAAGAAGAATGAAGATAACAGATAACGAGAACCGAGAATTGAAAGCTCAGGTTGACCGCCTTTCTGCTATGGTCGAGACATTGATATCAAACCAAGCAGCCCAAGCTGCTCAACTTCAAACATCACAAGCTCAGGTTGCCGAAGCACAAGATGCACAGATCCAGGCGCAAGCACAGGCAGCAGAGATGCGCAACCAAATGTTAACCTCTCGTCTACAAGCAGAGGAAGCCCAGGCTAGGGCTCAAGTTCATAATTCAAGACAGACTTCGGCACAGAATCAACCTCAAATTCAGAATCAGACAACAGCAGCACCCGTCACTACAGTCATCACTTCAGAAATCAACGCTGTCCCAGTCACTTCTGTTACCATCACAGCATCCCGTCCTTGGGAAATACCCAGGGATCTTAATCAAGATAGATATCAACAAGAGTTCGTTCCACCAAATGCTCCTGTCTTCACTAATGTGCCTCTCGTTGTTCACTATACTCCTCACCTAGGAGAACCTGTCTATCACGGCCCTACCCCAAGTGAGGATCCTGGTCTCAATGATATAATGGATGAATTCCAGGATCAGTTTGCGGAATTACAAAAAGAGATAAAAGCTCTTCGTGGGAAAGAACTGTTTGGCAGAGATGTAAATGATATGTGTTTGGTTCCAGACGTAAGGATGCCAGCAAAATTTAAACTACCAGAATTTGAAAAGTACAAAGGAAGTTCTTGTCCACAGACCCATTTGGTTATGTACGTGCGAAAGATGTCAATGTACACCAACGACCAAAGGATGCTCATTCATTGTTTTCAAGACAGCCTTACCGGTACAGCTTTACGCTGGTATATGGGATTAGACAGTTCTCAGATCAAGACTTTCAACGATTTAGGCGAGGCCTTTATCAAACATTACAAATACAACCTTGATAATGTGCCAGACCGACATCAGTTGAGGTCCATGCAACAAAGAGAAAAGGAGACATTCCGTGAATACGCGCAAAGGTGGCACGAAATTGCAGCAAAGGTTGTTCCACCTATGGAAGAAAAGGAGATGACGAAAGTGTTCTTAAAGACTCTTGATACTTTTTATTACGAGAGGATGATTGCAAGCGCTCCTACAGACTTTACTGACATGGTAAACATGGGAGTCCGTTTAGAGGAAGCAGTTCGAGAAGGGCGTCTAGTCAGAGAAGGAAGTTCATCTTCAAGCGGGGCAAAGAAGTACGGCGGTTTTATGAAAAAGAAGGAACAAGAAACTAATGCTGTGTCCTATAATCATCCAAGAAGGATCAATTATCCTTACCATTCCCAACACCAACATATAGCAGTCGTGACTCCAGTAATCACTTCCGCTCCAGTTCAAGTCCAATACCCTCAGCAGCGTACCAACCGCTTCCAACAGAATACTCAGTATCAGCAACAACATCAACCTCAACAACATCAACATCAGTTACAACAACGTCCACCACAGCAGCAAAGAAGAACCAATTTTGATCCAATTCCAATGTCATATGCAGAATTGTATCCAACTTTGATCACTAAAAACCTTGTGCAACCACGACCACGACCTCTTGTACCAGAAGTGCTACCTTGGTGGTACAAGCCAGAGGTATCTTGTCCCTTTCATCAGAATGCTCCAGGTCATGACTTAGACAACTGTTTTGCTTTAAAGTTGGAAGTACAGAAGTTGACAAGAGCAGGTATCCTGACCTTCAAGAACATGGGTCCCAATGTGAAGGACAATCCAATGCCAAGTCATGGTCCTTCATCAGTGAACAATATAGAAGTTTGTCTCAATGAACAACGTGTTACGAAGATAGAGGAGATTCGGCGGTCTTTGGTTGAAATTCATTCTGTTTTATGTGCTCATGGTCTATTCCAACATGACCACCATATCTGTGGTACATGTTCAGTCAAGTCAAGAGGTTGTAGGAAGATTCAAGATGATTTGCAAGGCGTCCTTGATCAGGGTTTGATTCAGATTTCTAGACAAGTGAGTTCTCCAGAATCACAAGAACAAGAAGTGAATGTCATCATTCCTTGCTTCAACATTCCAGAGAAAGTAGAGATAGCTTATCATCCGAGGGAGCCGGTGGTGATTTGCCCTCCGGGCCCAATGCCTTACACTTCAGATAAAGCGGTCCCCTACCGCTATGCAGCAACTATTATTGAGAACGGTAAAGAGGTCGAGATTAAAACCTTAGCCTCAGTTACCAATATCGCAGCAAATAGTCGAATGACGCGCAGTGGCCGCGTGTTCGCTCCGCCGGTTATCCCAAGTAGAAATGTTGAGAAAGATCCAGTAGTCGTGGTACCAGTGACAAGAGAAGCAGAAGGGCAAACAAGCAATTCAACCCTTGACAAAGAAACAGATGAACTACTCAGAATTATCAAGCTCAGTGACTACAAAGTGGTAGATCAGTTGCTACAGACACCGTCAAAAATCTCAATCCTGTCCTTATTATTGAACTCAGCTGTCCACAGAGAAGCACTACTGAAGGTGCTTGATCAAGCCTTTGTAGAACAGGATATAACAGCAGAGCAGTTCAACAATGTTGTAGGCAGCATCACTTCGTGCAATGGCTTAGGCTTTCGTGATGAAGAACTGCCAGAAGAAGGAAAGAATCACAACTTCGCTCTCCATATCTCAGCCAATTGTCAAGGGGATTCTTTGTCTAATATCCTAATTGACACCGGTTCATCTCTGAATGTCATGCCCAAGTCTACCTTGTTGAAGCTAAAGTACAAAGGGGGGCAAATGTGTCACAGTGGAATTATTGTGAAAGCGTTCGATGGATCAAGAAAAAGAGTCATTGGAGAAGTTGATTTGCCTATTGGTATTGGACCACACGTATTCCAGATCACTTTCCAGGTTATGGACATAGTGCCAGCTTATAGCTGTCTGCTCGGACGCCCATGGATTCATGAGGCGGGTGCCATTACATCCACGTTACACCAAAAGTTAAAGTTTGTCAAGAATGGGCAAATAGTGACGGTTAATGGGGAGCAGGCTATGCTGATTAGCCACCTTTCATCGTTTAGTGTGATAGAAGTAGACGAGACGGCTGTTGAAACTCCATTTCAGACCCTGACCATTGATGATCACAAGAAAAGTGAAGGTTCAATCGCGTCATTCAAAGACGCCCAGCAGATTGTCAAGACAGGTCCTACAGAAATATGGGGCAAGGTGATAGAGTTGCCAGAAAACGTTAACCATACAGGATTAGGCTTTGTTGGTGGAAAACAAGTGCAGACTTCAGTGGTGCGACCTTTCAAAGATATCTTTCACAGCGGTGGGTTTATCAACATGGTAGCAGTTGAAGAGGATACTTTTGAGAAAAAGACAGAAGCCGAAGGCCCCAGATTTGTGACACTAGGAGTAGTTATGAAGAACTGGACCGCAGTTGACATCCCACATTGTGTCCACATATCAAAGTAATTAAGCTCGTCAGTTTTAAAAAATCTTCCGCTTTAGCCCAAAGCGCGAAGCATTAATTTTGTAAAATGGGCACTTTTGTCAAAAACGTACTATCAATGAAAAAGATCTTTTGTGTTCCCATACACTTGTGTCTTTTTATCTTTTCAGCCTTTTCGGAAAATGGTAACAAAAAAAAACCTTAAAAAGAACACATTTTTGCATGTCATGGTCAGTCCTCTAAAAACGATTGTTTGTGTAGGTTACTTAAACCCGTTGAACACAATGACATCATGCCCTCTCCCAACTTTGAACATTCTATATTCGAAGCTGAAGAGGAAGAGTGGGATGAGATTCCAGAAGAGGTCGCCCGCCAGCTTGAAAATGAAGAAGACACTATTCAGCCATACAAGGAACCTTTGGAAACAATCAACTTGGGTTCGGAAGAAAATGTGAAAGAAGTCAAAATTGGAGCATTGTTATCCCCACAGGTCAAGGAGCAATTGATCATCCTGTTGAAAGAGTATGTAGATGTGTTTGCTTGGTCTTATCAAGATATGCCTGGTCTCGACACTGACATCGTAGAGCACAAGCTACCTTTGAAGCCAGAATGTCCACCGATCAAACAGAAATTAAGAAGGACACATCCAGATATGGCCGTCAAGATTAAAGAAGAAGTTCTGAAGCAAATAGATGCTGGTTTTCTTGCCACTTCAGTGTATCCAGAGTGGATAGCAAATATTGTGTCAGTTCCTAAGAAGGACGGGAAGGTACGAATGTGTGTCGACTATCGTGACTTAAATAGAGCAAGCCCAAAGGATGATTTCCCCCTGCCTCACATTGACATGTTGGTAGACAATACAACAAAGTTTGACATATTCTCCTTCATGGACGGATTCTCCGGGTATAACCAGATCAAAATGGCTACCGAAGACATGGAAAAAACTACCTTCATAACACCATGGGGAACATTCTGTTATCAAGTAATGCTGTTTGGGTTGAAGAACGCAGGTGCTACTTACCAGCGAGCCATGACAACGCTCTTTCACAACATGATGCACAAAGAGATTGAGGTTTATGTGGATGACATGATCGCGAAGTCTCGTTCAGAAGAAGGTCACTTAGTAGATCTATTGAAGTTGTTTCAACGATTGAGGAAGTTCTGTCTTCGCCTCAATCCGAACAAATGCACATTTGGTGTCAGGTCAGGTAAACTCTTGGGCTTCATTGTCAGCCAAAAAGGCATTGAAGTTGATCCAGATAAAGTAAAAGCTATCCAAGAGATGCCCACACCAAAAATAGAAAGGCAAGTGAGAGGTTTTCTAGGACGATTGAATTACATATCCCGGTTTATTTCTCACATGACTGCCACTTGTGAACCTATCTTCAAATTGCTGAGAAAGAGTCAGAATTGTGTTTGGACAGAGGATTGTCAGAAAGCATTTGACAGTATCAAAGAGTACCTCATGGAGCCTCCTATCTTGTTACCACCTGTTGCTGGAAGACCGTTGGTTATGTATTTGACAGTGCTTGAGAATTCTATGGGCTGTATTCTGGGTCAACAAGACGAAACTGGAAAGAAAGAGCATGCCATTTACTACTTAAGCAAGAAATTTACTGACTGTGAATCACGATACTCCGTACTCGAGAAGACATGTTGTGCATTGGCTTGGGCTGCTAAGAGATTGAGGCAGTATATGTTAAGTCACACCACTTGGTTGATATCCAAAATGGATCCAATCAAGTACATTTTTGAGAAGCCTGCACTCACTGGTAAGATTGCAAGATGGCAGATGCTGTTATCAGAATACGACATTGAGTATCATACCCAGAAAGCTATCAAGAGCAGTGTGTTGGCTGAGTACCTTGCTCACCAACCCGTTGAAGATCAGGATGATAATGAGGATGAGTTTCCTGATGAAGATGTCATGTTCCTAAAATCCAGAGATTGTAAAGAGCCACTTCCTGAAGAAGGGCCTGAACCAGATTCTCAATGGGGTTTAGTATTTGATGGAGCTTCCAACGTTTATGGACATGGAGTAGGTGCAGTCATTATCACTCCAGAAGGTTCTCATATTCCTTTCACGGCAAGAATTTGCTTTGAATGTACAAACAACATTGCTGAATATGAAGCCTGTATCATGGGTCTTGAAGAAGCCATTGACCTCCGCATCAAAAATCTTACTGTTTATGGTGACTCAGCGTTAGTTATCAATCAGATCAAAGGAGAATGGGAAACACGCCACCCTGGCTTGATCCCATACAAAGACTATGCAAGAAGATTGTTGACTTTCTTCACCAAGGTTGAATTGCATCACATTCCTCGGGATGAGAATCATATGGCGGATGCTCTAGCTACGTTGTCTTCAATGTATCAAGTGGGTTTTCCAAACGAAGTACCCAGAATTGTGATCAAGCGACTTGATAGACCAGCACATGTGTTTACAGCTGAGGCCAGTTTTGATGATAAACCATGGTACCACGATATCAAGCATTTCCTTCAGACTCAAGAGTATCCTCTTGGAGCAACAGAAAAAGATAAAAAGACTTTGAGAAGATTGTCAGGCAAATTCTTCCTTAATCAGAATGTACTCTATAAGAGGAATTATGACATGGTCTTACTCAGATGTGTTGACAAAAAGGAAGCAGAAATGTTGATGAAAGAAGTTCACGAAGGGTCCTTTGGTACTCATGCAAACGGCCACTCTATGTCAAGAAAGATGTTGAGAGCTGGTTACTACTGGTTGACCATGGAATCAGATTGCTACAAATTTGTAAAGAAGTGTCACAAATGTCAGATCTACGCTGATAAGGTTCATGTACCACCAACCCTTTTGAATGTGATTTCTGCTCCTTGGCCATTCTCAATGTGGGGCATTGACATGATCGGTATGATTGAACCCAAAGCTTCCAACGGACACCGTTTCATTCTCGTGGCAATTGATTACTTCACCAAATGGGTGGAAGCAGCTTCGTATGCAAAGGTGACAAAGCAAGTGGTGGTCAGATTCATCAAAAATAATCTCATTTGCCGATATGGCATTCCAAACAAGATCATCACTGACAATGGCTCCAATCTGAACAACAAAATGATGGATGAATTATGTGAAAGTTTCAGGATCGAGCATCACAACTCTTCTCCTTACCGTCCCAAGATGAATGGGGCAGTTGAAGCTGCAAATAAGAATATCAAGAAGATCATTCAAAAGATGGTTGTTACCTACAAAGATTGGCATGAAATGCTGCCTTTTGCACTACACGGATATAGAACATCAGTCCGTACTTCAACTGGGGCAACCCCATTTTCACTTGTATACGGTATGGAAGCTGTGTTACCGATAGAGGTTGAAATTCCATCAATGAGGATACTAATGGAAACTCAGTTGTCAGAGGCTGAATGGTGTCAAAGCAGATACGATCAGTTGAATTTGATTGAAGAAAAAAGAATGACTGCCTTGTGCCATGGACAGTTATATCAAAAGAGAATGAAGCAGGCATTTGATAGGAAGGTTAAGCCGAGAGAATTCAAAGAGGGTGACCTTGTGCTCAAGAAGATGATACTATTTCACAATGATTCTAGGGGCAAGTGGACTCCTAACTATGAAGGACCCTATGTTGTCAAGAAAGCCTTCTCAGGCGGTGCTTTAATTCTTACAAACATGGATGGTGAAGAGCTTCCACGTCCCGTGAATACAGATGCAGTCAAGAAATACTTCGCCTAAAAAATGAAAAGAACAGCTCGCTAAGTTGAAAACCCGAAAGGGCGGCTTAGGCAAAAATGAGCGTCTCGGTGGACTGAAAACCTGAAAGGGCGGTCCAAGCAAAATTAGAGACATAAAAAAACAAAGAGAATATTATCCCGGTAGATTGAAAACCCGAAAGGGCAATCTAGGCAAAAGTTAGGGATTTCAGGCAAGTAACTGCATAACAGAGATAAGATCATTGAAGTATCAGAATATTTTCAACAGTTCTCCAACTTTCTCAAGGCTGCAATACAGGTCAAAAGTGGAAGAGAGAATGATGTCATTGTAGTTCAACGTACCCTTTTTCCACGAAATTACCATTTTCCAATTTGTAAAGATCTATGGAATCACGCTGTTGGCTGATTACCATCCTATCAAATCAATTTGAGCCTTTCTATATTTCTTGGCACTCTTAATTTTCATTTCAATTTACGAAAGTTCTTTTACTTTGACAGATATGTTTTGAAACAAAAGTTTTGAATTAAAAACAGTTTTTGAAAATATAAAGATTATTTATTTTGATTTGTGGACATCAATAAAAGGATTGAGACATGTGGTCCCAGTAATTCTGAAATCATGTGATTCCAACTAGACATGTTCATGTTACTATCCTTATATGTATATGATGAAAAAATCTCCACAGGTGTCTTGGCAGTAATATTTCTCCAGCAGAGGTTGTGATTCTGGATATCCCCAGCTATGCTTCCTAGTTTTCCTCAAGAGATCATGCAAGAAATATTTCAAGAAGTTTATTCCCTTCACTTGGGGCATGAAGACTCCCCAGTTAATTGATCATGAAGACTCCCCAGTTAATTGATCATGAAGACTCCCCGGTTAATTGATCATGAAGACTTTGATCCAGGTTTTAAGTTACAGATTTGGCCTATGGGATTACTACAGGTATTTTCCCCAGTAATTTATTAAGGAGGGATCAGCAATGTCCCCAGCAGAGGATGAGAAGGAAGATTTGATTTCCCTAAGCAGGAGTAATACAGAGGTCTCCATCCCTCAGCGAGTGAAGAAAGTTGATATTCAGAAACTACAGGGAATCTCCTGTTGTTCTCTGTCCATTCAATAGAAGGATATGTCTCCTCCTCAGTAATGTTTTGTAGTAAAAGAAGAGTGTGTTATGCATTTTAAGCAAATTCAAGAATTGCAGGATTTCTCCTGAATTCTCATTTATATTCAAAGGTCAGACATCACTGTTCCCCGGCAGAGTCTCCTAGAGGAAAGATCTCGTAACCAGATATCAGACACCATAATCCCCTGCAGAGTCTTCAGATACAGAAAGTCTCCATGATAATTAAAGCAAATCAAGGATAGATTTCCCCTATATTCTTATTCCCTGGAAAGATACCACCTATCCCCAGCGGACTTTATCCCCAGCGGAGTCTTCCAGAAGAATAATCCCTTCTGCATTATCAGCAAATTCAAGAATTGTAGGACTTCTCTTACAATATCATCTTATTTCCAAAGGATAACACCTTGTATCCCCAGCGGAGTCCTCAGAAAGGTCCAATCCTCATATACCTCACAAATTCAAGAACCACAGGGAATCTCCTGCATTTTTGAAGTAGAAGGCATCTCCATTCTTCTACGGAATCCTCAGCAGAGACAGACTTTTAAAGAAACCTGGATATGGTGCTCTTGTACCAATTCCCCAGCAAGTCTTTGTACTACTCCCCAACGAGTCTCAGTGCAAATCTCCAGCAAGTCCTTATGCAGCTGTTAACATTTTCAGTTATTCCTAGTTTTGTCTGTCCATCATGCATTCATTACTAAATATTCATGCATATCTATGACATATCATGCTTGCATTCATATGCACCTTGTTTCCTTGTTTATATTGTGGGTTGAGTCAATCTCTCCATATAGAGTATCCTCATAAGCAGCAAAATACCTTTTATTGGTCATGTTCCCCACAGAGATCTATGCCTCGTGGAAGATGGTTGTTTCAGTTGTAAATCCTGATGAGTTCATTCCTCTTCAGTTGAAGTCTTGTTTGACCGTTTCATTCTAGTTCTATCCTAGTTTGAACCTCGTGTCTCCAGATAAAGCTCAGAAATTGCCAGTAAAAGAAGGCAACAATATAGTCTTTGTGACTCTCATTCAGTAAAACAGACATGACAGATATTGTGTCCAAGTCCTTTATACCTTCATCTTTGAGTTGGTACCCATTACAAACTTGAGTTACCTACATCCATGAGTGGTAACCTTTGTTATCCCTCGGATAAATTAATTACTATCTCCATCTATGAGTTGATAACATCCTCACAGAAAGTTCCATGGTTCTACCTGCAACTTTGAGCTGGTAGCGTGCTTTCGTCTTTGAGTTTAGCACAGATTCCTTTTGATTCCACCTTCGTCTTTGAGTTGGTGAAGTACCTGCAACTTTGAGCTGGTAATATGCATTCATCTTTGAGTTAGCAAGATTTCTTTTGATTCCACCTTCGTCTTTGAGTTGGTGAAGTACCGTCATCTATGAGCTGGTAGTGTGCATTCATCTTTGAGCTTGCACAGGTTTCTTTTGATTCCATCTTCGTCTTTGAGTTGATGGAATGCCTTTATTTATGAGTTAGGTACACTTTATCCTGTTACCTTCATCTTTGAGCTGGTAACGTGCTTTCGTCTTTGAGTCAGCACAATTTTCTTATGTTTCCATCTCCGTCTTTGAGTTGATGGAGTACCTTCATCTATGATTTAGGTACATAGTGAGCCCTCATCTATGAGCTGGTAGTATGCATTCATCTTTGAGTTCACACATTTTCCTGTGATTCCATCTTCGTCTTTGAGTTGATGGAGTACCTTCATCTATGAGTAGGGTATGTTTGATCCTTGTTGAACTGATAGTGTGCTTTCATCTTTGAGTCTGCACAGATAACCTCTGATTCCATCTTCGTCTTTGAGTTGATGGAGTACCTTCATCTATGAGTTAGGTACATTTTGTCCTTCCACTGTCATCTTTGAGTCGGTAATGATAAACATCTCCAGGAGAATATGTTCTAAATTCTTTTAAACACCTTTGTCAATGAATCGGTGGTTGCCTTCAACTTTGAGTCGGCATTTCTCTGTCTACCTCATCAATGAGTTGGTAGTGTGCATTCAACTGTAAGTCTGCACAATGATCCTTAGATCTGATTCTTCATCTACACCATCATCAATGAGTTGGAATTTGATTTCCCTAGCAGTGTTATTATCAATCTTTTGAAGCTTGCCTTCAACTTTGAGTTGGCATGTCCTGTTTACCTCATCAATGAGTGGGTAGTGAGCTGTCAACCATGAGTTAATGCAGTTCGATTCTTATTATGCCCTTGTTATACCTTCATCCTTGAGTTGGTATTCATCTTTTCTGTTACCTCCATCTTTGAGTTGGTAATGTACTGTCACATCAGTACTCTTGTTATATTGATCTTTTCCCACTTTCATCTATGAGATAGTGATGTATCGTCAACATTGAGTCGATATCTCTTTTCCTCCTATTTTCCATCTATGAATAGGTAGTGAATCTTCCCCAGCTGAGTATTCTCAGTGTTTACCTTCATGCATTGAGTCGGTGTATGTCCTTCCCCAGTAGAGTTTGCACTCCTGTGTCTCTGTGTCTGTCTGTCTTTTGCATCATGCATACATGCATTTGCGGTCAAATTTTGTGGCGTTTGTCATATTTAATTACCTTACGCCATTCGATAGCCTCCGGCTATCTGGCCTAAGTTAATTAAATAGGGGCATCTGTCGCACCCCAAAATTTGACTTTGGCTTTGTTGACCATATCCTGATTAATCTCGTTGTCTCGTATTCATCTCAATTTCTTAAACTTCGCATGACAACTGGTTTGATTAGGTTTTGTGTGTTTTCGTTGCTTACCGCGTTGTATTTCGTTGTTTTAGCAAAACCTGGCCGATATCGTTGCCTCGTATTTATCTCGCTTATCTCTTTTGTGCGTGGCATCGCTTCGATTAGGTTTTGTGCGTTTTTATCTATTTAATTGTTTGTTTGTCGGTATTTTGACTGTATTTCGAATATATTAGGGTTTTCGTATTGTCCGATTATTTGTGATTGTGTTTGTCAGCGTTTTCGTGATGTCGTGTTGATTTTATTATTGCCTAGGTTTGTTTATTTAATTACGTGTCGTGCCGTGTGTTTTAATCGAGTCCGGTAGTGTCGTGTTGTTGATTTTACTGGTTTACTGGTTTTTATCAATTTGTCTGGTTTGCTGTGAAATTGTCATCGTTTTTATCGCGCTCGTGTCGCTCGATTTTTATCGTGTTTTAATCGTGTGCCGTTTATTATTTGTGTTTAGTATTTAATTGTGTTTAGATATTAATTAGGTTTAATTAGTTTAATTATAGTTTATATTATTATTATTATTATTATAATTATTAATATATAAGTTTATATATTATTATTTGTTAGATATTTTGGTAGAAAACCTTCACCTTAAGTTACGTTTACACCGCCATAGTTGCTTTTGGACATAATATATATATTAAGTGTTAACATATAAGGTAGGGGGGAGATATCAGTAAGTAAGAAAGTAGTGGCGGTAAAGATCAGTAGAAAAAAACAGAGAATATCAGAAAAATTTCCAAAGCCATCACTTTCACCTTGTTCATCACTTGTTCTTCATTTTCGGTAACCCAAAATCGTCCCGATTATCCACCGAAATTCAGAACCGACAACATATCCGTGAAGTTCGTCGAGTCCAGGTCACAAATATCCAAGGTTCATTTCATTCCGGCGTCGATTCACCGATCAAAAGTGACGTTGAAGTCAGGTACTCGCGAAGGTAGCCAGCAGTGCGTCGGTGACGGTTTCCAGCTTTCGGTCGATCATTTGGACGATCAGAAGTTCATCCTCTTCACACAAGGTAAGGTTCTTCACTTATCTCTGAAATCGGCAAAGTTCCGGCTTGCCGACATGTGTTTTATATATTATTTATCTAAATATATATATATATATATATATATATATATATATATATATATATATATATATATATATATATATATATATATATATATATTATTTTGGTCTATTATATATTATTTTTCTAAATATATATATTATTATTTTTGTCTACTATATATTTATTGTCTAATATATATATATATATATATATATATATATATATATATATATATATATATATATATATATATATATATATATATATATATATATATATATATATATATATATATATATATATATATATATATATATATATATATGTATATATATATATATATATATATATGTATGTATATATATATATATATATTACTTTTGTTTACTAAATATTGTTTATCTTTATTATTATTTTGCATATATGTTTTATTTAAATGTTAGTTAAATTAATTATTTGTTTAAATGTTTATTTTAATTAAATGTTTATTTATATCAAATGTTTATTTTGTCTAAAGTAAATGTTTATATTGTTTTTTTATATTTGTTTATGTTGTTACTAACCGTTTCGTTTCAGTTTCAGCTCGATTAACTCCACTAACTATTCGTAATACTAACTATTCATAGCTAACTGTGTTGTAATAATTTACTTTCTCGCTTTTTTTTTATTTTTTGTATTGTGTGTTTAATTGTATCGTTCACGTTTTATGTTAAAAATCGAAAAATCCAAAAAGAGAAACCCGATGCGATTCCAACGGTCGCCGTTTAAGAAACCCTTTTCACACACTCATAAGCTTACTCTTGGGCTTTCCTGTAATGAGCCCATTTATTTATTTCTTTAGGGTTTAGGCTCGTTCAAATCTAAAATCAACGAAACAGACTTTCCCCTTTTCTTTTGGGAGAACTACGTGGATTCTGATTTCTCCATTGCACCTTGGAGATACGTAGGCATGAAGTCTATGACTTTATCGAGTCCAAAAACAATAAAATCAAGTTCTTTTCTCATCTCCCCAATCAAACGATCAAAACAAAAAAAGAAAAGCATTCACATAAACATAAGCAAAAAGGTTCCTGTGGAGTACCACAGATGTAGAGGGTGCTAATACCTTCCCTTTGCATAACCAACCCCCGAACCCGTAACTCTAAAGGGATTTATCGTTATTTTTCCCTTCCTCTTTTTGGATAAAATAAAAGACGGTGGCGACTCTTGCATTTAAAATGTTTTTCAAACGGGTTAAGTTCAATCAATACTTAATCTCGTGAAAAATCCCGCCGCGACAATAAGCAATCAAATAAGTCTCTTAAAAGATCCTCAAGGTATCTTGTATCTTCCACTTGGATGAACATGGCAATGATCTTCCAATTAAACTCAATTGGGAACTCCTAGCACAAAAGCACACACATCAAAAGTTCCATGAAGTAAAACAAGAATGGACAAGAGTGAGTTTAGAGATTTGGGTCTTCTAATCCATCTTCATCATTAAGATCCTTCTACTCCAATTTTTGCATAAGGAAGGTCCTATAATCTAAGTCCAATTCTCCATATTTTTGCATAGGGGAAGTCCTAGAAACTAAGTCCATTTCTTTGCATTTGGTCCACAACAATCAAAACAAAAACACAAGCACAATAATATATACACAATTATGTGCTCAAGTGAGCAAAAGGCAAATGGCATTAACATAAACATGTGCTCAAGTGAGCAAAGAGAAAAGCAAATGGATAATATGTGCAAGAATAGTAAATTGCATAAAAGTAAAGTGCATAAAGTAAATGTTAATTGTCAATAGTTAGTGTGCCATAAGGCAAATTTAGCGTTATGTTAAGCAATCGTAATTGGACTTATGTAGAAGTCACAACTATCTGAGGTCGGTCAATAATAATATAGGCAACAACACAACTTAGAAGTCTTGATTAGAGAACCAAGTTCCAACAACTTGCCATGCCAAAAAGAAAATGAGAATTGATCTTGTATTGGTTTAAGCCTTTTGCATGATTTAGAAGACAACTTATCCTTAATGCAAAGCCATTCACTTGATCAATTGATCAAGATGAATTAGATTTGAATAAAGGAAGATTAAATCTCCCCAACCAATGCTAACTTATCAACCTTCAACTCATTGATCAAGAAGAAAAGAAGTAGAAGAAGAAGAAGGAGAAGATGGATAAGAGAAATGGAAAAGGCAAAATTAAAGTGCATTAAATGAAATACAATGTACCAATCCTCATATGTTGACCAATAACATTCAAAGTCAAGGTCAAACAATCAAAAACAGAAGTGAGATGAAGATTGGGAGTCAAGAAATGATTAAACTATTTTTGGCATTTTTTTTAATATTTAAAATTAAACTTGAATTAAAATAATGGAAAGGTCAAACTTCAAAATTACTTCAAGTCAACCTTGAAAGGTCCAAGTAATTTATCCCAAGTTCAACAAGGTCAAACAAAGTTTGACAAAAAATTTCAGCATTTTTAAAAGTCAGAAACTATTTTTAACCAATTAAAAATGAATAAAAATAACCTAATTGAACTAAAATCTCAAATAAATTTCAAATCAATTTGAAAATTGATGAGAATATTTTTCATAGATCCACCATCATTCAAATAGGTTAGGAAAATATTTTTGTATTTTTTGAATATCAAAAACTATTTAAAATGAATTAAAAATAACCAGAACAGAGAAAATTCACAAAAAATATCAAATGACAAAATAAAAAATATTAAAAATCAGAAATAGAAACTAGAAATTATTTGGAGACTAATGTAATTGGTCCCATAATTTTTGGACTAAAAATGAAAGAGATATTGATTTTTGAAATAAAAAGGAATTTAAGAAAATAAAAACAGAAATTAGAAATTGGAAAACACGAGAGCCCTTGGATTTGAGCTCATTAATTGAGCTGGCAGATCCAAGGATCCAGAGGCGCGCGCTCATGGTAATCCACGGTCAATGCAATCACATGGGAAAGAATAAAAAGTCATAACAAGCAATGGCCAGGATTCGATCTGAGAAACACATCCAATGGCCAGAATTCAAACTAGAAACAGGCGGCCACCGGAGCCACACTCAAGATTCCTATAAATGGAGAAATCTGAGGTGGAAGATTCAGGTATGCAAAATGCAGCTCAAGAAAAAGCAAAATTGAAGCTACCACTAGCTTTCCTCTCAAGTGAGGACTTCAGAAAACATTTTGGCCAAGCAAATATATCACAGAAATGAGAGATTCGAAGAAAATACCAGTTGAAGAGTAAGCTTGATTTCTGGAGAATTGAGCTCGATTTCTTGCTTGCTTTACCAAAACAGAAGTTCAATGAGATGAATGATGAAGGTTTAGAAGCATTAGATCTAAGAATTCAACCAGATGAAGTTGAATTTCAGATCTGAAAAATTTGAGAAAAATGAGATTTGCTTCTTTAGTGATGGCTATGGAGAGAATTCTACAACATTTCAGGTTGAATCAGGCGTGTGAAATGAATGGAACGAGGTCTCTATTTATAGAGGAAGTGGCAAGGAGAATATGATCAATCCGTGTGCATGGCATGTGGAGCTTCATTGCATGGGCTTGCATGATCATGCACAAGGCCCAAAAACAATGCCAAATGAATTCTGAGCATCAGCCAAATGGAATTGGACGTGTGACTTGCAAGGCAATTGCTTATGTACCAAGATTTCAAGTGAATTCCTCATTTGTGCCTAAACATTCATCCCTTCGAAAGTCCCAATGAAAAAATCCAAACATGATCATGTGAGTAATGGTTGGAAAGGTCTTGGTGTAAGGAACAATTGTTATGTTGGGAAAAAATCCATTTGAAGTATGGAAATTTATGAAATTTGAGTTTAAAGTGCAAGGTGCATGACATGTCAAGGCAAGGTTTCTAAAATTGGCCAATTTTCAAGCCCCTCTGTTTTGATGACGCAAGCCTCAAATGGAAACACCTCCAACATCATAGTTGTATATATTTTCAAGAAAATCAAAATGGAATTAAATTTTGCATCATTTGGATTTTTGATGAAAGAGTTATGGGCACTTGAAGTTGGACTTTTTTGCCTTTTAATGCCTTTGGTCAAAAAGGACCTATAATGTCTTGCATTATCACATGTATTTCCTTTGAGATTTTGAAAATTTGTTAAACATAACAATTTAAGTAGACATATTAATATTTCCAATGCATTTGATCCCACCTCAAAATCATAAAAAATGAATGAGTTGTATCCTTGGGAAGTTGACCCAAAATTAGGGTTTCAGTCAAAATGACCTATAATGTTTTGGAATGGATGATGACCTTCCAAGCTTCAAATCAAATTTTGATGAACATGAAAGTTGTTCATATTGTTACTAAGAACACTTTTTCTTTTGGAATCATCTCCATTTGACCAACACATCAAAAGTTAGGTCTCAGTGCATTTCAAAATAGTCAGATGAATTGACTGATCAATTTCTCAAGTCCACAACCCATATCTTGATGAATTAATGATTGAGGGCACTCAAATAAGTTCAAATATGCATGAAATAATGATTTAAAGAAATTCCCTTGATTATATTTGACCATGGGCTGAGGTTGCTTCATGAGCAAGGCATTGTGATGCACAGATGAATTAGGGTTTCTCTGAAGAACAAACCTTAAACCCTTTGTCTTGCTTTGATCAAAATGATGCATTGAGGTACTAGGGAGGCATATTTGATGAATGAGATCTTTGGGAACCATTACCATGCTTACTTTCATCTCCTCTTGACCATGTCTTTGTACCAATGATCTCCTTGAAGCTTCTGACCTTGCGATTGCTCAAGCTTCAAACAAAAGATGTTAGTGACATATTTTTGTGCTTTTGGTTAGTGAATAAAGATGATAAGAGCAATAATATACAATTCAAGCATACTTGGTGATCTCAAACCACTCACAAGAGGTCCCACCCAAAGGCAAGGGGAACCAAGATGCTTATGATCCTTGAGGCTTTGCAAATGCAATGATATGAGGCCATGAGGGATCTTTGGGACAAAATTGGGGTCTTACACCTTGGTACTCAAGAACCTTCTCCAATGAAGAAATCCGCCACAAATTCCAGAACCACTTCCATGGTGGTACAAGCCAGAACTCGGTTATGCTTTTCATCAAGGGGCTCCTGGTCATGATATCGAGAATTGCTACCCGTTGAAATACGAGGTCCAGAAGCTAGTAAAGAGTGGGATGGTGTCCTTTGAGGACCGTGCACCGAATGTTAAAGCTAACTTATTGCCTACTCATGGTAATCCCTCTGTTAATATGGTAGATGGCTATCCATGAAGCTTTCGCGTGTTTGATATGCGACGTATCCGTCGATCCTTGGTTGAGATGCATAAGACCCTGTGCATGATTAGTGATTGTGAACACGACCACAACAATTGTACAATCTGTAGTGTGAACCCCTGTGGGTGTTCGGTTGTCAAGAGAGATATCCAGAAGTTAATGGACGAGAATGTAATTCAGATTCAGCAATCAAGAGATATAACTGATGTCAACGTGATAGTGCTAATGTTTAAGACCCCCGAGCAGGTGGTAATTCAGTTTGACAGCAGCAGTAGTAACAACAGCAACAGGTCGGTATCGCTGTTAGTGATACGGTTAGCGGGCCCAGTCCCGTATGCATCTGATAGAGCTATTCTGTATCAGTATAATGCAACTATCGTGGAGAATGGTCAAGAGGCCCCGTTGCCTACGACTAATTCTGTTGTGAATATTGTCGATATAGCGAAGGTAACCCGTAGCGGTCGTTTGTTTGGTCCTGTTTTCCCGAAGGATATAGAGGATGTTGGTAAGAAGGTTGAAGTGCTCTTGCGTGTCAGTCTGGTGAATCCAGCAAGCTAAAGCCTAACGATGATGATGAGGTGCTCCGTTTAATTAAGAAGAGTGAACTCAATATGGTGGAGCATCTGCTCCAAACTCCTTCCAAGATTTCGGTGTTGTCTCTACTTATGAATTCTGAAGCGCATAGAGAAGCATTGTAAAAGGTATTGGAGCAAGCTTATGTGGAACATGATGTAACAGTAGACCAGTTTGACCACATTGTCGCCAACATCACTTCTTGCAACAATCTGAGTTTTTGTGATGAAGAACTTCCCGAGGAAGGCAGAAATCACAATCTGGCACTGCATATTTCAATGAACTGCAAGGAGGATGCACTATCCAATATGTTGGTTGATACCAGTTCTTCATTGAATGTACTCCTGAAGTCAACTCTGTCCAAATTCTCGTATCAAGAAGCTCCGATGAGATACAGTGACGTGATCGTCAAAGCTTTTGATGGTTCTCGCAAGACTGTTATTGGTGAGGTGGACCTTCCAATGAAGATAGGCCCGAGTGATTTCCAAATTACTTTTCAAGTAATGGATATCCACCCGACCTATAGTTGCTTGTTAGGAAGGCCATGGATACATGAGGCAGGAGCTGTGACGTCCACTCTGCATCAAAAGTTGAAGTTCGTGAAGAATTGCAAGCTCGTCATTGTGGGTGGAGAGAAAGTGTTGTTGGTGAGTCATCTGTCGTCTTTCTCATATGTAGAAGTTTAGGATGAGATTAGAACTCTGTTCCAAGCTCTATCTATTGCTTAAGGAAAGAGAGTTGGAGCACCTATGTCCTCCTTTAAAGATGCTCAGAAGATTGTTGAAGACGGTAATTCTGATCAGTGGGGCCGGATGGTAGAGGTCGCTGAGAACAAGAATAAAACCGGTTTGGGTTTCCAGCAAGGGATGTCTGTTGTCAAAGCTGAGGATGTGCAACCTAGTTTCCATAGCGGAGGGTTCATTCATGGTTATGAACAACACTCAGCTGCAGTGATTGAGGATGATGAAGATGAAGACTGCACCAATTTTGTGACGCATGGAAAAGCTTGCAACAATTGGATCGCTGTCGATATTCCTGTTATTGCTCATCGCTCTAAGTAATTGCTTTATTATTTTTGAAAATCCTTCTCCTATGCCTAAGGGATAAGTGAACATTGTTTGGCATCTTTCAAATTGATCATTAATAAAATGCAATTCTATTCATCCACATCTATGATGTTTTATTTTTAATTTTTGCTTTTCTGAAAAATGGTAATCACAAAAAGCATAAATAAGTAAATAATAATTGCCCATCTGCATAATATTAGGTCATAATTCACTTCTCTAAAATCAAAATATCAAATCATTATGGAGGTTGGTTTCTATACCCATTGAATACAATGATCCTACTCTTTCTCCAAACTTTGAATTCCCCATGTTTGACGCTGAGGAAGAAAGTGATGAAGAAATGTTTGACGAATTGAACGTCTACTTGAGCACGAGGAAAAATCAATTCAGCCATTCGAAGAGCGGATTGAGTTAGTCAACTTGGGTTCCGAAGATGATGTGAAGGAAGTCAATATTGGGTCTCAACTGTGTCCAGAGGTTAAGAAGGGGTTGATTGATCTTCTCCGAGAGTATTCAGATGTGTTTGCTTGGTCCTATCAAGACATGCCTGGTTTGGATTCTGAGATTGTGGAGCATAGATTTCCATTGAAGCAGAAGTTGAGAAGAACTTGTCCTGATATGGCAGTAAAGATCAAAGAAGAAGTGCAAAAGCAAATTGATGATGGGTTCCTTGTTACTGTTGAGTATCCGCAATGGGTGGCCAACATTGTGCCTGTTTTGAAGAAGGATGGAAAAGTCCGTATGTGCATAGATTATAGAGATTTGAACAAAGCTAGTCTGAAAGATGATTTCCCTTTGCCACACATTGACATGTTGGTAGATAATACAACTAAATTCAAAGTATTTTCGTTTATGGACGGATTTTCCGGATATAATCAGATCAAAATGGCACCCGAAGATATGGAGAAGACCACATTCATTACACCCTGGGGAACATTCTATTATAGAGTGATTCCTTTCGGTCTAAAGAATGTTGGTGCAACTTACCAGAGAGTGATGACCACTTTTTTTCATGATATGATGCATAAAGAGATCAAAGTTTACGTCGATGACATGATTGCTAAATCCAGTGATGAAGAAGAACATGTCGAGCATTTGTTGAAGCTATTCCAGCGTCTGAGGAAGTATAAACTCCGCTTGAATCCCAATAAGTGTACATTTGGTGTTCGTTTTGGTAAGCTGTTGGGATTTATTGTCAGCGAGAGGGGTATTGAGGTTGATCCTGCGAAGGTCAAAGCAATACAAGAGATGCCTACGCCCAAAACTGAGAAGCAAGTCAGAGGTTTTCTTGGCCGCTTGAATTATATCTCTAGATTCATATCGCATATGACTGCCACATGTGCACCTATATTCAAGCTTCTTCAGAAAGATCAGTCTTGTGATTGGACTGAGGATTGCCAGAAAGCTTTTGACAGTATCAAAAAGTATCTGCTTGAGCCTCCGATTCTGTCTCCGCCTATTGAAGAAAGATCGTTGATCATGTATTTGATTGTGCTCGAAGAGAGTATGGGTTGTATTCTAGGTCAGCAGGACGAAACTGGAAAGAAAGAATATGTTATTTACTACCTCAGTAAGAAATTCACCGACTATGAGACTCGGTATTCTATGATGGAGAAGACTTGTTGCACATTGGCTTGGGCTGCTAAGCGTTTGCGTCAATATATGTTGAATCATACCACTTGGTTGATATCCAAAATGGATCCAATCAAGTATATTTTTGAGAAACCTACTTTAACTAGGAGGATTGCCCGCTGGCAGATGTTGTTATCAGAATATGATATTGAATATCGATCTCAAAAAGCGATCAAAGGTAGTATCTTGGCTGACCATTTGGCTCACCAACCAATTGAAGATTACCCATCAGTGTAGTATGATTTTCCTGATGAAGAGATCTTGTACTTGAAAATGAAAGATTGTGATGAACCATTGCTTGAAGAAGGGCTGGAACCTGGTTCCTGTTGGGGCATGGTATTTGATGGATCTGTTAATCAGTATGGTAATGGCATTGGGGCAGTGATTATTACTCCTCAAGGCACGTATTTTCCGTTTAGAGCTAGATTGACTTTCAAGTGTAAAAACAATGTGGCTGAGTATGAAGCTTGCATTATGGGCCTTGAAGAGGCCATTGATCTCAGAATCAAGTATTTACACGTCTATGGAGATTCAACTTTGGTTGTGAATCAAATCAAAGGTGAATGGGAGACGAATCAACCGAGTTTGATACCATATAGAGATTATGCAAGGAGGATTTCAACTTTCTTTACAAAAGCTGAATTTCATCATATCCCTCGAGATGAAAATCGGATGGCAGATGCTCTTGCAACATTGGCTTCAAGGATTATGGTGAAATTTTGGAATGAAGTTCCTAATATGACTGTGATGCATCTTGATAGGCCAACTCGTGTGTTTGTTGTTGAAGAGATCAAAGATGAGAAGCCGTGGTATTTTGATATCAAATGTTTTCTCCAAAGTCAGATCTACCCGCCTGAGGCATCCTTGAAAGATAAGAAGACTTTGAGGAGATTAGATGGCAACTTCTACCTGAATGGTGATGTGCTTTACAAGAGAAATTTCGATATGGTTTTGCTCAAATGCGTGGATAGACATGAAGCAGACTTATTGATTACTGAAGTCCATGAAGGTTCCTTTGGTACTCATTCCAATGGACATGCTATGGCTAAGAAGATGTTGAGAGCAGGTTACTATTGACTGACAATGGAATCTGACTATTGCAAGTTTGTGAAGAAATGCCACAAGTGTCAAATCTATGCAGATAAGATTCATGTTCCTCCGACAATGTTGAACGTCATTTCCTCCCCATGGCCCTTTTCCATGTGGGGAATTGATATGATTGGCATGATTGAGCCTAAATCTTCGAACGGACATCGTTTCATTTTGGTGGCTATTGACTACTTCACAAAGTGGGTTGAAGCGGCATCATATGTGAATGTAACCAAGCAAGTTGTTGTGAGGTTTATCGAGAATCATATTATATGCCGGTATGGTGTGCCAAGTAAGATTATCACGGATAATGGATCTAACTTGAATAATAATATGGTGGAAGCTCTTTGCAAAGACTTCAAGATTGCACATCATAATTCTTCTCCCTACAGACCCAAGATGAATGGGGTTATTGAAGCTGCAAACAAGAACATTAAGAAGATCATTTCAAAAGATGGTTGTAAAGTACAAGGATTGGCATGAGGTGCTCCCATTCGCTTTGCATGGGTATCGTACATCCATCCGCACTTCAACAGGGGCAACCCCGTTCTCACTTGTTTATGTCATGGAAGTTGTGCTCCCAGTAGAGGTTGAGATCCCATCATTGCGTGTGCTGATGGAAGCCAAGTTGACTGAAGCAGAATCGTGTCAGACCATTTTTGACCAGTTCAATTTAATTGAAGAGAAGAGGTTAACGACCATGTGTCACGGTCAGTTATATCAGCAAAGAATTAAGAAAGCATTTGATAAGAAGGTCAGGCCTCGTGTATTCAGAGAAGGTGGTCTTGTGCTCAAGAAGATCTTATCTTTTAAACCAGATTCTAGGGGCAAATGGACTCCTAATTATGAAGGTCCATATGTTGTTAAGATAGCCTTTTCAGGCGGTGCTTTGATTCTTACAACTATGGATGGTGAAGAGTTCATGCGTCCTGTGAATGTTGATGTAGTCAAGAAATACTTCGCCTAAAAGGAAAAGAACAACTCGCTAAGTTGAAAACCCGAAAGGGCGGCTTAGGCAAAAATGAGCGTCTCGGTGGATTGAAAACTCGAAAGGGCGATCTAGGAAAAAGTTAGAGACATAAAACAGAAGATAATTATCCCGATAAATTGAGTACCCCACCTTGGGGAAATTTATGCAAAAATTAGGGATTATGGAAAGTAACTTCAAGTTGTTGATCTTCAGTCTTGAAGACTTTCTTGAGCACAATGTCCGGTTCTGATTCATCTTCAGTCAAAGCTAAGAGCACAGTTGATATTGAAGGTGGTAGAGGGATTAGTGATCATTGTATTCAATGTAGCCCTTTTCCATGTAAATTACCATTTTTCAAACTTTTGTAAAGATCTATGGAGTCTTGTCATTTACAGACTACCATCCTATTAAATAAAGTTGAGTTTTTTATCCAATTGTTTCTACTCTTATTTATTCAGCTAAATAGAATTAAATTTTATTGTGATCATTTTGAAATTAAAGTTTTAAAATAAAAATCATGTTTTCTTAAATAATAAAGGCAGTTACTTTAAGAGCAATCGATTTCATTTAAAGGATGTCCACAACGGTCCAAGGACAGGTAAGCCCTAAAATGAGAAACATTGTTGGTTTTTCCCAAGCAGTTTATGTGATCTCTGTTTCTTCACCAGCAACATTTCAACATTTCCAGCTGAGTTTTGATTGTTCCCTCAGTTGAGTTCGTAATTGCCTCCCTCGAGTTGTAGGCCCATTATCACAGCAGGTTGCATAGATTCAGCAATTTTGTCTCCCCTTAAGTCGTCAGCAGAGTTATCCATGACCCCTGTTAGCCTTGATTCTCGAGCAGTATTTTCAGTCCTCTGCAAGGTTGTCGTCCATTTGATATGGTGCTGACCTAAAATTCCCCGCAGAGTTGATGGTGCAGATTTTTGGTAAACCTCTTCCCTTTCCCCAACCAGGTTTAAGCCTTTGAGGTGGATGATTCTTGTGCATCCCTGATCAGTGCATTTTAATGCACATTCTCCTATGTTTCTTCTTAAGCATTTCTTTGATTTCCTTTGCTTACTTTTATGTTTTATAATGTTTTTATATTTTAGTTTATTTTTATTGTTATTTGATTTTCGTATTTAATTTTCAGCTTTAACAGTCTGCACTAAAACAATCATAACTGGAGCTTCGGGAATCCGATTGACGTATTCTAATAATCGCCGGAAAGCTAAGAGAAAGAGATACAACTTTCGTGTTGGAGTCAAAGTCAGATTCGGAGCGCTTATTTTCCAGAATTTCGTTTGAAGCTGCAGCATTAGTTTTATTTTAGTTTTGGGTCATTAGTTTTGGGCATGGGTTATGTATTTGACCCAGTTGGGTTGTAAGCGGATTGCCTTGGTTTTCCCCTAATACCTAGCAGCTGAAAACACTATTCATGTTTTTTTATTACTATTCACGAATTATTTTTCTTACGCTTGAAAGAACCGTAATGGAGAACTAATCTATCCGGACGGATTTGCTGTATTCAGGTTCACTACTTTGAGATTGTTATAATTGCAATTAGAATTCTATTCCTTTCAATAATATTATATGATTGTTTTTTGCTTGATCTGATTTTCGTGTAATATTGTTGGTTAAATTTGAATGATATAAGTTCTTGACTTTTGATCGCAATTCAACTCTGCTTAACCGTTAAATTTGCGATATCTATAACCGTATGTTTAATCCGGCAATAAGAATATATACCTTATAGTGTCGATCATGCTTGTTGAATGATATTGTGTTCAAATAGAATAGAAGTCGTAGTTATAGCAATCGATGATAAGTTGAACCTGACATAGTGAATTTGTTTGTTTTATAATCACCTATTTCATAACAGCTTATTTCAATAATCACTTATTGAATAATAGTTTTTTTTCCTTAATCGATCCTGAATCCAACCCCCCCCCCCTAAATTGATTTACCTTTGGTTAGTAATAATCAAGAATCCTTGAGAGACGATTCGAGTCATTGTCGTTATACTACGTTTTCAAAATAACTCGGTTTTGATCTGTGCGCAACAGCGTATCAAATTGGCGCTGTTGCCGGGGATTCTTGTGATTATTAATCAATATTATAGTCATATGTTTAGTGTTCTTGCGTTTAGGCCATAGCTTCCTCGCGGTTTTGGCCAATTCGCGTCTAGAGTCGAAAAATTCGATTTTTGGAAAAATTGAGTCCGATCGAAAATCTGTTCCGTCTATTAGGAGTAGAAAATTCACTCGATCTTTTGTCCCATACTATGGAGTAGTTACGGGATTCCATCCTCAAATAGCCAAAAAAACCTTTTTTTTTCTATTTTTAATGAATTTTTTACTGTTTTCATAGAGTCGAAAAAATCCAAAAAAAATCTCAAAATTCTAATTTTAAGTCATTAGATTAATTTCGGTGTTAGTTTATTTTTCTGAATTTATTTTAATCGTTTTCCTTCATTGTGTTTGTTTTTGACTATTGGGGACATTGTTGGCATTTTCACAATTGTTGTTGCATTGCTGTGCATTAGTCCTGACTACTAGGTCTTCTTGTTCTGAGCTTTTTGATTTTGATCCTGAGGTAGAGAGAACTTTGCACACACGTCGTAGAGCAGGCCAGGCTAGCAATAGTTCACCACCCACAATTGAGTCTGATTCTGATTCTGATTACTTTCATAACTTGTTTGATTTGAATTCTGAAATTGTTTTTGATATGGCTGACCAAAGAACTTTAAGGCAGTTAGCTACCCCTAATGTGAATTATAATGGCCTGTGTATTGAATATCCCGAAGCTGACACTTCTTTTGAACTAAAATCTGGTTTGATACACTTGTTGCCAAAGTTTAATGGTCTTGCAGGTGAGGATCCACATAAACATCTCAAAGAATTCCAGGTTGCGTGCTCTACACCGTTGAGGCCTGAAGGAATAACTGAAGACCATATCAAACTTCGAGCTTTTACTTTTTCATTGCAGGGTGCAGCAAAGGATTGGATATATTATCTTGATCCAAATTCGGTCACAAACTGGAATGCTCTAAAAAGAGTGTTCTTAGATAGATACTTCCCTGCCTCCAGAGCAGCCTCGATCAGAAAAGAGATTTGTGGTATTAGACAGGATAATGAGTCACTTGCTGAGTATTGGGAAAGATTCAAGAAATTAGCATCTAGTTACCCTCAACACTAGATCACCGAGCAATTGCTTATTCAGTACTTTTATGAAGGTTTGTTACCAATGGATAGGAATATTCTTGATGCTGCTAGCGGTGGAGCACTCGTCGATAAAACTCCAGCCGCCGCCAAAGCTTTGATCGAAAATATGTCCCTTAACTCCCAACAATTTACAACCAGAAACAATTTTGTCCAAGCAAAGGGTGTTAACGAAATTCAGGTTTCCTCCAACAAAGCTTTAGAAACCAGAATTGACGAGCTCACCTCTTTAGTGAAACAGTTGGCAGTAGGTAAGACTCAAGCGGAAAACCTGTGTGGTATTTGTACTTCTTTTGTGCATCCAACCGATACTTGTTCTATTTTGCATGATGAATCGATCACTGAGTTGCCTCAAGCTTATGCAACATACCTTTACAATCAAGGCAACACTCAGAACAGATACAACAACATTCTTGACCTATCCACCAATAAATACCACCCCAATTGGAGGAACCATCCCAACCTTCGATATGGAAACCAACAGCCAACCCAACCAGCAGCTACCCCCCAAGCCACCATTTCTACACCCTCTAGAACTTCATTAGAGGACCTGGTCAAACAACTAGCTGTTAATAATCTTCAGTTTCAACAAAGAACAGAATATAGTATTCAAACCTTGCAGACACGGATTGGATAACTTGCCACCTCAATGAATGCCATGCAATCCCAAGGATCAAACCAACTTCCTGCTTAAGCAGTTGTGAATCCAAAAGGTCCTAATGCCAATGTCAGTGAAATTTCTTTGAGGTCCGGAAAGGTCACAGAACCAGCCCCCGAAAAAAATAAAAAAATTCTTGAGGTAACATCTTAACTTTCTTCACCTTCTTCTATTGTGGTAGAAACTGAAAAGAATAAAGAAAAAGAATATGTACCACCAGTCCCCTTTCCATATAGAGTTCTGAAAAATAAAAGAATTGAGGAAGGAGACAAAGAGAGAGAGAGAGATCTTGGATGTTTTTAGAAAAGGTGCGGTAAACATTCCGCTTCTTGATGTCATTAAGCAGGTTCCTAAGTCTACAAAGTTTCTGAAAGATTTGTGTACAAACAAGAGGCAGATGAAAGGTGGTGAGAGAGTCAACTTGGGAAGAAATATTTTTGCTTTTATTCAGCCCAAGCCCCATTCTGAAAAAGTTACAGGTGAGCAAAATGTTTCAGCCATCTCTCAGGCCTTGCCACAAAAGTGCAAGGACCCGGGAACTTTTACTATTCCTTGTACCATCGGAGATAAGCAATTCGATACTTGCATGCTTGATTTGGGAGCGAGCATTAATGTTATGCCTACTTCTATTTATAATAACCTTTGTCTTGGTCCTTTGCAGCATACAGGTTTAATCGTTCAGTTGGCGAACAGGAGCAATGCCCGCCCTGCTGGTATAGTGGAAGATGTCCTTGTTCAAGTTAACGATTTGATTTTTCCTGCATATTTTTACATCTTGGACATGGAAGGAGAAACTAAGTCAAGCAGGGCCCCCATCATTTTAGGCAGACCGTTCATGAAAATGGAGAAGACAAAAATTGATGTTGACAATGTAACCATGTCCATGGAATTTGGTGACATTATCGCAAAATTTAACATCTTCGATGCCATGAAACATCCCTTGGAGGAGCACTTTGTTTTTCATATTGAGTTGATATCTGATTTGGTTGATGAAACTTATTCTGAATTGTTTTCACTTGATTTTCCATCCTTACTTGGATTTGATGATGTTTACTCATGTGCTGATTATACTCACACTAACATTTGTGTTGTATGTGCTGAGATTGATGCTGCCTTATAGGGTGACATGTTTCCTACAGGTGAAGTTGTTGTAAACGAAGTTGTTTATGCAGCTGATGCTCTCGACATCCCGGCTTCCCCAAAAGCCCCATCCATCGAGCAACCCTCGTCCTTGGAGCTGAAACAACTCCCGGATAATCAGAAATACGCTTATTTGGAGAGTGATGAAAAACTCCATGTTATTATTTCTTCTAACCTTGATTCCGATAAGGAAAATAAACTTTTGCAGGTTTTGGAAAAGCACAAGAAGGCAATTGGCTGGACATTAGCTGACATCCCAGGTATTAGTCCTTCCATGTGTATGCACAGGATTTTACTTGAGGACGGTGCTAAAACGGTAAGGCAGCCCCAAAGGAGGCTTAATCCTTTGATTCTTGATGTGGTAAAGAAAGAGGTAACCAAACTCTTGCAAGCAGGTATCCTTATCCTATCTCTGACAGTAAATGGGTAAGCCCAGTGTAGGTTGTACTTGAGAAATCTGGACTCACAGTGGTGAAAAATGAAAAGAATGAACTTGTTCCCACTAGAGTTCAGAAGAGCTGGAGAGTTTGTATTGATTACAGGAGGTTGAACCAAGCTACCAGAAAGGATCACTTTCCCTTTTCGTTCATTGACCAAATGCTTGAACGGCTAGCTGGTAAATCACATTATTGTTTTCTTGATGGTTTTTCAGGTTACTTTCAGATTCATATTTCACCTGAAGATCAAGAAAAGACCACTTTCATGTGCTCATTCGGTACATTTGCTTACAGGAGGATGCCTTTTGGTCTTTGCAATACTCTTGGCACTTTCCAGCGATGCATGATTAGTATTTTCTCTGAGTTTATTGAAAATTGCATGGAAGTGTTTATGGATGACTTTACTGTTTATGGTTCGTCTTTTGATGCATGCTTGAAAAGTTTGAATATGGTTTTAGAGAGATGCATCGAGACTGACCTTGTTTTAAATTATGAAAAATGTCATTTTATGGTTGAGCAGGGAATTGTTCTTGGTCACATAATTTCTGAAAAAGGAATTTCTGTTGACCCTGCTAAGATTGATGTAATTTCTACATTGCCTTACCCTTCGTGTGTTCGCTAGATTCTTTCTTTTCTTGGTCATGCAGGTTTTTATAGGCGTTTCATCAAGGATTTAAGCAAGATAGCTCTTCCGCTGTCAAACTTGTTGAAGAATGACATCACTTTCAGTTTCGATGACAAATGCAAACAAGCGTTTGACTTCTTAAAGAAAGCATTGACCTCCGCTCCCATCATCCAGCCTCCCGACTGGACCCTCCCTTTTGATATTATGTGTGATGCTTCTAATTATGTTGTTGGGGCTGTCCTTGATCAAAGAGTTGACAAGGCTTCCCATGTTATTTATTATGCTTCTAGGACTTTAGATTCTACACAGTCAAATTACACCACCACTGAAAAATAACTTCTAGCTATTGTTTTTGCTCTTGATAAATTCAGATCATACTTGTTAGGTTCCAAGGTTGTTGTTTTTACTGACCATGCAGCTTTAAAGTACTTGTTGAAGAAGCCGGAAGCAAAACCGAGATTGATTCGGTGGATGTTATTGCTCCAAGAGTTTAATGTAGAGATTAAAGACAAAAGTGGAGTTGAGAACTTAGTGGCTGATCACTTGAGCAGAATAGAGAGAGAGATGAAGATCCTTTTCCCATCCAGGATGACTTTCCTGATGAGCAGCTTTTACTTGGGCATGGTATTACTCCTTGGTTTGCTGATATTGTTAATTATCTTGTTGCTGGTGTTTTTCCTACAGGTGCATCCAGGACACAAATCCACAAACTCAAAAGTGATGCCAAATATTATGTTTGGGATGATCCGTATCTTTGGAAGTTTGGTAGTGATCAGGTAATCAGGAGATGTGTCCCTGATTATGAGATTGCATCCATTTTGAATTTTTCTCATGCATCTCAAGTCGGCAGACATTTTGGTCCTCAAAGGACTGCAAGAAAAGTCCTAGACTCGGGTTTTTATTGGCCCACTATTTTTAAAGATGCCTATGAGGTTTACCACACCTGTAAAGAGTGCCAGATAGCAGGTACAAATGTCACTCGTAAGAGTGAAATGCCTCAGCAACCTATGCTTTTCTGTGAGGTATTTTATGTATGGGGAATCAACTTCATGGGTCCCTTTCCTATATCATTTGGTTTTTTGTACATTTTACTTGTTGTTGATTATGTTTCAAAGTGGGTGGAAGTTATCCCCACTAGGACTAATGATTCTAGAGTTGCTGCAGATTTTGTCAGGTCTAATATCTTTTACAGGTTTGGAATACCGCGAGCTATCATAAGTGACCAAGGCACTCATTTCTGTAACCGCACCATGGAAGCTTTGCTCTAGAAGTATGGAGTTGTGCACAAAATTTCTACTGCATATCACCCACAAACAAATGGGCAAGTTGAGATGTCCAACAAAGAGATCAAACAGGTTTTAGAGAAAATGGTGCAACCAAACAGGAAGGACTGGAGCCGCCATCTAGAAGACGCACTTTGGGATCAAAGAACAGCTTTCAAGACACCCATTGGGACGTCTCCTTATCGACTTGTTTTTGGTAAGGCATGTCACCTTCCTGTAGAGATAGAACACCGTGCCTATTGAGCGGTGAAAAGTTTTAATTTGGAGATGCAACAAGCAGGTATTGAAAGAAAACTCCAATTACAACAGCTTGAAGAGCTTAGGCTACAAGCTTATGAAAGCTCTAGGATTTATAAAGAGAAAACTAAGAACTTCCATGATAAGATGATTTCTAGGAAGGAATTCTCTGTGGGCCAACAGGTTTTACTGTTTAATTCCCGCCTTAAGCTTATGGCTGGGAAACTTCGATCCAAATGGATTGGCCCTTTTGTCGTTACTAATGTTTTCCCTCATGGTGCAATAGAAATTAAAAGTGCAGGTACTGACAAAGTTTTCAAGGTCAATGGGCAGCGCCTACAGCTATTTCATGAGAGTTCAGCGCCTGACAATGCAAGCATACAGGAGCTTTCTTTGGAAGCACCCAACTACACTGCAACTTGATCAGGGAGTTCTTATTCCTTTCTCTCAACTTCAATAAGTATGTCCTTTCATTGAGGACAATGCTTGTTTTAAGTGTGGGTGAGGGAATTCCCTTTTTGTTTTGTTTTCTTTGCTTTTGTTTCGTTGTTTTGTTTTCAATTACAAAAAAAAATTAAAAAAAATGCATCTTTTTGAAAGTTCTAGGCTATAGATTAATCTGAGGTTAGTTGTGGAGACTTGGGAAAAGTTCACAAGATCGGTATCGTGTTAACACCGTAAGTCTCCTGAGTATGGAAATTGTTTTGAATACTTGTTATGACATAGCCTTGAATTTTCATTCTCTTATAGCTCTTGAGTAGTTTATCTTTGCAGTCGGCACCATCTCACACATGCTCTACGTAAGGAAGCCAATGAAAATAAGTGAGTGATCCAAGTTTCTTTTGAAAAAATAAATAAATTAGGGAATGCACCTTCTAAGTTGGGTGGCCCTCACCCGGTCACTTAACCCAACGGTTGTGGAACCTACAAAAATAAAACATAATAATTACCTATTGTTGGTTGGTTCAGAGGTTTCTGGTGTTGGACTTGGTATGGCGGATTACGGTCTGATCCCCCACAACTGCAATTGGGTAAATAAGGGGTTACCAATTTTTGTACCAGAACCCCGTGTAAAAAGGATCAGAGTCACTAACCGGCTGCCTTACTATGAGTGTGTGGAGATAACGGGCTTAATGTGATTGCGCAAGAATGAAAAAGAGTAAAAAGGAGACTGAGTAAGTTAGGCTTTGGCATAATAACATGATTCGGAATGGATTGTATATTCAGGAGGCTTATGACTGCATAATTATGGATTAGTGTTCCTACGATATCCTTAGTATGCATGATTAGTACCTATCGATGCTATCTTAACCAAGGAAGAGTTTGTAGCCTGGAATGAGTAACTGATGTTATGTGTTTCTTGAGTTTTGATTTTGCTCGGAGTGCAAAAGTTCAAGTGTGGGGAATTTGATCAGTGCATTCTAATGCACATTCTCCTATGTTTGTTCTTAAGCATTTCTTTGATTTCCTTTGCTTACTTTTATGTTTTATAATGTTTTTATATTTTAGTTTATCTTTATTGTTATTTGATTTTCGTATTTAATTTTCAGCTTTAACAGTCTGCACTAAAACGATCATAACTGGAGCTCCAGGAATCCGATTGACGCGTTCTAATAATCGCCGGAAAGATAAGAGAAAGAGATACAACTTTTTGTGTTGGAATTGAAGTCAGATTCGGAGCGCTTATTTTCCAGAATTTCGTTTGAAGCTGCAACATTAGTTTTATTTTAGTTTTGGGTCGTTAGTTTTGGGCCTGGGTTATGTATTTGACCCAGTTGGGTTGTAAACGGATTGCCTTGGTTTTCCCCTAATACCTAGCAGCCGAAAACACTATTCACATTTTTTATTACTATTCACGAATTATTTTTCTTACGCTTGAAAGAACCGTAATGGAAAACTAATCTATCCGGACGGATTTGCTATATTCAGGTTCACTACTTTGAGATTGTTATAATTGCAATTAGAATTCTATTCCTTTCAATAATATTATATGATTGTTGTTTTCTTAATCCAATTTCCGTGTAATATTGTTGGTTAAGTTTGAATGATATATGCTCTTGACTTTTGATCGCAATTCAACTCTGCTTTACCATTAAATTTGCGATATATATAACCGTATGCTTAATCCGGCAATAAGAATATATACCTTACAATGTCGATCACGCTTGTTGAATGATATTTTGTTCAAATAAGATAGAAGCCGTAGTTGTAACAATCGATGATAAGTTGAACCTGACACAGTGAATCTGTTTGTTTTATAATCACCTATTTCATAACAGCTTATTTCAATAATCACTTATTTAATAATCGTTTTTTTCCTTAATCGATCCTGAATCCAACCCCCCCTAAATCGATTTACCTTTGGTTAGTAATAATCAAGAATCCTTGAGAGACGATTCGAGTCATTGTCGCTATACTACATTTTGAAAATAACTCGGTTTTGATCCGCGCGCGACAGCGGTTCAATCCCTTTGCACCTTTTTCTCTCCAGCAGATGTTTTCCTCTTGTGAGGATTGGCAGAATATTGTATTGATGATTCAGACCAACGACTTTTGTATCCTTTGTGATCATTTTGTCACCATAATCATCATATATGCATATACATATACATATACATTCATAAATTTCATTATTGCATCATAATGCACTTTGTAATTCATTATTTCTCTGATCCTCTACTACGGTGGTATACTTCGCCCCCACGCAATTTTGGTTTGTCTGCCCTCTTTCAATTATAGAGTGTTAGCCCCTTAAGTAGAAAGAGTTTAACCTTTTTCATTCCCCACTGAGTTACTTTCTCGTGGATGATCATTATTTCAGTTTCCTCCCCAGTTGATAGTCTGGATGGAATCACCCCCCTGAGTTATGTCCTCATTGGGTTGAGTCTTTGTTTAACCGTTTCTTTCTAGATCTTACCGAGATAGATGTTTTTGGTCCCCTGAGAGTCTATTACCCAGTAACTGGTAATATTCTTCTCAATATGCAAGTATTTCACTTTTGTCCAATGCCCAGCAAAAATAACCCTTTTTCTCCCCAGCGGATTCATTTTCATGTTTCCCAGGAAGTTTATCCTTGATATGTTCATCCTAACCGGTGACAGATATTTTCTTCCCCTACTTTGAGTCTATCCTTGATATGTTCATCCTAACTGATGACATATATTCTCTTTTTGGTATTCTACCCAGTAAAAAGGTAGTTGTAATCCCTATTTCTTTCCCCAGAGATTTAATCCTTGATATGTTCATCCTAACCTATGACGGATTTCCTCTTCTTTGCGGTCTTCTGCCCGGTAACCGATAGTTGTAAATCATGTTTCCCCTCAGAGTCTATCCTTGATATGTTCATCTTAACTGATGATGGATATTCTCTTTCCAATATTCTATCCAATAGCCGATATATATAATTCCTACTTTTTCAGGCAGTTTACCCTTGATATGTTCATCTTAATCGGTGACAGATATCCTTTCTAATTTCCCCAGGTGAGTCTGTACTTGATATGTTCATCTTAATTGATGACGAATATTTTCCCCTCTGAGTTTATCCTTGATATGTTCACTTTAACCGATGACAAATATTCTCTTTCTCTGCGGTCTTCTGCCCAGTAGCCGGTAGTTGTAAATCCTATTTGGCTTTTCCCCAGCAGGTTATTCTTACCCAGTAATTGGTAATGAATACACCTCATTTTCGCCCTCAGCGAGTCATCCTTGAGATGTTTACCCTAGCCGGTAACGGATGTCCTCCCTATCAGATTTTGTTATCCCCTTACCCAGTAACCGGTAGCGGATAATATACTTTTGTTACTCTTGTGTTGAAGATCATTTCTTCCCTAGTTGAGTCCGAGTACGAATTTCCTCAGTGAGATCGTTGTTTCCTGCTTGGGTCAAGTACTTCAGCTTTGTTCTGATTTACCCGCTTCCCCTGCAAATGTTCCTTTTATTCCCCGGCTTAGTCTTTCGATTGATTTATTTTCTTGGAATCTCTCGTGTCCCCCAACAGTTTTAAGTCGTAGCCTGGCCTACGCACAACTTTTTATTCCCCAGAGTCTTTGTCTCCCCAGTGAGTTTTCCTTATGGAACGCATTATGCTCCTGCGGACTTTCAGTCTTTCTGGATTCTTTTCCTTTGTGGCAACATTTTCCCCACAAAGAATATTTTTAGAATTCATATCATATGCATCATGAGGTCTCTTAGGGACCAAAATTTGTTTCTATATGTTGTTATTTAAGTCCATTATACTGAGTCGATACGAAGATTTTAACCTTCATCTCCTCAGTTAGAACGTCCTTAAATAGGGGCAGCTATAAGACCCCAATTTCGACCCTAAGATCCCTCATGCTATATTATCATATGCATTAGCATTGGTATCACAACTTGGCATCCTCATTACCCCTTATTCATTGGGTTTGCATTGGGAGAGATCACTAAGCACATTTGATTGTATCATACTTCATTTTTCTTTGTTTACTAACCAAAATACCAAAAATATGTCATTGTATAGTTTAACTCTTTTGTAGGTAGTGCACATGCTCACATATGTTATATTAAGCTCATATCTAGGGTTTAAGACCCTCATTACAAGGAGCTCAATCAAAAATTGGTCCGCATTGGCTCTAAGTATCATATATGGATCCCCCATGACCTTCACATGTTATTTTGATCAAGAAATCACCAAGAGTTTAGAGTTGGTTTGCCTTGGAAACCCTAATTCATCTGGGTATCTTATGTGACTTCTTCAACAAGTTTCTTCAACATGTGATCAAATATTTCAAGGGATACTTCATATTTCATCATCTTGTGCATATATGATCCTCCATGAGTCCCAAAAGTCAAGATAATATCAAGCTAGCAAGTTGGTTCATGGTGGTTGACCAGAGGAAGTCAACTAATCAAAACTGGGGTTCCATAGACCCTATCTCCTACAATTTTTATCATATGAAAATTCTTATAAGAGGAAAGTTACTCTAAATGGCATTCCAAACAACTTTCATGTTGAGGTAAAGATCTAGTTTTGCATGAAAATTCATTTTTTATGGTGAACGATTATAGGTCATTTTGTTTAAACCCTAATTTGGAGGTCAACTTCCCAAGACCACAACTTGCTCATTTTTTATGATATGAAAGACATTCAAATTGAATGATCAAATTCCAGGTGTCTACTTCGACTTTTATGTTTGGAGGAACTGCAATTTCAACATGAAAATACATATGATAAGAGGAAACATTATAGGTCATTTTGGGTCAATACCATTGACCAAGTGATTTTCCTCAACCTCTAAAATGCATAACTCCTTCATGCTAAATCTAAATGAGGTTAAATTTGTGACCAAATTTAAGGTATTTTAAAGAGTTACAACTTTTATGAAGGAACGTTTCTCATTTGGAGTCCATAGAAAAAGTTACTAAAGGTGGAAGAAGTGAACATATGGCTTGATACTTAGAAATGTTTTTGATATGTTTGATTTTCCAAACTTCCACCTCAAAATTCATCATGATCCAAGCTTCAAAAGAAAAAGTGTTCAACATTAAAGTTGTTCCTCTTGGTATGAATGACTTGCGCATGCCTTAAAGTTGAAGGACCATTTGGAAGATTTGAAGTTCCACTTTTCATACACGATTGCATGGCCTTTCCACATGATTTCAGCATTGCTTACACATAGTTTTGGATCTAAGTGCATAATTTGATGGGCCTATCACACGCCCATGTAAGCATACAAGTGAGATTTCCAACTTTGGCCAAAAATGGAAGTGTGCAATTATCAATCAACTTGGCCTATAAATAGAAGTCCTCTTGCTCATAATTAAGAGGCTTGGCGCGCAAGCTTTAAATCAGCAACCCTAAACCCTCACATTGAAAGGATAAGCTTGAAGATTTTCTTTGAAAATCGAGTTTGAATCTCTCACTGTTTTTGAGATTGAAACTCCAAGAGTCGTTCCTTTTCTTTGATCCATTTCCACTCCATCAAGCATCTGAAGCAAGACCAAGCATAATTGAGAGCAAGATCGTGTCAATCTGAAGCTACATTGAAGGTGATTTTCAGAATTTTTCATCTCTTTGATTCTCACTCAATTCTCCATTATTCTTGTTGATTTTTGGTTGTCTGAAGTCCTACCAATGTAGGCAACAAGATTGAGTTGCTTAGAGGTCAAATCGAAGCAACTCAGATCATGATCCTCAAAATTCAACTCCCTGTATCTTTCTATATACTTGGAGTTAGACAAAATTGAGGCCAGATTCGAGCTCTTGAGCATTTTTTCTTTAAATTCATGTCCTCCTTTTTCATTTTGGTGATGGTTAAGGATGGACCAGTCCGGTGAAGTCCACCGGAGAAAAAGACCGGAGCTCTGGCTCCGACGATGTGTTGGCATCCTTCTGAACCACATGATCCGTTCAAATTGTTTTAATCCTGAGCATCCAAAGTGATTACCACGCGCGTGGGACATTTGACTTTGTGTGTGGTGGAAAGCACGCTCTGATCCATCTGATCTTCCATCTCAATTAATAAGGGAGATCAGATGGTCCACGTTTTTTTTGTAATTTCTGATTTTCATTTTAATTGCCTTATTTTCATTAATTCATATTAACTTTAATATTTATCCAAAAAATATGGGACTTTCACCAAAAAAATTAAAATATTTGTCTCTTTCATTTTATGAATTAAAATTATTTTTTGGATCAATATTAATATTTTTCATGATTTAATTGTTTTTGTGCATATTTTTAATAGTTTAAAAATACTTTTGAGTCTCCAAAAATAATGAAATTTTTTCTCCAAGGTTCTTTGACCTAGTTTGACCTATGATAAATCTCTTGGCCATTTATTTGGTGTTTTGAAGAGGTTTTAGGGTTTTTGATCAACCATAATTTAATTTAATGCATTTTTAATAGATTTTTAATTGTTTAATTGTGAATAAATTATGTTGAGCTATTTACATTGACTTTTTGAGTTTGACTATTGTTGTTAGGCCTTGGTCAAGGTTGATTTGACTTTGTTGGATTAAAATCATTGGATTTAGGGGATTGATGAAATGTACATTTCGTCTCCCAAAATGAATGAATGATTTTAATTTGATAATAGTCCTCCCATGACCAATTTGTGTTTGTCTCATTTCCCCTCCCTCTTCATCTTCAATCCCCTTCTATCCCATCCATTTCATTGACCTATGATATCTCTATATCCTAAGGCTAATTGGTTCATAAACCAATACAAGTATGGATGAGATTAGGTCCACCCTTTTGCCATTTTCTTTTAAGTGTGGTATGTTTTAGGAGTATGGTATATTATACCATATCTCTAACATGCATTAACACTAAAATTACTATTACCCAGCCTCAGATAGTTGTGACTTCTACATAAGTCCAATTACGATTGCTTAACATAATGTTAAATTTTGACCCAAAAGCATAGCATTCTAGTAAGTGAGATTGTAAGTCTCCCCCCATTTATGGTATTGTGTGGAAAATTGGCCTTTTTTCCTTCCTTTGGAAGATGTCTTAGTTCAAGGATCCATTCTTATGAATAGAGGGTTGAGTGTTCTCCAAAGAATGACTTAAACAATTGAAAAGCAAAACAATACTAACTTCTAATCAACTAACATTTGACTAACTTTTAATTTCAAGTCATTTACTTTATGCACTTTAAATTCAAGCCACTTATCATTTGTCATTATACATATCATTTAACTTGTTTATTTTAATTCCATTTTTACTTTGCTCACTTGAGCCATATGTTGTTAATATATTGTGATTGAATATACTTGTCTTGTACCTTGTTTGTGTTTGTGGTCTTACGACCTTAATGTACATAATAACAACAAAAACCCCTAAAAATTATTTGTGTGGAGTGTTGGATTTGATCTTAGACTTGGACTTAGAATTAGGCAACACTCCCTACGCAAAAGGACTTGGTCAATGCCAACTTTTCTGAAGCTAAGCCATTGAGAATTGGACTTCCATATGATGCAAGTTTTGAGATCCATTTGAGTTCATCTGCTACATGGTCTTGATGAAAATGTTACTTTGAACCAGTGTCTAATGCCTTATTCTGAGCCATTCAAGGAGTATGTCATTTGATGCATGTGAGCTTAAGAAGAAGACTATGAAGTTGCTAGCTTGGATGTGGCTATCTTTATTTGATGCATTGCTCTTCATCTTGCTATTTGTGTATTGATATTGCTTGATTCTAAAGTCCAAGGGAAAATTGGGTTTCTATATGACATTCTTGTGTATTGGCTGGCATCCCATTGGTCAGATCTTTTCAACTCTTAACTTTTAAATTTTTGCTTAGGATTAGTCTCTTCATCTCCTCCCATTTCTTAAATTTCAAATCTCTCCCCCTTTTTTTTAAAATATTCTTTGTTTGTGATTTTTAAACTTAGACTTTATTGTAAACTAGAAACTATGGCCTTATGCCATTGCATTTTTAAACTCTTTTTCTTAATCAAATTTGTAAATGAATCTAATCATATTGACTTAAAATTTCAAAAGACAAAAAGAACTAACATTCATTCAAACTCTTTTAGACCTTTTGTGCCTCTTTCAAACTTAAATTTGTATTAAAAGCAATTCACTCACTTTGAAATTGATACCACGAACTACGAAGTTTTGATCCCTCATTTTTATGTTGGTACGTAGGCACAAGTCCGAAGGTCTTGTCAAACACAAAAATATAATTAATGAATTCTTTTCTCATCCCCACACTCTATTTATTGCAAACATCATTTTATACCAAAAAACACATACAAACATAAAAAAACGGCACCCTAGGAGTATATAGGAAACTTTGGGTGCTAACACCTTCCCTCTGTGTAACCAACCCCCTTACCTGTAATCTCTAGCATTTTATTAGTTTTTATTTGAAAACTTCTTATCTTTGGGTTTTGTTCGTACTTTTCCCTTTTTCCCTTGGAAACAATAAACGCGCAATGGTGACTCTGGTTTAATTGACGTTAAGTTTATCCATAGCTTAATGGACATGAATTTACCGCTACATGAACCAAGAGAACTGACTTTTCCTTCTCAAATAAGAAATTAACCATATCAATCGTACCTTCCAAGATAGTAGTTAATATATCCTTTGGAGTAGCTTCACTATATGGAATGATGATTAACTTCTCTTCACATCCAATAAGCACCGAATTGGTGGAAAGCCAATCCATCCCCAAAACCACATCAACCTTCTTAAGTGGTAAACAAACAAGATCAATCTGGAAAATTCTACCATTCACCGAAAGCGAACAATTTTCATAAATTAACGGTGTCTCAACCACATCATCCATGGCGGTAGTAACCACCATAGGAGGAGTCAAGGGAATTGTTTGCAAGCCAAGACGCTTCATACACTGAATTGATACAAAAGAGTGTTTTTCCCCACAATCAAACAATACAAAATAGGGATGATCATTGACGAGACACATACCAGCAATCAAAGCATTGTTGCTCCTAGCCTTCCTTGCATCCAACGTATAAACTCGACCAATGTTCCTTCCTTGCATCTGAATCTTATTCTGAGGATAATCCCTAGCCATGTGTCCCTCCCTCTGACAAGTAAAACACCTAATCACACTTCCAACACATCTTCCAAAATGAGACTTCTTACATACTCGACATTGTGGAGGATGGTTAGGTCTTACATGCTGCACTTGTTTTCCTTTGAAACATTGAGGTCTAGGCCTAAACTGGTTATCTGCCCTTCCCTGGTCCTTCTGTCCAATCCTATACTGATCCCTTTCCTCTTGAACTTTCTTCAAACTGTTCTCAGCCACATAGCATTGCCTTAGCAATTCAGCATAAGTAGTGAACTCTCTTTGAGAAACACTATGAGAAATTTCACCTCTTAAACCAAAAAGGAATTGATCGATCATCCACTTCTCATCTGGTGCGTACACGGCCTGTCTAGAATAAGCAGCCATATCTTCAAAATTTTCAGCATACATAGCTACTAACATAGTACCTTGTCTAAGCTGTTGAAACTCAAACTCTTTTTGAGTCCTCAAAGAGCTAGAAAAAAACTTATCTAGAAAAGTAGTCTTAAAATGATCCCAATCCCTAGGTACTACTTGATTGGTCATAAGAGTCAAAGCACTTTCCCACCACCTCACAACAGGACCCCTCATCATGTGAGAAGCAAACACAACTTTATTCTTCCTACAATGCACTATCTGAAAAATCCTCTCCATGCTGGTTACCAACTCATGAGCCTTCACAAGATTTTATCCATCATGGAACTCAGGAGGATTCATGTGAAAGAAATCTCAGAAACTACCACCTGCAGCTTCTTGTGGAACCCCTTGAGGATGAAGACCACCATTCAACTGTTGCATCATCTGATGCATGAATTGGTTATGTTGTTGCTGCATCTGTTGCACAAACTAAGGCCATTGAAAACCTTCACTACCACTTGGTAGTTTTGAATCTGAATTCTGAGTTTTGGGTCTACCACGACCTCTGCGTTTGTCAACCATGATCCTGAATGTCATACAAATAAAATTAAGTTGATCAGGCTCAATACTATGAATATAACATCAAGGACAATTATGACAACCCACATATGAGAAAGAAAGGAATACTTATAATATCTCATGGCTAGGTCTAGGATACGACCTGCTCTGATACCAATTGTAACACCCACATATAATATATGTCTAGAATACATATTATACATAGTGTAATACTGGTACTGAAATACATAAGCGCCTAGAGGCAACAATGTACATATTACATGCCCTAAAGAAAACACTACATGGCACAAAATATACACAAAGGTACCCAAAATAAAACTAGGAACTATATCATTTTAGAATGATCTCAAAAATATCTACACATTGGAGAAGCCATCCAAAACATCAGGTAAGCAAGAAATCACTATATTTTATCCTTACCCTTCGCCTGATCGAAACTACCTAAAAAATAATCAACAACATGGGGTGAGATAATAATTCCAGTGGGTTCCCTATCTTGTGGGTCCACTCAGCTCTACAGAGTTTTCTAATCAATATCCAACTTAATTCAACAAGGGAAAGAAGACTTAAGTGATGGGGAAAAGTCTCCCAATGTATGGCAACATGCTCTTGAGTTTGATGCGTTTTTTTCGCAAGTATACGAACGCGTCAGAGTAATATAAAAGATTGTTGAATCCATAGAGACCAAGTGTCAATCTATCATTATCTATTGTTATGGTGTTTATCTTAGGTAATCAAAATAGGGGTTTTTAGAGTGTGCAATGAAAAGTAAAGTATTAAATAAATTTCAATTAATAAAGACAGGCTCGAATGTAATTCACATAATCAATTAACAATCCAAGTACTTGCTAATAGAACTACTTATGGGCAGTGTTTCCTACTTTGAAAAGAACCAATTTAACAGGAACTGTCGCTTTCGCGTATTCAGAACCGAGCTGTACTCCCTAATCAAACCCTCTTATTGTCACTTATAATAAGGCGCGTATTATGTTAGAGTAGTAAACCTATTTTTAAGAAATATAGTATCTTGACTAAGTTGAAAAGTATTTTAACCTGGATTTCTTAACCAAAAGAGGTTCTCACGAACCAGACTCTAAACTTATAAACGCGTCCGAAAATAGTTTTAAAATCACTTTTCTTCTTAAGTTAAAAACTCCTAATGAACTAAACAAAGCGCTTTCGCTGTATTTGAAATAGTTAAAAACAATTAAGTTTAAATAGACGTTGGACGGCTTTCGATCTTACCCAACGGAAATTAAGTGCGGGAAAACTTAAGTTGAAATTTAAAATAGCCCTTAAGTGTTTCTACAAACAATTGTACGGATTATCGGTTCAATTACGATCCTTACATTCTAACCTTATAGATTTAGTTAGACATGGTAAAGTAAAGGTGCATTTTAATTTAAATAAGAGTAGTGCAAGTGCGAAAAATAAATAAAGTAGGGCGGGTGCGGAAAATAAATAAAAGTAAAGCGAGTTCGGGAAATAAATGAAAGTAAAGCGAATGCGAGAAATAAATAAAGTAAAGTGCGAGTGCGGGAAATAAATAAAGTAAAGTGCGAGTGCGAGAAATAAATAAAGTAAAGTGGGTGCGAGAAATAAATAAAGTAAAGACAGTGCAGGAAAATAAAATAGATAAAGGCAAAGTAATAAAAACCTGCTCCAATCGGAGGGTTGAATAAAATGCAAAGCGGAAATGAAAATGGCGGCAGGATTAACTTCCTTCCAAAGTGCTCCAAACTCGATTACAGACTCGATCACAAAACTCGATTACACATTGTGGTAACACCCCAATGCAAAGCGATTACCACTTTAAAATACTGAATATATGCCTAAGTGAAACTAATTTTTGCTCTGGATCTTCCTCTGCTCTAAGTTTGGGTGATTAAACAAATGAATTCGAGTTTCTATTTATAAGCAAGTAAAAAGATGGAAATGACAAGGATGCCCTTCAGTTTGAAATTGGGAGGGAAAACTTTTCCTCTTGTGGCGCCCGCCACAAGTCCATGGCGCCAGCCTCAAGGCCAATCTGTGGCGCCTTAGTGGAAGTAGTGGGGAACATGGCAGTTGAGGGAAGTTGAGCTAGGACATGTCATGGCAAGGTCTATGGCACCAGCCACAGTGGGAGCCACAAGTGCAAAATGCTGAATTTTAGGGTTTTTAGCTCTTTTTCACTCCTTTTCTCGATTGGGGCTCCGATTAAAGTAAAAACCTGAAAACAAAGAGAAACATAGTAATAACATAACAAAACGATAATAAAACAACTAAAATGCATGCGAAATTGGAGTCGAAAATATGGTGAATTTCAGTGTCATCAAACTCTCCCACACTTAAACTTTTGCTTGTCCTCAAGCAAAACACTAAAAAGCTCATAAAAGAAGAACAGGTGTCAACGATTGATTCAGGCTAGAAAGATTTCTAAGTTCAAGTTGGGATGCAGTGATACGTACTAACTGAGTGAAATAAGGGTATCATGTTGACACTTATCCGAAAACACAGACATAAACTTCATTCCTATATTAACCAACCCATATTATCCACAATACCTAGGCCTGCCTCTTCATCTCTTTTTGTGTCCTTTTCATTCAGGCGCAATCACATTAAGCCCGTTATCCGTACATGCTTCGTAGCAGAGTGACCTATTAGTGATTTTGATCTAAACATGGGGTTCCTGACACATAAATATGTGTAAACCCTTTTATTCGACCCAACTGCAGTTGTGGGGGATCGGATCGTAATCCGCCCTACCGAGTTCAGTGCCAGATACCTCTGAACCAACTAACAGTGGGTGAGTTTTTCTTTTTCTTTTTCTTTTGTAGCAAATTTTTACAAACTTATGGTTTAAATGACTTTGTAAGGGTCACCTATACCGGATTTTCCTTTTTGCTTTCTTTTACTTATTTCATTGGATCATTCACTTATTTTCATCGGTCCCCTACGTAGAGGATGTGTAGGCCGGAGCTGACTGCTGGGATAAACTACTGAGGACTTATACTGAAATGATGATTAAGGCCATGGTATATAGGGTTTCGGGAATGATTCCTATATTTACAAAGTCTATGGTGCTAAGACAATACTGATGTTTCAAAAAGTTCTCCCAAGTCACCGCATCCTTACTCAAAACCCGTCTTTAAAACCCAAAAACTTTCAGAATAACACTGTTTTCTTTTTGCAAAATTTTTTTTGGTAGGGCTCAAGTAATGGGGAGATTAGACTGTACTAAAGATACATTATATTTGGTGACTCGTCAGACTCATGCATTATCTAAGACACTTAAGCTAAAAGCAAAATAAAATAAAGTAAACAAAAAGCAATGAAAATAAACAAACTATCTAAAAATAGCAAAGAAAATAAACAAACTAACTGAAAATAACAAAGAAAAGCGATAAAGGCTCCTTCCACACTTAAATCGAAAATTGTCCCCAATGTTTCGAAATAAGATAAGGGAAGAGTTACCTGACAACCTACTGCTGACCACTGGTGCCTTCGCCATCCTAAGGTGAACGACAGGATCGGGTACGACGACAGTCTCGTTGATCCATCCTGGCCTGTAAGGCATCCTGAGCAGTCCTCACCTCTCGAAGGTTACCCAATATGGAACCTTTAGTGGCTTCGATGAGTGCAATATATTGATGGTGGTATTGTTGCTGACGGGCTTGCGTATTTGTAATCGTAAGCAGGGACTGTAAAACAGTATCATAAGATCTATCTGTCCTCCGCTGCGATTCTTGCATGAAGCTCATGTTATCCGCCAGTTGTTGTTGGATGGTAGAGAGTAGGTCATCACGCCTTTGCTCTCTAGCCATGTGGTCACGCCACATCTCTTCTGTAATATAAAATCTAGGAGCGGTACCTGCAAAAGAAGAAGATGGTACGGTGTGTGATGGTGAAGGATGATGGGGGGACACATCAGGTACGGGAGATCTCTCTCTCCGCTCATATTCTTCATCAGTGTCATGTCCCGCCTCACCAGGAACATTAGGAGGAAGAGGATCCAAAATAGGTGGAGCATCTAAAACGTAGGTCTAATTCCTTTCATCTCGTACATTAGTACGTCTAGTGCATGGTAAAACAACAGATGGGATAGCTACACCATGAACCATAAGCACATAGCCTCCTTCTCTCCTTAATCGGCACAATTTCATGTCTCTCAGAAATTTTAGGTTTATTTTGCGAGGAGGTAAGGGATCTAGGGTAGCTATCTCATTGTTCAGGTTAAGCTCCCGAGCAAGAGACGTAATCAGTCCTCCGAAAACAATCGGTCCCGCTTTATTTGAAGTTAAAGTCATATGAGCGAGCATGAACGGGACCGAGTTAATTCTTCTATTTGTGAGGCTTCCTTGCAAAAATAGAAGCTCTCGAGCATTTACCTTATTTGGATTCTCCCGGCCAAAAATAGTACATGCCAACAGATATTTGAAAACACTGATGGTCGGGTTATGGATAGTCGAGGCAAGAATTCCTTCAAAAGAATTTATGGAAGTGTTTGACAATCTCTGCTAGAAGGAAAACACCTCGACAGACCAATCCGAATCCAAATGGGCCTCACAAATAGCACCGTCCCCATGAGGTATACCTAACAGGCTGGCTAGTTCGTCAGTACTGAATTCATATTCAACAGCAAACATTCTAAATCAGACAATACCAATTGTGCTAGCAGTTTTAGGATTGACAATATAAATTAAAGAACTTAAAAATTCGATTGTCAATCGCTCATAGGTAGGTTCTTTTTTGAAAAGATATTATGCAAACCTAAATTATCTAATAAATAAAATATGCTATGGTAGATACCCAAAGTGTAGAGACAATTTTCATCAACATACCTTGTCGGGAGGATCTCCCGATTTTGCAACCGTTTGATACTCTTCCTTTGCCTATCACCTGGTTTCCCTCCTTGAAGAATGAATCCATTGAACTCCATTATGTAGCTCTTGCAATGTAGTGAAGAAGATGAAATGGGTTTGTAAAAAGGTTGGACTTTTATGAAATTTGACGGATGAAAATGAAAATGGAAATCGGGAAAATGATTCGTATGGTGTGAGGATGAGAAAGGTGGGAGCTTTTGTGGTGTTCAAGGACGTTTTTGCAAGGTGAAAAAATGGGTTTTGAAGGTTTGAAGGTGTAAAAATGGTGAAGAAAAGGAGTCTGCCCCGAGCTTATACAGACGCTGTGGCGGGCGCCACAGGGTCTATGGCGGGCGCCACAAGGCAAAATTCGGCTGGGCCGGATTTTGGTCCTTTGGCTTGGGCTTCTCTTTGTCTTTTTGGTTGGGGGGTCCGGATAGCATTTGTCTTGTAATTTCCTAGTGATATGAGGCTTGCATAATTTTATAAAAATAAAAATAAAATAAAAATTAAACATTAGACTAATAAATAAATAAACAACTAAAATAAAAATGTAAATAAAATAAACAAACATAAAACATATATATATATATATATATATATATATATATATATATATATATATATATATATATATATATATATATATATATATATATATATATATATATATATATATATATATATATATATATATATATATATATATATATATATATATATATATATATATATACTAGTCATCATAGGATTAGGCAGTGTAAAATAATGAATCGCCTCGCTGTCGACTAGCAATCTGAACTGACATGGGTGGAAGGAGGCTCTTCTCATCAACCCTCTAGTCAAACAGAAGTCGATATCCATGGTAGTGTACCCACAGTAGGTCCGGAGATGTAACAACTTGCGAGATAGACCTAGAGCGATAGCAATCTGTGTGATGATCCCTCCTACATGAATGACTCCTTCGGTCGATCTGGAAACACCGCTGAGGCCACATAACAGAAAGTTCCCACGTGCTACTGGGCGAGACAGGGATGCACAAAATAGTAGGAAGATCTCCTCTTCACTCAGTAATGTCTCGGCATCCGGTTTTCCTAGGAAGGAATGTGCCAGTATCATCTGGAAGTATCTAAAAGCAGGGTTATGTATAGCTTGGGATAACTGAGTAGAAGGATCCTGGCTTCCTCCACCTGATATATCACTCCAGAACTTTTCCACCTCCTTACCCAGAAAGTATCCCATAGGTGTCTCGGGGATAGCATTAGGAGTGGTCTGGAAACCCAATAGGTCACCAAACTCTTTTTGGCTGAAAGAGTACTCAACTCTAAAAAGCCTGAAAGCAGCATACCCATCCGGTCCAGAGTACGGGTCATAATCAAATGAACTGAGGAACTCCAATGTCAAGTTCCTGTAGGTGTTACTCAGGTCGTCAGCGAACTCGTCCCAATGAAGCTGGTGGCTCAGAAATCAGATACTTGGCTCAATGCTCAGTGCTTCCATGCAGTGCTGATCTGGATAACGTGTGGGTGACATAGGGAGCTGATAAAGAGCTATGTAGCGCTCTCTCTGAGCGTCATCTCTATAGGCCACATGCATATCGTCGAAGTCCTGCATCCTGTGAAAGTTAGAAAAAGGGGTCCTGAAAATACAAACATTTCAAATATTTAGTCTCGATGAAAATATGATAAAAATAAAATAAAATGAAATAAAATAAATGCAAAAAAGTAAAATAAAAAACCATGGGTTGCCTTCCACACAACGCTTGTTTAACGTCATTAGCCTGACGATCAGAATTTATACACCTGTAGTAGTAGGAATCGGCGGATCCATCAGAGTGTCGCTTGAGTAGTATGCTGGAATATCTCCTCCTTCGTAGAGCTTCAGTCTTTGTCCATTTACAATGAATGGACTACAGGTTTCGTTTTTGATTTCTACGGCTCCGGATCTCAGAATCTTGGATACTTCGAAAGGGCCAGTCCATCTTGAGCGTAGCTTCCCTGGGAAGAGTCGTAACCTAGAGTTGAATAGGAGAACAGGGTCGCCTATGTTGAAGTTTTTCTTTACTATTCTTTTGTCGTGCCAGGCTTTTGTTCTCTCTTTGTAAATTTTTGCATTCTCGTAAGCAGATTGCCTAAGTTCTTATAGTTTGTGAATGTCCAGGATATGCTTTTCTCCAGCGGTCAGGTAGTCTAAATTCAAAGTTTTAATGGCCCAATAGGCCTTATGCTCTAACTCGAAAGGTAAGTGACAGGATTTTCCATAGACTAGTTGGTAGGGAGTAGTTCCTATAGGGGTTTTGAAAGCGGTTCTATAGACCCATAATGCTTCTTGAAGCTTCTGAGACCAGTCTCTCCTAGATATTGAAACTGTTTTTTCTAGGATTTGTTTTATCTCCCTATTGGATACTTCTACTTGGCCACTAGTCTGTGGGTGATATGGTGTTGCTACTATATGCCTAACTCCGTATTTTCTTAAAAGTTTATCAAATATTCTCGATATGAAGTGTGATCCTCCATCGCTAATGACTAAACGTGGTGTTCCAAATCTAGGGAATATATAGTTCTTAAACAGTTTAATCACAACCCTAGTATCGTTTGGGGGTGCAGATATGGCTTCAATCCACTTAGATACGTAGTCTACAACTACTAAGATATACCTGTTTCCTAAGGATGGTGGAAAAGGTCCCATGAAATCTATACCTGATACGTCGAAGAGTTCTACTTCCTGAATGTTTCTTTGAGGCATTTCGTCGCGCCTTGAAATGTTTCCAGTGTGTTGGCATCTATCACATTTGACAATGCAAGCATAGACATCACGCCACATGGTAGGCTAGAATAGGCCAGCTTGAAGAATCTTGGCGTATGTCTTAGAGGTGCTCGCATGTCCACCGTAGGGTGCAGAATGACAATGCTCAATTATACTTCTTACCTCCTCTTCTGGAACGCAAGGGCGAAAGATGCCATCTTTACCCCTTTTGAAAAGGAGAAGTTCGTCCCAATAAAAGTTTCTCACATCGTGGAAGAATTTCTTCTTGCGGTGGTAGTCAAGATCAGGGGGTACGATATCAGCAGCTAGGTAATTAACAAAATCTGCATACCATGGTACGTTACTTACTGCTAAGGAATTTTGGAAGTGCTCATGAATGCATAGGTTATCTTCTTTAATGGTTTCTATTCTAGTTATCAGTCTATCATAGGCGAAATCATCATTTATGGGTACTAAGTCTGGTTTTAAATGTTCTAGCCTAGAAAGGTGATCAGCTACTACATTTTCAGTGCCTTTTTTATCTCTTATATCTAAATCAAACTCTTGTAGTAACAGAATCCATCGGAGTAACCTGGAAGCATGATCAGTGTAAACTATAATTTTGGCTCCTACTAGATAAGATCTAAATTTGTCTATATCGAAAACTACAGTGAGTAATTCCTTTTCAGTTGTTGCATAGTTAACTTGTGCAGCGTCTAGGGTTCTACTGGCATAATAAATGGCATGTAATTTTTTATCTTTCCTTTGTCCTAGAACGGCTCCAACCGCATAATCACTAGCATCGCACATTACCTTAAAAGGTTCTGACCAATCAGGTGGTTTCATTATGGGTGCTGATACTAATGCTTGCGTTAAAAGGTTAAATGCGTCATTACATTTTCCATCAAAAATGAATTCAGCATCTTTCATTAAAATTCCGGTTAAAGGTTTAGTTATTTTGGAGAAGTCCTTGATAAAACGCCGGTAGAATCCAGCGTGTCCAAGAAAGCTTCGGACTTCTCTGATGGTTTTAGGGGGTTTTAGGTTTTCTATAACTTCTATTTTAGCTCTATCTACCTCTATACCTTTTTCGGAAACTATATGTCCCAAAACAATTCCTTCGATCACCATGAAATGACACTTTTCCCAGTTTAGCACGAGGTTCACCTCCACGCATCTCTCCAGGATTTTCTCAAGGTTAGCAAGACAATTGTGGAAATCAAATCCACAAACCGAGAAATCATCCATAAACACTTCCATGATACCATCTAGGTAATCTGCAAAGATTGACATCATGCAGCATTGGAAAGTAGCTGGGGCGTTACAGAGGCCGAATGGCATTCGTCTGTAGGCAAAAGTTCCATAAGGGCATGTAAAGGTAGTTTTTTCTTGATCTTCGGGGTGGATAGGTATTTGGAAGAATCCAGAGTAATCATCTAGATAGCAGAAGTAAGAGTGTTTGGCTAGACGCTCCAACATCTGGTCTATAAATGGTAAAGGGAAATGATCCTTCCTGGTTGCTTTATTTAATTTTCTATACTCTATACACATCCGTCATCCTCCTTCTAATCGCTTTGCTACATGTTCGCCTTTATCGTTTTGTACGACCGTGATGCCTCCCTTTTTAGGTACTACATGCATAGGGCTCACCCACTTACTATCCGAGATCTGATAAATTATACCTGCCTCAAGTAACTTAAGAACTTCTTTTTTAACAACATCACTCATTATAGGGTTTATTCTTCTCTGATGTTCTCTGGAGGGTTTTGAATCTTCTTCGAGCGAAATCCGATGCATGCATACGGATGGGCTTATACCTTTCAGGTCAGAGATATTATATCCTAAGGCTGAGGGATATCTTCGTAAAACGTTTAAAAGTTGGTTTGTTTCCTCTTGGCTCAAGGTAGCACTGACTATAACTGGACGGTTCATCTCTTCATCGAGGAACTCATATCTCAGATTCTTAGGCAGTTCCTTAAGTTCTAAGGTTGGTTTCTTAGGGCATGGCATAGGATCTGGGGTAAGGGATAAACATTCGTAAATGTTATCATCGATGTAGGGTTTCTTAAAGTCATCATCTTCCATTATGGGGGTTGATGGTAACTTAATTGTTTTTATGATTTCTTCTTGTTCTAATTCCCTAACACACTCATCAATGATATCTAAGGCATAACACGCGTCTCCCATCACAGGTGCCATAAGAAATTTCGAAAGTATAAATTCTATTTTCTCATCGCCTACCTCAAAGGTCAACTTTCCTCTCTTGACATCTATTATGGCTCCTGCAGTTAATAAGAATGGTCTACCTAGAAGGATTGGTATATCATTGTCCTCTTTGATGTCCATGACAACGAAATCAGTAGGGATAAATAACTGACTTATCCTAACAGGAACATCTTCTAAAATGCCTATCGGATACTTAACAGATCTATCGGCTAACTGAAGTGACATCTTAGTAGGTTGTAATTCTCCTAAGTTTAACCTCTCACAAACTGCTAAAGGAATTAAGCTCACACTAGCTCCTAAGTCTAGAAAAGCTTTTTCGATGACATGACTCCCCAAAAGACAAGGAATGGAAAAATTTCCAGGATCTTTATCCTTTTTGGCTAATTTGTTCTCGGAAATAGAATTGCATTCCAGGGGTTTCGGATCGTCTAGTCTACGTTTGTTGGTAAGGATGTCTTTGAGAAACTTTGCATAAGAAGGTATTTGGGTGATGGCTTCTGTGAAAGGGATTTATAAGTGAAGTTTTTCTATAACTTTAATAAATTTTTTATACTGGTTATTGATCTGGGTTTGTTTGAGTCTTTGCGGATATGGTATAGGTGGTTTATATGGCAGGGGTGGTACATAAGTTTTATCTTTAGGTTTTTCTCCTTTTTCTTGACCTTCCTGGTTTCCAGATTCCTCTGGTTCCTTTACTTCGTCCGGGGGTTTGGTACATTCCTTAGAAGTTTTGGGTTCACTCAATCTTGGGTTTTGTGGCTCATCATAAGCGTTCCCACTTCGTAGGGTAATGGCAATGGCTTGCCCTCTCGGATTCTGTTGAGGTTGTCCAGGGAACTATCTTCCAGGCGTGGTTTGGGGGGCTTGGTTTAAAGATACCTGAGAGATCTGGGTTTCAAGCATCTTGGTGTGAGTAACTATTTGGTCAACCTTGGTTCCTAACTGGGTAATCAGTTCGTTAACGTGAATGTTTTGGTTCATGAACTCTTTATTTTGTTGGGTTTGAGCGGTGATAAAATTTTCCATAATTTTCTCAAGGCTCGGCTTTGGTGGCACAGGTTGCATACGTTGATTTGATCTTGGGGCTTGATAACCTGTTTGTCTCGGAGGTGCATTATTTTGGATAGGGTTATTGATTTTATAGGAGAAGTTCGGGTGATTCCTCTATCTAGGGTTATAGGTATTCGAGTATGGGTTCCCTTGGGTGTAGTTCACTTGCTCAGAGTGGGTTTCGTTTAATAGACTGCATTCTGCAGATTGGTGTCCTTTGGTTCCACATATCTCACAGTCCGACGAAACTGCGGCTACAGTATTCGGGTTTATGCACATATGCTCGACTTTAAGGGCTAATGCGTCCATTTTAGTTTGCATCATGTCTATAGAGCTTAGTTCATGCACTCCTCCTTGGGCTTCCTTCTTCTCAACTGTCTCTCGTTCGACTCCCCATGATTGATGGTTTTGAGCCATATCTTCAATGAAGGCACTAGCTTCAGGATAAGGTTTGTTCATCAGAGCACCACCCGCGGCAGCGTCGATGGTCATCTTAGTGTTATAGTGAAGTCCATTATAGAAGGTTTGAATGATTAACCAATTTTCAAAACCATGATGTAGGCATGCTCTTAACAACTCTTTATATCTCTCCCAAGCTTCAAACAACGATTCTCCTTGGTTCTGGGTAAATCTAGTTATGTGGTTTCGAAGAACGGCGGTCTTACTTGGGGGAAAGTATCTATCAAGGAATACTCTTCTAAGGTTATCCCAAGTCGTAATGGAATTGGGTGGAAGGGAATCTAACCATGATAGGGCTTTATCTCTGAGGGAAAAAGGGAATAATCTTAAACGGATTGCCTCAGGAGAAGCTCCATTGGTTTTAAAAGTGTCTGCTAATTGGAGAAAGATTTGTAAATCTTGGTTTGGGTTCTCGGTAGCTAGACCTGCGAACTGTCTCTGTTGCACTAGTTGCAACAGGGAGGGTTTAAGTTTGAAATTATTAGCTGGGATGGTTGGGTTAACTATATTAGAACTAGGTTCTTCGTTGGATGGTTGGGCGAAATCCTTAAGAGGTCTTTGGTTTTGATCTTCGTCCATAGCTCTCCTAATTCTATGAAAGAATAAACGTGCGCGAGCGTAACGTTCAGGTTCCGCTAGAGGGTATACTAAACTTCTGGTGCTGCGAGTTCTTCGCATTTACCGGAGGGAAATAACCTAAGTCTAAATGATATAACAGCAGGGTAATGAAATTTGACGAAATTGTTCCCCGACAATGGCGCCAAAAACTTGATGTGTGCTTTTCGCAAGTATACGAACGCGTCAGAGTAATATAAAAGATTGTCGAATCCACAAAGACCAAGTGTCAATCTATCGTTATCTATTGTTATGGTGTTTATCTTAGGTAATCAAAATAGGGGTTTTTAGAGTGTGCAATGAAAAGTAAAGTATTAAATAAATTTCAATTAATAAAGACAGGCTCGAATGTAATTCACATAATCAATTAACAATCCAAGTACTTGCTAATAGAACTACTTATGGACAGTGTTTCCTACTTTGAAAAGAACCAATTTAATAGGAACTGTCGCTTTCGCGTATTCAGAACCGAGTTGTACTTCCTAATCAAACCCTCTTATTGTCACTTATAAAAAGGCGTGCATTGCGTTAGAGTAGTAAACCTATTTTTAAGAAATATAGTATCTTGACTAAGTTGAAAAGGATTTTAACCTGGATTTCTTAACCAAAAGAGGTTCTCACGAACCAGACTCTAAACTTATAAACGCGTCCGAAAATAGTTTTAAAATCACTTTTCTTCTTAAGTTAAAAACTCCTAATGAACTAAACAAAGCGCTTTCGCTGTATTTGAAATAGCTAAAAATAATTAAGTTTAAATAGAAGTTGGACGACTTTCGATCTTACCCAACGGAAATTAAGTGCGGGAAAACTTAAGTTGAAAGTTAAAATAGCCCTTAAGTGTTTCTACGAACAATTGTACGGATTATCGGTTCAATTACGATCCTTACATTCTAACCTTATAGATTTAGTTAGACATGGTAAAGTAAAGGTGCAATTTAATTTAAATAAAAGTAGTGCGAGTGTGGAAAATAAATAAAGTAGTGCGAGTGCGGAAAATAAATAAAAGTAAAGCGAGTGCGGGAAATAAATGAAAGTAAAGCGAGTGCGAGAAATAAATAAAGTAAAGTGCGAGTGCGGGAAATAAATAAAGTAAAGTGCGAGTGCGAGAAATAAATAAAGTAAAGCGGGTGCGAGAAATAAATAAAGTAAAGACAGTGCAGGAAAATAAAATAGATAAAGGCAAAGTAATAAAAACCTGCTCTAATCGGAGGGTTGAATAAAATGCAAAGCGGAAATGAAAATGGCGGCAGGATTAAGTTCCTTCCAAAGTGCTCCAAACTCGATTACAGACTCGATCACAGAACTCGATTACACAATTGTGGTAACACCCCAATGCGAAGCGATTACCACTTTAAAATACTGAATATATGCCTAAGTGAAACTAATTTTTGCTCTGGATCTTCCTCTGCTCTAAGTTTGGGTGATTAAACAAATGAATTCGAGTTTCTATTTATAAGCAAGTAAAAAGATAGAAATGACAAGGATGCCCTTCAGTTTGAAATTGGGAGGGAAAACTTTTCCTCTTGTGGCGCCCACCACAAGGCTAATCTGTGGCGCCTTAGTGGAAGTAGTGGGGAATGTGGCAGTTTAGGGAAGTTGAGCTAGGACACGTCATGGCAGGGTCTATGGCGCCAGCCACAGTGGGAGCCACAAGTGCAAAATGCTGAATTTTAGGGTTTTTAGCTCTTTTTCACTCCTTTTCTCGATCGGGGCTCCGATTAAAGTAAAAACCTGAAAACAAAGAGAAACATAGTAATAACATAACAAAATGATAATAAAACAACTAAAATGCATGCGAAATCGGAGTCGAAAATACGGTGAATTTTAGTGTCATCAGAGTTCTCACAACTCAAATAAGTTATTATTTAGATTCACAGAACATCAATCCCTGAGTGGACCTACGTCTAGGACAAGCTCAGTTCATGCATGCTCGTATGATTGGACTTTCACAGTGGATATCGGGTCCTTTATGAGTTCCAAACTCAATCCAAGCGACTGTCACCCGTATGGGACTCTAACCCAATTTGGGTATCTTTCACTATATAGGTCTCTAACCCACTTTGGTGTCCACCTATCCCCCATGTCCTCCATGGTTGGGGCTCAAACCCAATTGAGACACGAATGATTGGAGTCACATCCCATTTCTTACTGATTTAAGCATCTCAAATAGGGATGTACACCATCAAGGGTAAAACATTTTGAATACGTGATCAATTCCATAAAACATAACTAGATTCATCCATCACTAGTGACTTCATTCACCAATATACAATCAATAACAATGCATGTTCCATACAAAGCGTCTCACTCTCAACTATAGAACCCATTCATTTACGATCTTCACATAGGTATCGTACGAATAAATTTTGCTTTATACTGTTATCTAAGTTATATGTCTAACTTATAGCCTAAAAACAATCCCTAGGTTAACTCACTTGATTCATTATGCAATTCTCACATTTAACATTGATTCAATACAAGTATAACATGACAAGTGATTAATAGTTGATGCAATACATTTAGGAACATAAAGGAAATGAGATTTGAAGGTTTAGGCATGAGCCAATCGATTGGTTAGGGAGGCCCAATCGATTGGTCTATCTCACACTTCTATTTTTCAAAGAATGAAAAGGATCAATCGATTGGCAGCTGTACGAATTTCCAATTTTCAAGTCAGTAAGTTCATGCAATCGATTGGAGTCCAATGTCAATCGATTGGTCCTACAAAAATTTCATTTTCTTCAAAATAGAAAGCTAATACAATCGATTGTCACTAAGGACCAATCGATTGGTCCCAAACATTTTTCACTATCCATAACTCAGAAACTCCATTCAATCGATTGGTCTGGAAAAGACTCCATAACCAATCGATTGGTTCCTGCACAAATCAAAATTTCTTCTGCACAACAACATAGTTTCCAACCTGCATAATATTGTTTCATTTCTAGCAACCAAACTCTTGTCATAATCATGAAAGCATATCAACAACACTTTTAAAGCAACAACCACATCGTTATATCACAAGAATCCAACAAATACAAGAACACAAATAGAAGTATCATCAATGGAGGTTCACATGATTCATGGAGAAACTTATTATAATATCGTCTATCATACTATCAAATTCATGGTTCATCAAACCCTAATTTCTAAATCTAAAGTTCTACCTAGAACCCACCTTAGAATGGAAGAGGAGAAGTTGTTGAGGATGAGGAGATGAAATTAAGATGGTGATCTTGTTCTTCCAAGTTCTTCTTTCTCCTACTCTTCTTAATCTTATCTTCCTTCACTCTCTAACTTTTCCATTTCCTCTGTAAGTGTTTCTACTGATATATGGAAATGAGACATAGAACATGTATTACTACATGTGGTTGGTAAGAGGCCACTAGGTGAGAACATGTGGACAACAAGAGTTGAAATATTTGTGTGGATAGAAAGTGGGTAGGAGTGGTAGAAAAATATCTCGAGTGATACCACACTTAGATAATTACTCTACTAGAGCAATTAACCCATTATTAATGTTACCAAAATGTCACAATTAATAAAAGGTCAACCCCAAATAATATTAATTAAGTCAATATGAATTCACCATTTACTCTATTTATCCCAACTGATAACTTTTAGAGCACATAGGAACTCAGTTGATCTCAATTAATAGGAATTTGTGTATTTAAGGAAATACGGGGTATTACAAAGGTATTCTTCCAACTCTGAAGTTGACAATGTGTTCCAACTCTCAGGTGATGGTTTCTTTCCAACTCTCAAGTTGACAGTTTTTCCAACTCTTAAGTTGACGGTGTTTTCCAACTCTCATTTTAACGGTGTTTTCCAACTCTCAAGTTAATGATGTTTTCAAACTCTCAAGTTGATAGTGTTTTCCAACCCCCACGTTGATGGTATCTTTCATCCTTTCACCGATGGAGATCGTGGCAGTTTAATTAATATCAACATGCAAGTTGATAATTGATCCAGTATTTTATTCCAATAATCTTGTTTCCTAACTTTACTACATTTCATCTTTGCATTTCATCTTTGTATTCATCTCTGCATTTCATCTCATCATTTCAAAGGACAAAATTTAGGGTATTTTCATATTAAATTATCTTCCACCACTAATGTACAAATATGAGTGCCATTCATACCTTCAGATTCAAGCTAATTAAATAGGGGAATAATTCATACCCATATTTTGTCCAAGTATTTTAAACCTTCATGCATCTGACTTTATTTTGTTTTGCTTAGAATAAAATTTATATTTTACAGGTAGACCGGTTGAATCAATTTTCAATTGCGCGTAGAATTAGCAAGCGAAAAATTTCAAGATCGAGCTTGCAGCTATTTGTTTTGTTGATCTACGGTTCGTGTAGTTTAAACGAACATGCTCGTTTGTTTTTTCAGTTTCGTTTACAATCACATTTCGATCTGTCTGAACCTTTTCAATCAGACACTTTTTACTGCAAAATTTGATCTTTATCTAACTGTTTTATGGAAGTATATTTCGCGTATATTATTTCAATGCATTCATTTTACTTTATTGCGCATTTTCACACCCGATTTTTATTTATTTTTATTCCTTTTACTTTTGTTTTTTTTATCAAAATGTCCAAAAAAATAAATAATCATTTTATTTTTATTTGTTTTTATTTAAAAAATTGAATTTTATTTCATTTTATTCTTTTAAATTTATTTTTTATCTTAAAAATATCTAAGGGATTTTTTTGCGATGTAGTTAATTGTGAAAATCCTAATTATTACTAAGTGCTAGTCTGACCATTGGATTCAACTAATCAATAGCTCACAATTGTCCAAATCAATTAACTTGAATCCATATCCTCTCATTTCACTCTCCACCAATGAAAATCAAAAGAAAAAAAAGAAGAAGAAAAAAGAAGTTGAGTGTAACGCCATCCACTTGTCCCTCTCACAAAAGAAAACCAAGGAAACACACATGAGAAAAAGTCTTCATTCAGTTCACGTGTGTAGCGGTAAATTCATGGCCATTAATATATGGATAAACTTAACGTCAATAAAACCAGAGTCGTCACCGCGCTTTTATTGTTTCCAAAGGAAAAGGCAAAAGTACGAACAAAACCCAAAGGTAAGAAGTTTTCAAATCAAAACTAATAAAATGCCAGAGATTATAGGTAAGGGGGTTGGTTACACAGAGGGAAGGTGTTAACACCCAAAGTGTCCTAGGTACTCCTAGGGAGTCCTTTTTATGTGTGCAAGTGTTTTAATATAAAATGATGTTTGCAATAAATAGAGTGATGGGATGAGGAAAGAATTTATTAATTATATTTTTGTGTTGGACAAGACCTTCAGACTTGTGCCTATGTACCAACATAAAAATGAGGGATCAAAACCTCGTAGTTTGTGGTAACAATTTCAAAATGAGTGGATTACTTTTAATAAAAGTTAAATTTAAAAGAGGCACACAAGTTCTAAAAGAGTTTGAATGAGTGTTAGTTCTTTTTGTCTTTTTTAAAATTTTAAGTCAATATGATTAGATTCATTTACAAATTTGATTAAAGAAAAGAGTGTAAAAATGCAATGGCATAAGGCCAAAGTTTCTAATTTGCAATAAAGTCTAAGTCAGAAATCACAAGCAAAGAAAGTTTTGAAAAGAGGGAGAGATTTGAAATTTAAGAAGTGGGAGGAGATGAAGAGACTAATCCTAAGCAAAAAATTAAAAGTTAAGAGTTGAAAAGATCTGACCAATGGGATGAATCCAATACACAAGAATGTCATATAGAAACTCACTTTTCCTTTTGGACTTTAGAATCAAGCAATATCAATAAGTAAGCAAGATGAAGAGCAAGGCATCAAATAAAGATAGTCACATCCAAGCTAGCAACTTCATAGTCTTCTTCACAATCTTCCCCATGTATCAAATGGCATACTCCTTGAATGACTCAGAATAAGGCATTAGATACAGGTTCAAAGTAACATTTGCATCGAGACCAAGTAGCAGATAAACTGGAGTGGATCCCAATACTTGCATCAAATGAAAGCTCACATCACAATGACTTGGTTTCAAAAATGTTGGCATTGGCTAAGTCCTTTTGCATAGGGAATGAGTCCAAAGCTCAGATCAAATCCAACAGTCCACACAAATATTTTTTAGGTTTTTTGTTGTTTATTAGGTATTTTACGGTCATAAGACCACAAACACAAACAAGATTCACAAACAAATATATACAATCACAATATATGGCTCAAATGAGCAAAGTGAAAATGACATAAACATAAACAAGTTAAATGATATGTATAATGACAAATGATAAATGGCTTGAATTTAAAGAGCATAAAGTAAATGACTTGAAATTAAGAAGTTAGTCAAATGTTAGTTGATTAGAAGTTAGTGGAGTTTTGCCTTTTCAATTGTTTAAGTCATTCTTTGGAGAACACTCAATCTTTTATTTACAAGCCTGGATCCTTGAACCAAGACATCTCCCAAAGAAATGAAAAAAGGTCAAGTTTCCACACAATACCATGAAAAGGGGGGAGACTTACAATCTCACCTACTAGAATGCTATGCCTTTTGTGTCAAAATTTAGCGCTATGTTAAGCAATCGTAATTGGACTTATGTAGAAGTCACAACTAACTGAGGTCGGGCAATAAACTTTTGGTGTTAATGCATGTTAGAGATATGGTATAATGAATCATACTCCTAAAACATACCACACACAAAAAGAAAATGATCAAAGGGTGGACCTAATCTGATCCATACTTGTATTGGTTCATGAACCAATTAGCCTTAGGATATTGAGATGTCATTGGCCAATGAGAGGAATGGGATAGAAAGGGATTGAATATGAAGAGGGAGGGGAGATGAGACAAACACAAATTGGTCATGGGAGGAGTTTTATCAAATTAAAATCATTCATTCTTTTTGGGAGATGAAATGTATATTTCATCAATCCCCTAAATCCAATGATTTTAATCCAACAAAAGTCAAATCAACCTTGACCAAGGCCCAAACACATAGTCAAACTTCGCAAATCAATAAAAATGGCTCAACATAATTTATTTTCAATTAAACAAATTAAAAATCAATTAAAAATGCATTAAATTAAATTATGTTTGATCAAAAACCTAAAACCTCTTCAAAACACCAAATAAATGGCCAAGAGATTTATCATAGGTCAAACAAGGTCAAAGGACCTTGGAGAAAAAATTTCACTATTTTTGAAAAGTCTGAAGTATTTTTAAACAATTAAAAATATGCACAAAAACAATTATATCATGAAAAATATCAATATTGATCCAAAAAATAATTTTAATTTAGAAAATAAAAGAGGAAAATATTTGAAATTTTTTGGTGAAAGTCACATATTTTTTGGATCCATAATGAAATTAATATGAATTAATGAAAATAAAGCAATAAAAATGAAAATTCAAAATTTCAAAAATACGTGGACCATCTGATCTCCCTCATTAATTGAGGTGGCATATCAGATGGTCCAAATCGCGCCTTCTATGTGTTCCTTAGTCAAATGAAATGCACGCGTGGTAATCACTTTGGATGGTTGAGATTATAAAGTAGGACTCAGATCAAAGGGTTCTGAACAAGCCAGAGCACCACCGGAGCCCTGGCTCCGGTCATCTTCTCCGGTGAGGACCACCTGACTGGTCCAAGTTCAACTAAAAGAAAAATGGAAAATGAGTACACTATTTTGAAGGTAAAATGCTCAGGAGCTCGAATCTGGCCTCAATTTTGTCTAATTCCAAGTACATGAAAAGATACAGGGAATTGAATTTTGAGGATCATGAATTGAGTTGCTTCGATTTGACCTCAAAGCAACTCAATTTTCTTGCCTACATTGGTAGGACTTCAGACAACCAACAATCAACAAGAATAGTGGAGAATTGAGTGATAATCGAAGAGATGAAAAATCTGAAAATTCACCTTCAATGGAGCTTTAGATTGACACGATCTTACTTCCAATTATGCTTGGCCTTGCTTCAGATGCTTGATAAAAGAGAAATAGATCAAAGAAAGGGATGGACTTGGAGTTTCAATCTCAAAACAGATGGAGAATTGAAACTCGATTTTCAAAGAAAGTCCTCAATTTTATCCTTCAATGGTGAGGGTTTGGGGTTTCTGAATCAAAGCTTGGGCATGAGGTCCTTAATTCTGAGCATGGTAGGTTCTATTTATAGCCATAGAGAATGATATTTGCACACTTCCAATTTTGGCAAAAAATTGAAAATCTTATTTGCATGGTTGCATGGGTGTGTATGAGGCCCATGAAATGATAGCATCTAATCCATAAACCAATGTGTAATGTACTGAAATCCTCTTGCAATCTTATGCAAGTGTGTATGGAAATTGGACCTTTAAAATATCCAAATTCCAAATGGTACTTCAACTTTCACTCATGCGCAAGTGCCTCATACTTTGTCCAAATGAGATGATTTTTGATGTTTTGGAAAGGTGAGATCAAGGGGAACAACTTTCATGTTGAGCACTTGTTCATTTGAAGCTTGTTTCATGATGAAGCTTGAGATGGAAGTTTGGGAAATCAAACATATTTGAAAATTTTCGAAGTCCCAAGTCAAATGTTCATTTCTTCCACCTTGAATAACTTTTTCAATGGACTTTAAATGAGAAAAGTTCCTTCATAAAAGTTATAGCTCTTTCAAACCTATTCAATTTGGTCGCCAATTTTACCTCATTTGGATTTGGTATGAAGGAGTTATTCATTTTAGAAGTTGAGGAAAATCACTTGTTCAATGGTATTGATCCAAAGTGACCTATAATGTTTCTAGGCACATGCATTTGCAAGTTGAATTTTCACTTCCTCCAAACATCAAAGTTGAATTAGACATCTTGAATTTAATCATGCAATTTGAATGGCTTTCATAGCATAAAAATTGAGCAAGTTATGGTCTTGGGAAGTTGACTTTTAAACTAAGGTTTAGACAAAATGACCTATAATCTTTCACCATAAAAAATGACTTTCCAAGAAATATTAGCTCTTGACCTCAACATGAAAGTTATTTGTAATGTCACTTAGAGTTACTTTGCTCTTGGAATCATTTTCATATGACAAAAATTGTAGATAGGGTCTAGGAAACCCCAATTTTGATCAGTTGACTTTCTCTGGTCGGCCACCATGAACCAACTTACTAGCTTGACAATCTCTTGACTTTTGGGACTCATGGAGGATCATATATGCATAATAGGATGTAATGTGAAGTATCCCTTGAAATATTTTATCAATTGTTGTAGAAATTTGTTGAAGAAGTCACACAAGATACTCAGATGAATTAGGGTTTCCCAGGCAAACCAATTCCAAACTTTTGATGATTTCTTGATAAAATAACATGTGAAGATCATGCGGATCCATATCTTATGCCTAGAGCCAATGTGAACCATTTCTTGATTGAGCTTCTTGCACTGAGGGTATTAAACCCTAGATATGAGCTTGCTAGAGCATAAGTGAGCATACACACTACCTACAAAAGAAACAAACTATACATTGACATATTTTTGGTATTTTGATTAGTAAATAAAGAAAAAGGAAGTATGATACAATCAAATGTTCTTGGTGATCTCTCCCAATGCAAACCCAATGAATGAGGGGTAGGGAGAATGCCAAGGTGTGATCCCAATGCTAATGCATATGATGAGAATAGCATGAGGGATCTTAGGGTCAAAATTGGGGTCTTACAGGTGCCCCTATTTAAGGATGTTCTAACTGAGGAGATGAAGGTTAAGATCTTCGTATCAACTCGGTAGAATGGGCTTAAATAACAATAATAGAAACGAATTTTGGTCCCTAAGAGACCTCATGATGCATATGATATGAATGTAAAAAAGTAATCTTTGTGGGGAAAAGATTGCCAAAAAGGAAAAGAGTCCAGAGAGACTGAAAGTCCGTAGGAGTATAATGCGTTCCATAAGGAAAACTAACTAGGGAGACCGAGACTCTGGGGCATAAAAGATACGTATAGGCCAGGCTACGGCTTAAAATTGTTGGGAAGCATAAGGGATTCCACGAAAATAAATCAGTGGAAAGACTCAATCGGGGAATAAAAGGAACATCTGCAGGGGAAACCGGTAGGTCGGAACAAAGCTGAAATACTTGAACCAAGCAGGAAAAGGCGATTTCACTATAGAAATACACACTCAAACTCAACTGGGGAATAGATAATCTTCAACACAAGAGTAACAGAAACGTATTATCCACTACCGGTTACTGGGTACGGGGATAACAAGTTCTGACAGAGAGGACATTCGTTACCGGTTAGGGTAAACGTATTAAGGATGACTCACCGAGGGTAATAGGAGGTGTATTCATTACCTGCTACTAGGTAAGAATAAACTGCTGGGAAAAGCCAAAATAGGGTTTACAACTACCGGTTACTGGGCAGAAGACCAAAGAAAGAGAATATTCGTCACTAGTTAAAGTGAACATATCAAGGATATACTCAAAGGGAAGAATATATGTCACTGGTTAAAGTGAACATATCAAGGATAGATTGTCGAGGAATAGCGGGAATTACATCTATCAATTACTAAATAAAATACCGAAAAGAGGATATCTGTCAACGGTTAGGATGAACATATCAAGGATAGACTCTGAGGGGAGAAATAGGAATTACATCTATCAGTTACTGGATAGAAAACCAAAAGAGAAAGAATATCCATCGCCGATTAAAGCCAACATATCAAGGATAGACTCCGCAAGGGGAAGCAGGATTTACAACTATCGGTTATTGGGTAGAATACCATAAAGAGGAGGAAACTTGTTATCGGTTAGGATGAATATATCAAGGATTAACCCTCAGGGGAAAGAAATAGAGATTACAACTACCGTTTTACTGGGTAGAACACCATAAAGAGAAATATTTGTCATCGGTTAGGATGAACATATCAAGGAAAAACTCAAAGCAGGGGAAGAAAATGTATGTCATCGGTTAGGATTAACATATCAAGAATAGACTTCCTAGGGAAACGTGAAAACGAATCCGCTGGGGAAAAGGTTACTCTTGTCGGGTATTGGGAAAAAGTAAAATACTCGCAAATCGAGAAGAAAATTACCAGTTACTGGGTAATAGACTCTCAAGGGGACCAAAAGCATCTATCTAGGCAAGATCTAGAAAGAAACAGTCAATCAAAGGCTCAACCCAACGAGGAGATAACTCAAAGGGAGTGGCTCCATCCAGATAATCAACTGGGGAGGAAACTAAAATAATAATCATCCACGAGGGAATAACTCAATGGGGAATGAGAAAGGTTAAAAATATTTATGCTTAAGGGTCTGACACTTTATAATTGAAAGAGGACAGACATACCAAATTTGTGTGAGGAACGGGACACCACCAAAGCAGAGGATCAGAGAAATAATGAATCACAAAGTGCAATAATGATACAATAATGAAATCTATGAATGTATGTGTATATGTATTTATGATGATTATGCTGACAAAACGATCACAAAGGATACAATTGTCGCTGGTTTGAATCATCAATACAACGCTCGGCCAATCTCAACAGGAGGGAGCCAACTAGAGAAGGAGAACGCGAATCAACAGTCTCAAAGGCTCAACCCTGGCTGGGGAAGAGGGAAGATCTGCTGAGGAGCTTCACTACCAACTCTGAAAATTCAAAAATTCAGAAATACGCGGACCATCTTTTCTCCCTCATTAATTGAGGTGGCAGATCATATGGTCCAAAGCGCGCGTTCTATGTGTTCCTTAGTCAAATGAAATGCACGCATGATAATCACTTTGGATGGTTGAGATTAGAACGTAGGACTCAGATCAAAGGGTTCTCGACAAGCAAGCGCACCACCGGAGCCCTGGCTCCGGTCATCTTCTCCGGTGAGGACCACCGGACTGGTCCAAGTTCAACTGAAAGAAAAATGGAAAATGAGTACACTATTTTGAAGGAAAAATGCTCAGGAGCTCGAATCTGGCCTCAATTTTATCTAATTCCAAGTATATGAAAAGATACAGGGAATTGGATTTTGAGGATCATGAACTGAGTTGCTTCAATTTGACCTCAAAGCAACTCAATCTTCTTGCCTGCATTGGTAGGACTTTAGACAACCAAGAATCAACAAGAATAGTGGAGAATTGAGTGAGAATCGAAGAGATGAAAAATCTGAAAATTCACCTTCAATGAAGCTTCAAATTGGCACAATCTTGCTTCCAATTATGCCTGGCCTTGCTTCAGATGCTTGATGAAAGAGAAATAGATCAGATAAAGGGATGGACTCTTGGAGTTACAATCTCAAAACAGATGGAGAATTGAAACTCGACTTTCAAAGAAAATCCTCAAGTTTATCCTTCAATGGTGAGGGTTTGGGGTTTCTGAATCAAAGCTTAGGCATGAGGTCCTAAATTCTGAGCATGAGAGGTTCTATTTATAGCCATAGAGAATGATATTTGCACACTTCCAATTTTGGCAAAAATTTGAAAATCCTCTTTGCATGGTTGCATGGGTGTGCATGAGGCCCATGAAATGATAGCATCTGATCCATAAACCAATGTGCAATGTGTAGCGGGGTATTCGTTACCATTAGAGATATTGACTAAATCTAAGGTAAACCATACAAGTCGAGTCGCCACCGCACTTCTATTTATCCAAAGGAATGGTTAGAAAGCGAACAAAAACCTAAAAGTTTTATCGAATCAAAAACTAGTAAAAAAGTCAGAGATCTGGGTAAGGGGATTGGTTATGCAATGGGAAGGTGTTAGGCACCCAAAACATCCTAGGTACTCCTAGGGAGCCCTTTTCATATTTGTTGTAAGGTTGGTATTCGGTGAAAATTTGTTTGTGCAAACATGATTGAAGAGGTGAGAAGAGAATGTACAAGTTTATTTACATTTTATGTTTGGATGGATAAACCCATTGCCTACGTACCATCTTTAAAAAAGATTAGGATCAAAACCTCGTAGTTCGGGGTAAAAATCTCAAAATGAGTTGCTGAATTGATTGGTCCAAAAGCCTTAAGGTCTTTTGTTATCCAAGGGAGAAAACTCAACCTAAAACCACAAATCCACCATGTGAGGATAATTTCAACATGCTAGTGAGGGGTTAACCCTATAATAAGCATGGAAGACATATTGTCCATCACTAAGGATAAAGGTGAGTATTACATCTACCTCAAGGATAACTCAAACCTAAGAGCTAAAGGTTAAGAAAAATTTGATTAAGAAGGTGGCCATTGAAACCACAAAAGACATTTGAATGGGTTGTATTTACCAATGAAAAGTATTTACAAAATGGTCAAAGTTGACTTAGAAGTTCAATTCAAAATAAGTGTTATGAAAAGAAAGTTTGAAAGTCAAAAGCATAAGGCTTAGGTTTCTAATGTTGAAAACAAGTGTTAAATGTTTGCACAAAAGTTTTGGCTTGGGTTAGAGTGGAGAGAAGAAGAAGAATGGCTAAAGTCCTAAGCATACAAGAGGTGAGGGAGAAAGAATAAGACCACAATGGAGTTCCTCTCTTGAGATCATATTGATGATCCAAGTAGCTCCCATCCTTTGGAATAAGTAATCACATAGGCATAAACTCAAGCAATCAACAATCAAATGAACTCTTGGAAAGCTCTTCAATGCATCTTGGATCTCTCTCTCTCTCTTGGAAGCTCATGGTAATGGTTCCTCAATTTGGCTCAATGTTGTAATCCCTAGCACAAAACACACACATTAAAAAGTTCTATAAAAACAAATGAGGGATGGGCAAGAGGAGTTTAGAAGTTGGTCCTTTCAAAGTCATCTTCAATATTTAAGCATTCTAAAGGCATGAGGCCTAGTTGCTCTTTGACATTTAAGCACTCTAAAGGCATGAGACCTAGTTGCTCTTCAAATCCCATTAGCTTGGGTAAGGTCCTAATATCTAAGTCCATTTGTCCATTTCTTTGCATTTTGGTCAACAACAAACAAACAAAACACAAGCACAAAAGTATATACACAGTTATGTGCTCAAATGAGCAAAAGGCAAATGGCATTAACATAAACATGTGCTCAAGTGAGCAAAGGAAAAAGCAAATGAATAATATCTACAAGAATGGTAAATTGCATAAAAATAAAGAGCAAAAATTAAATGTTAATAGTCAATGGTTAATGTTAGTAGTTAGTATGCCATAAGGCAAATTTAGCGCTATGTTAAGTAATCGTAATTGGACTTATGTAGAAGTCACAACTATCTGAGGCCGGTCAATAATAATGTAGGCAACAACACAAGTTAGAAGTCTTGATTAGTGAACCAAGTTCCAACAACTTGCCATGCCAAAAGAAGAAAAGAGAATTGATCTTGTATTGGTTTAAGTCCTTTGCATGGTTTAGGAGACAACCTATCCTTAATGCAAAGCCATTCACTTGATCAATTGATCAAGATGAATTAGATTTGAATCAAGGAAGATTAAGTCTCCCCAATCAATGCTAACTTATCAACCTTCAACTCATTGATCAAAAAGAAAAGAAGAAGAAGAAGAAGATGGATAATGAAAAGAAATAAGTGCATTAAATGAAATAGCATGTACCAATCAACAAGTGTTGACCAATGACATTGAGGATCATGGTCAAACAATCAAAAGCAGAAGTGAGATGAAGATTGGAAGTCAAGAAATGAACAAAATATTTTTTGGCATTTTTAATATTTGAAAATAAACTTGAATTAAAATATTAAAGAAAGGTCAAACTTCAAAATCATCTCAAATCAACCTTGAAAGGTCCAAGTGATTTATCCTAAGTTCTACAAGGTCAAACAAGGTTTGACAAAAAAATTCAGCATTTTTAAAAGTCAGAAACTATTTTTAATCAATTAAAAATGAATAAAAATAACCTAATTGAACTAAAATCTCAAATAAATCTCAAATCAATTAATAAATTGATGAGAATATTTTTCATGGACCCATCATCATTCAAATAGGTTGAGAAAATATTTTTGTATTTTTTGAATATTAATAACTAGTTAAAATGAATTAAAAATAACCAGAAAAGAGAAAATTCACCAAAAATATCAAATGACAAGATAAAAAATATTAAAAATCATTTTTAGAAATTATAATTTAAATGGAGAAGAATGCAATTGGTCCCATATTTTTTGGAATTAAAATGAAGAAGTTATGATTTTTTGAAAAAAAAAAGGAAATTAAAGAAATTAAAACAGAAATTAGAAAATAGCAAAAATAGGAAGCGTTGGATGGAACTCATTAATTGACGTGGCAATATCTAATGGTCCAGAAGCGCGTTTCCATGGTAGGCTTTAGTCAATTGAGACACACCTGGCATTATTAAAAGTAATCCAAACGCATGGCGGAGATTAAAACGTGGGAGACGCATCCAGTGGTCCAGATTAAATCTGGCATGGTGGACAGTGGCCAGCGCCACCGTCTTCTCCGGCGAGCATACAAGCTCCGGCCAGAGTTGCAGGTCCTCCAAACTCAACCAAAACTCACGATCCAGGTACCAAATTAAAGTTGGGGTGATGTACATCACCCCTGTGCCATCTATTTCTACTCTAGATCTCCATAGTGAGAGAAATCAGAGGTTGAAACTTGATGGTGTTCATCATGAACTTGCTCGATTTTGAAAATTGAGCATACAGCAATGATTCCTCTATAGAGAGGACTTCAGACAACACAATAGCCAAGCAAATAGATCAAGGAATAGGGAGTTTCGAAGAAAAAACCAGTTGAAGCACACCTTTGGATTGTGAAGTTTTGAGCTCCTTTCCTTGGTACTTTTTGCAAAACAGAAGTTCAATGGATCATATGAGGAAGGTCTAGGAACTTTAGATCTGAAGATTCAACCAAATTCAGTTGAATTTCAGATCTGAAATTTTGAAGAAATATGAACTAGTTCCTTTAGGTATGGCTAGGGATTCAATTGTGCAGCATATCAGGCGCCTTCAGGTTGAGATTTGATGGAGGTATGCACCTCTATTTATAGTTGGAATTGGCTGAGCAAGTGAGTTTCCTCGTGTGCATGGCAAGTGGATTTTCCTTGCATGGGCTTGCATGATCATGTAGAAGGCCCAAACTCAATTGCATTTGCATGCTGATGACCAAACAACTTGAAATGGACGTGTAGTTGGCAATGCATAAGCTTGTGCAATGAGTTTCAACATGAATTCCATAATTGTGCCTAAAACTTCATCTCTTCGAAAATGCCAATTAGAAAATCCAAACATAAGCATGTGGTAATGGTTGGAAAGGTCTTGACATAAGGAACAAATGTTATGTTGGACAAAAACTCATTTGAAGTGTGGAAATTTATGAAAACAGGCCATGAAGTTCATAGTGCAAAACATGCCTTTGAGAATTTTGTCAAAATGAAACAACTTCAAGCCCTTCTGTTTTGATGATGCAAGCCTCAAGTGGAAACACGTCCAACATCAAAGTTGTATATATTTTCAAGAAAACCAAAATGGACTTAAATTTTGCATCATTTGGATTTTTTATGAAGACGTTATGGGCACTTGAAGTTGGACTTTTTTGCCTTTCAATGCATTTGGTCCAAAGTGACCTATAATGTTTTGCATTATCACATGTATTTATTTTGAGATTTTGAAATTTTGTTCAACATAACATTTGAATTAGACACAATAAGCTTTCCAATTAATTTGATCCCACCTCAAAATCATAAAAAATGAATGAGTTATGTTCTTGGGAAGTTGACCCAAAATTAGGGTTTCAGTCAAAATGACCTATAATGTCTTGGAATGGGAGCTGAACTTCCAAGTTTAAAATAAATTTTTGATGAACATGAAAGTTGTTCATATTGTCCTTAAGAAAATTTGTTATTTTGGGATCATCTCCATTTGACCGACCCATAAAAAGTTAGGTCTCAGTGCATTTCAAAATAGTCAGATGAATTGATTGATCAACTTTCCATGTCCACAACTCATATCTTGATGAATTGATGATTGAGGACACTCAAATAAGTTCAAATATGCATGAGATGATAAATTAAAGAACTTCCCTTGATTGTATTTGACCATGGGCTGAGGTTGCTTCATTAGCAAGGCATTGTGGGTGATCAGATGAATAAGGGTTTCCTTGAGGAACAAACCTCAACCCTTTGACTTGCTTTGATCAAAATTATGAATTGAGATACTTGGGAGGCATATTTGATGGATGAGAGCTTTGGGAACTATTGTCATTCTTGCTTTCATCTTCTCTTGGCCATATCTTTGCACTCATGATCTCCTAGAGGCTTTGGACCTTGTGATTGCTCAGGCTACAAACAGAAGATGTTGGTGACATATTTTTGTGCCTTTGGTTAGTGAATAAAATGATGAAAAGCAATAATATACAATTCAAGCACACTTGGTGATCTCAAAACACTCAAAAGAGGTCCCACCCCAAAGGCAAAGGGAACCAAGATGCTTATGATCCTTGAGGCCTTGCAAATGAAATGTTATGATGCCATGAGGGATCTTAGGGGCAAAATTGGGGTCTTACACAATGTACTGAAATCCTCTTGGAAGCTTATGCAAGTGTGTATGGAAATTGGACCTTGAAAATATCCAAATGGTACTCCAACTTACACCCATGTACAAGTGCCTCATACTTTTCCAAATAAGATGATTTTGGATGTTTTGGAAAGGTGAGATCAAGGGGAACAACTTTCATGTTGAACATGTTTTCATTTGAAGCTTGGATTATAATGAATTTTGAGGTGGAAGTTTGGGAAATCAAACATATTTGAAAATTTTCTATGTCCCAAGTCAAATGTCCACTTCTTCCACCTTGAATAACTTTTTCTATGGACTTCAAATGAGAAAAGTGCCTTCATTAAAGTTATATCTCTTTCAAACCTGTTCAATTTGGTCACAAATTTGACCTCATTTGGATTTGTCATGAAGGAATTATGCATTTTAGAAGTTGAGGAAAATCACTTGTTCAATGGTATTGGTCCAAAATGACCTATAATGTTTCTCCTTGGCATATGCATTTTCAAGTTGAATTTTCTCTTACTCCAAACATAACAGTTGAAGTATACATCTTGAATTTGATCATTAAATTTTAATAGATTTCATATCATAAAAATTGACCAAGTTATGGTCTTGGGAAGTTGACTTTCAAACTAGGGTTTAGAAAAATGACCTATAATCTTTCACCATAAAGAATGATATTCCAAGCAAAATTAGCTTTTAACCTCAATATTAAAGTTGTTTGTAGTCTCATTTAGAGTAAATTTTCTCTTTAAATCATTTTCATATGACAAAAATTGTAGGAGATAGTGTTTAGGGAACCCAAGTTTTGATCAGTTGACTTTCTCTGGTCGACCATCATAAACCAACTTGCTAGCTTGAGAATATCTGGACTTTTGGGACTCATGGAGGATCATATATGCATAATATGATGTAATATGAAGTATAACTTGAAATATTTGATCAATTGTTGAAGAAATTTGTTGAAGAAGTCACACAAGATACCTAGATGAATTAGGGTTTCCCAGGCAAACCAACTCCAAACTTTTGATGATTTCTTGATCAAAATAACATGTGAAGATCATGGGGATCCATATATGATGCTTAGAGCCAATGTGAACCATTTCTTGATTGAGCTCCTTGCATTGAGGGTCTTAAACCCTAGATATGAGCTTGCTAGAGCATAAGTGAGCATACACACTACCTACAAAAGCAACAAACTATACATTGACATATTTTTGGTATTTTGGTTGGTAAATAAAGAAAAAGGAAGTATGATACAATCAAATGTGCTTGGTGATCTCTCCCAATGCAAACCCAATGAATGGGGGGTAGGGAGAATGCCAAGGTGTGATCCCAAGGCTAATGCATATGATGAGAATAGCATGAGGGATCTTAGGGTCAAAATTGGGGTCTTACAGCATGAATAAAAAGAAAAATTGAAAAAATTAACCAAGGAGCAGAGGAGGAAAAAATGGTTTTTATGGTTTTTGATAGCCAAACAAGGCCTTATATCCCTCTCCCTCGACAATTTCATACGCAGGCCCACATTTCCTCATGTTATCTATCTATCTATCTATCTATCTCAGCATTGGTAGTTGCAATAGAGTTTCACCTTCCATATCTCTCAGTCGTTGACATTCACTCTCTTGTCCAAGTTATGGATGCCGACACTCTTCGCATCGCCGTTGCTTGCAACTACATAACTTATTTATGTTAATATCATGTAATTCCAGCTTCGTTTCACTCCAAAAATAATTATTAAACCGGCCATCTTGACGTAATTTATATATCGTTATGCCGTTGAATTTTTGTTCGATATATTAATGTAACATTTCAATGTGTATATGTGTCGTTTTGATTGTGTTCGATGTTATGTTTCATACGATTAGTTGCATCACATTACAATTTGCGTGTGTTAACTTTAGTGTATTTGCGTTTCATGTCATTACGTACTTTTTAAGTTTCTTTTCGTTACGATTTCGTCTCTTAAAGTTACGTTTCATTCATATTTTCAATTTATTTGCGATGATAATGCTCTGCGTTAGCAATCCATTTCGATTCTTGTTGGTGTTTCATTGTCGTTACATTTTAATTAGCCTTAAAAAAGAATTATTAGCCTTATGAAAGAGTTTATGGTCATACGAAAGATTTCTTGGCCATACGAAAGAATTTGGGACCTTACAAAAGGACTCACAGCCTTACGAGAGAATTTGTGACCTTCCATTATCAATACGTGACAGGTTCATGACAGGGTATGTAACCAGGTCCATTTGTAACCTCTCGTTATAATTTGTGCATACCATTTCCTTTCACATCTTTTCGATTATTTTGCCTGACTTTTCTTCGAACGTATTTTCACAACTTGATTAAATCTTTTTCAACGTTAATGGAAGAAAAAGGCTACCTTGGTGTAATGTCCAGTCATAGTTCTCGAGTGTTAGACCCAAGTCATAATAGCTTGCAAGTCCAAATGTTTGTCTTCTTCCAAAAATTCAAATGCAACTTTCTTTCGCAATAAATAATATGAAAAAGGCTACCTTGGTGTAATGTCCAGTCATAGTCCCGAATATTAGGTCCAAGTCATAATAACTTGTAAACCCAAGTGTTCGTCTTCAACTTAAAACACTTGTAAATATTAAAACCTTTTCACAACAAAATGGATTAAAAAGACTACCTAGGTGTAATGTCCAATCATAGTCCCGAGTATTAAACTCGAGCCGTAATAGCTTGCAAGTCCAAACACTAGTCTTCCTCCAAAAGACAAACTTAAACCAATCAAACCTATCTTTTCTCGCCCCCGCAAGATCGAAACCCTTTTTGCAAAATAACATTTTTCAGTCCATTCAACCGCAATACAAATAAGCACTTAAGCCTTCCCATCGAGCAACAAGCCAATGTTTAAACGCTAGAATGCGACCTAAACATTATTTCACTCAAATAAATCAACCAATACTCATTTGCTACAAAGAACTACGTAACTTTGAGTTCCTCACACCTGGGGATACGCATGAGCGAGATTCAATGTCTCGTCAAGCACTATAATAAAAAATAAAAATATCTTTTGTCTTGCAAGAAATAAGTAGCTTTGAATTCCTCATTGTACCTTGAGAATACGTAGGAGTGAGACCTACAATCTTGTCAAACACCGTAATAAACACCTTTTTGCAACCCTTATTATTTTCCTTTTGAATATTTTATCACCCGAAGAAAATAAATGACATAAGCTAACATTCAATCACAAATCGAACTAAATGGTTCCCGCTGGGTACAACAGACGTGATGGGGTGCTATGATGAGAGGCGGGCGTGTCTGTCGGATTATGATTGCAAGCGCACAGTCTATCGTGTAGTTTTAAAAGATTATCGAACCCACATGGACTAATGGTCAAACTAATGCTATCTATTGTTGTAGTGCAATGTTAAGGCTAAAAATTATAAGGGTAGGAACAAAAACGAAAATATTAATTTCTAATGGTTTAAAAGTTATAATAATAAATTAGTCTGGAATATGGATTCCGCGTACCTAAGGGATTAGGTAGAATTGGGAACTAAATATGATTTTATTGTGTTATATAGAAAATATTGACTTAAAGGTCTCGTCTCACACTCTAGCGCTATTGACAAAGATCATACATCCTAACCACAAGATTTTGCTCTCGCTCGCCCGTTCTAATTAGAAAGTTCATTTTGAAAGTAAATGAGATCCTAAATGATGCCTAAAGCGCTCTCGCTATTTTTAGGATCGATGCCTAGTTTCCACTATCTTGTTCCTTCCTCACACTCTCGCGCTATCGGATTGAACCTTAATTTGTCTCACACTCTCGTGCCAAAATAGTAAAACATACAATTGGAAACTAAAGTCATAACATAGTTAAATCATAAATTCGCACCTATTATTTCTACCGAGTCCCGTCGGTAACGACGGTCCTCATACGCCGGACTCAGAATAAATCAGCAAGACATGATATTATTTGGAAACAACATAATTAAAACATTCAAAATTAATAGCAACATGGCATACAAGTAATTGAAACAGTAAAACACGCAAATATCAAAAGCAGTAAAAAGAACTTGAAATTTCTTAAAATAAAAATGGAATTAACTTGAACTTGAACTTGAACTAACTTGAAAATAAAATAATGGTAGGCTTATTCTTTGATCCAAGAGTACAATGTGTAACACCCCAAAATTTGCCCTCCTCATTCATGCATTCATTTCATATTGCATTTCATCATGTCAATCAGAATTAGATCCGGAAAAAAAAAATTTAATTTTTTACAAAAAATATAATATATAAATAAAAATAATAATAAAAAAATAAATAAAATATAATAAAAAAATTTGGACTTGGGTCTCTCTCATTTGAGCCCACAAAACCATGAAATTCAGTCTATAAATACCAAGGCTTCACTTGAGAAAAAGGAAGAGAAGCAAAATACTCTGAGGTTTCCTTGAAACAAAACCCTTGACAAAACCTGGAGAGAAACCTGACAGAGAACTCAGAGTAACCCCCAGGCAGCTCTGAAAAATTCAATCTGACTCACACACTTTCATTGCCTTGCAAACCCAGCCGTGCCATTTGATTTCAACCGGTCTCTCCCATCAGGTTTGCCTCATTCCCATGATTTTATGCTCTTAATTTGGATCATCTGAATGTATGAGGTATGATGGATGAATTTCATTATGTTTTTGCCCACGGTTTAATTATGCATGAATGGGTGAAACCTATGCCTTGAATGTTTAATCACATGATTTCTGAAATGTATGCCACAGGGTTTGAGGTTTCTGAAACCATATTGTTATTCATGAAAAAAATGCTTATCGTGTTTCACTAACCCTTTTGTTGAGTTTTTGTGAGGGCTCATAGACTCTTGCAGAGATGGTTTGCGTGGTTTTCCCACTTTATTTGTGGGATACCCCCTGGAGGTTCATTCCGATTACCTGTACTGACTCACTTTTCTTTGATGGCATTAGCTTGGGAGGTCCCTGGGTTTCTTACTCCTTTAATTGATGTTACTTCGGATCTTCATCCGTGTGGTACTTTTACCTCTTTTCCGCATTTTATCGCTTTCTTAGCTGGAAGACCTCGATAGGAGGCATTTGTTTTCTTTTGTTTATTTACTTCTGAGCCCCTTCTTGGCACATTTACTTTATACATGTTTGTTTTGTATGTGTTTGTATCCCTGCAGGTAGCGCGGTTCCTTCATCAAGGACTGCCTTTTTGCCCTTGAGCATCCCAAACCCTAAAACCCAAAGCAACACGTTAACTCCTTCTACTACAGGCGAGTAAGTCTCCAAAGGTCGAGCATCCGGTAGATTGCGTAGTGACGTCGTTCGTCCAAAACCCAATCCATAACCCCATAGTTAGCCGAACTACGTTTTGCTCTGATTCTCAGGCCAGATGAGATACGTAGGCATAAGACGCGATGTCTTAGCGAGCACACATCCCCCCAATCCATAGGTCATGCGAGCTACGAAGACTCTGATTCTCATATTCAGATGAGATACGTATGCAGTGGATGCAATATCCGCGCGAGTCATTTTCATTTAACCCTTTTTTTTTTGGCAAACAGCACAAGATAAACCCACACCCTTTAGACGAAAACTACAAAAGTGGATCCCGTAGAGTACTACGGATGCGTAGGGGTGCTAATACCTTCCCTTCGCATAACCGACTCCCGAACCCAAGATTTGGTTGCGAGACCCCGTCTTGTCCTTTCCTTTTTCAGGTTTACTTCGAGCGTTTCCTTTCCCTCCTTTGGGATGAATAACGCACGGTGGCGACTCTTCTGTCATTTTCTTTCGCCGGTTGTTTTTTCGCGCACTGTATTTTTCAAGTTGCGACAGCTGGCGACTCTGCTGGGGACTAAGAAGTTGACCTCTTGCTGGTCCATCTTCCCTAAGCGAGTCCCTCCTAGCTTGTGTGATTTCTTGTTTATTGGGTGTTCATGCTTTTGTACATTTATTTGCTTACCTGCTTGTATGCATCTGTTGTATCTGCTGGATCTGTTTGTTTGTTTGTTGGGATGGGATGTTCTATGAGAGATAAGCCCATTACCCAGGCTTGAGTGTACACACAGGTTTTAGAGTGGATGATCATGAGGCTTGCGTGGCATGTTGCTACGTTAAGTCGTTCGTGAAGAACCACACCCAGACGAGGTTTCTTTTGGATATATTATGTCCTACGGATGTTCCGTAACGACATGGTGTTCCTTTGTAAATCGTCGACTCTAGTGACCATTTCCCGAGAACTCAGTCGAGGCCTCTCCTCCGAGACGTGATTATGTTAGCTCTGGTGGGCGCATTCTCGCTGATCAATCCGAGGACCCCGAGACTAGGAACTTGCTTTAGGATGTCCTGTTGAGGGGAGTCAGTGGAGGTCTTTTATCCCGTAATAATGCCAAACCTTCAGTGGTAAACGTATTATTCGCGACTGAAGGGCTGAAGCTGACGAACTTCTGTTCTTAGAACCTACCAGTGAGGGGTGGGCTAAATTCAGGAAACCTTAACCTCCAACCAACCCGGTTTTCTGGAGCAGAGTTTTGGTCGTGTATTATATTCCTCAGTGAATTTCTCTCCAGGCAGTGCAACCTGACAGATGTTCAAGCGGATCCATCAATTCTGATTGACATTCCTTTGCATTGCATAACATCATCTGCATATTTGCATCCAACATCTCATGCTTATTCATTTGCAGGGTATTCCCTTTCAAAATGGGGGTGCCTTAAAACTGAACAAGCAGTGCATCGCATACCATGCATATTAACCCTTGTCTGTTTTGCAGGTGTCACCGCAGTGTCTAATGTTTGTTCCCTGTATCAGGCAGTTATTGGTCCCAAGCGAGTCCACAGGTACCCGACAAAGGAAAATCGTCCACAGATAGCGATGGACCAAGTACAGAAAGAGCTGGCTGATATGCGTGAAAGGATGGATCAGTTCATGACATTGATGACTGGTATGGCAGAAGGCCAAGCGAAGCTGAGGGAATTGGTTGAGCAACCGAGACCCGATCCGGAGATGGAGATACCAAATGCTGAGGGAAACCCTGGTAACCCTGGGAACGCTGATAACCCTGTGAACACTTGTAACGCGGGTAACGCAAATGCTGATGGAAACCCGTGTAATGTTGGCAACACAGGGAATGTTGGAAATGGTATTGGCGGAAGGTACAATGTGAATCAAGGAATTCGGATTAACGGGCGCCCCGTTACTGAAGATTATCAGTGTGATCAATTTTCTTTGCACGACGAGGCCCTCGAGACCACTCGCCGTATGGATGAGCTTGCTGAGAAGCTCAAATCTTTGGAGTCTCAAAATTCCTTAGGCTTTGATGTCACAAATCTTGGTCTGGTTCAGGGAGTAAGGATTCCTCACAAGTTCAAACCCCCTACTTTTGAGAAATACAACGGGGCTTCTTGCCCACGCACTCATCTCCAATCTTATTTGGGAAGGTTGGGAGCTCACACGGAAGATGAAAAGCTGTGGATGTACTATTTTGAAGACAGTCTAACTGGAGCTTCTCGTGAATGGTATTCTCATTTGTCTCACACTACCATCAAGAGATGGAAAGACTTGGCAAAGGCTTTTGTCAAGCAATATCAATAAAACTTGGACATGGCTCCAAATCGGACCTTGTTGCAAGGTATGTCTCAGACTGCCAAGGAAACCTTTAGAGAGTATGCTCAGCGTTGGAGACAGATTGTTGCGTCCGTCCAACCCCCTATGCCTGAAAGGGAGATGGCGGACATGTTCATGAACACTCTTCAAGGCAATTATATTGAGAGATTGGCTGCTTCCCCGTCAATCAGCTTTGCAGAGATAGTAATTGTTGGAGAAAGAATCGAGAGTCTGTTGAAGATGGGCCAAATTCAAGACAATAGTGCTTCCAACTCATCAGGTCCCAAGAGACCGTTTGCTGGTAACGGTCAGCGAAGAAAAGAAGGCGAGGCAAGCGTTGTGTATGCCGGCAGAGGCAGGGGTAGAGGACGCCCTAATTATTATCAAGATCAAGTGGCCGCAGTCACTATTCCAACACCTGTTCCTCAACCGCAATATCATCCGCAACAACAACCCAGGTACAACAATCAACAACAAGGAGGTAATCCGGGTCAGCAGAGACACTATCAACAACGTCCAAGGCAGATGGACCGGGTCATCGAGCCAATCCCAATGCCTTATTCAGTATTACTTCCCAAGCTGATTGACATGAATCTGGTTACGTTGAGAACTCTGGCCCCACCAATCGATCCCAATAATTTGCCTAGAGGTTATGATGTCAACGCCAAATGTGCTTTTCACTCCAACGCACCTGGCCATACTATAGATAATTGCAAGGCTCTCCAGTTAAAGGTACAAAATTTGAGAGATGCCCAGGCTATCAATTTTGCTCTGGTGCCTAATGTTATCCAGAACCCGATGCCGGCTCACGGCGGGCAGAGGATTAATGCTATTGATAGTGGGGAAACTTTGAATTTGGTTTCTGATGTGACTAAGGTGAAGACTTCACTATCGGTGGTTAAAGACCGACTTCTGAAAGGACAGATTTTCCCGGGCTGTGGGGAAGAATGCAGAAATTGTCAAGCTGCCGAAAACGGATGTGACAGTTTGAGAAGGGGTATTCAGCAGCTGATAGATGAAGGTTGTCTTTAGTTCGATCAGGCCCGTCCGGTGAAGAATGATGTATCAACGGTGACGTTTTATTTCACTCCTGAAGAAATATATGTTCCCGAGAGACTCGCTCCGACAACAATATATTTCCCAGAAAGTACAGAACCAGCAGCGGTGAACATCGAAAGTTCAGCACCAATCGCAATTTACTCTGACAGCCCTCAACCGACTTTGGTTGGTCCAATCACCATCACGGTACCAGGACCTGTTCCGTATGAGAAAGACAGTGCTATCCCGTGGCACTATGGGGCTGATATCTACTGCCAGGGGCAGAAAGTTAACGAAGAAGACATTGACATTGGTAGCTCCGCTGTAGACAATGTTGGAGGGGTTGGTGGCTTCACTCGCAGTGGACGCCTATTTGCACCATCAGCATTACGCGCGAATACTGAAGCCGAGACAGCTGCCAAGGCTAAAGGGAAACAGGTATCCACCGAAGAGGTTGCTACTGAGGAAGATCCTCCTAAGACCGCATTCGAGAATGAAGTGGATGAGTTTATGAGGATTATCAAGAAAAGTGACTACAAGGTAGTCGACCAGCTAAATCAGACACCCTCAAAGATCTCCATTCTCTCACTATTGTTGTGCTCTGAGGCGCACAGAGCAGCCTTGTTGAAAATACTGAATATGGCCTATGTTCCACCGGAGATAACTGTTAACCAGCTGGAGTCGGTAGTTTCCAATGTAAACGCTAGCCGGCGGCTAGGTTTCACCGATAATGACCTGACGTCTGAGGGCAGGAATCACAACAAAGCCTTGCATATCACAATGGAGTGCAAAGGGGTGATGCTTTCCCATGTTTTGGTTGATACAGGCTCTTCTCTGAATGTTCTTTCAAAGAAAGCCTTAATAAAGTTGGATTGCGATGACACCATCCTGAGGCCAAGTAACTTAGTTGTGAGGGCTTTTGATGGCTCTAAGAGAGTTGTCTTTGGCGAAGTTGAGTTGCCAGTTAAGATTGGACCGCAGGTGTTCAAGAGCACCTTTTATGTGATGGATATCCAGCCTGCCTACAGCTGTCTGCTAGGTCGGCCTTGGATTCATGCTGCCGGTGTTGTTACTTCTACCCTCCACCAGAAGCTCAAATATGAACTAGAAGGTCAGATCGTCACTGTGTGTGGTGAAGAGGATATTTTTGTTAGCCACCTGTCTACATTTAAGTATGTAGAGATGGATGGCGAGATGCATGAGATGCTGTGTCAGGGCTTCGAAACTACAAATATCAATGAGGTCGCGCCCGAAGCTGTCTTTTCACCTGAGTTTGAGAAGGTCGGGACTTCTATCTCTTCATACAAGCAAGCTGTCGAAGTGGTTAAAGCTGGTAATGCCCAAGGCTGGGGCAAATTTGTGGAGCCAGTCATCAAAGAAGACAAGTTTGGATTGGGGTATGCTCCGGGATCTCAGAAGAATGAAACTGGTACTCTCTCCAGCGGGGGTTTGGTTTCCCCCCACATCGTCAATGCTGCAGATGAAGACAAGGCTGACAGCGACTGTGACTCAGATAGCTGGATTCGCCCGTGTGTCGCGGGAGAAAAGCTCGACAATTGGTCGTCTGAAAAAACCGTCTGGGTTACTCTACTGAAAGACTGATTTTTATTGTTTTCCTTTATTACATGCATAATAAAGTCTTACACTTTGCCCAAGGTGTAACGGCTCATTTGTAGGGCCATCCATTTAGTTACGTTTTGCAATTATTTTTATCATCAATAAAGGACGGCTTTTGCAAACAATTTTGTGTTCTTTTTCTTTCAGTTTTTTTTACTTTTTACAAAAAAAATGGCAATGTTTCTTTTTTCGTTTTTTCTTTCTTTCCAAAAAAAAATCTCTCATTCTAAGGTAAAGCATGATCCTCCATCATGCATAGCCGACCACTCGGATCTCACTGCTAACGACACTGATATGGCCAAGTATGACTTCGACAATCCTATCTATCAAGCCGAAGAAGGGGCTGAGGAAGATTGTGAATTGCCTGAAGGGTTAGCCAGATTGTTGAAACAGGAGGACCGAGCTATTACACCTTATCAGGAGGTGATTGAGACCGTCAACATCGGTACCGCAGACGACAAGAAAGAAATCAAGATCGAGGCCAGTCTACAGGCCGAGAGGAAAGACCGTTGATCATGTACTTGACTGTGTTAGAAAGGTCAATGGGTTGTGTGCTCGGTCAGCATGACGAGTCAGGTCGAAAAGAGCATGCAATATACTACCTTAGCAAAAGTTTACCGACTGTGAACAAAGATACTCATTGCTCGAGAAAACTTGCCGCGCTTTGGCATGGGCTGCTCGCCGACTAAGACAGTATATGTTGACTCACACGACTCTATTGATATCAAAAATGGATCCAGTCAAGTATATTTTTGAAAAGCCATCACTTACCGGAAAGGTTACTAGGTGACAAATGATACTGACAGAGTATGACATCCAATACACTTCACAAAAAGCCATCAAGGGAAGTGTCTTGTCAGACTATCTTGCAGAGCAACCGATTGATGATTACCAACCTATGAGGTTTGACTTTCCTGATGAGGACATCATGTTTCTCAAATCGAAAGATTGAGAGGAACCACTCCCGGAGGAGGGGCCTGACCCTGAATCCAAATGGGTTATGATGTTTGATGGGGCGGTCCACGTCAATGGTCGCGGAGTTGGTATAGTGTTGATCACACCGGAAGGGGGTTCATATGCCATTTGGTGCCAGAATAACTTTTCCCTGCACCAACAATGAAGCCGAATACGAAGCTTGTATCCTAAGACTTGAGGAAGCCGTCAATATACAGATTAAAACTCTGGATGTATACGGGGATTCAGCTTTGGTCATCAATCAAACCAACGGGAAATGGTGCTATGATGGAACTACGTACCCAGAATTGACGTATCTCGGTCAGAGACGAATGAAGAAAGCATTTGGTCAGAAAGTGCGCCCTCGGGGGTATCAAGTCGGTGAATTGGTACTCAAAATATTTCTTCCTCCCAACACAGATCACAGGGGCAAATGGACACCGAACTATGAGGGTCCGTACGTGGTTAAAAGGATTTTCTATGGCGGAGTTTTGATGCTAACAACCATGAATGGCGAAGGATTCCCGTCCCCTATTAACTCAGACGCAGTTACAAAAAAAAATACTTCGCATAAAATAGACCCGCTGGACGATAAAAAGAATAGTCCGGGCAAAAAAAGGGCATCCCGACGAACCAAAAAAAAAGAGAATAAAGAGGTTCGGGCAAAAATTAGGGATATAAAAAAGAGTACACCCGGTGAGTCGAAAACCCAAAAGGGCGGCTCAGGCAAAAATGGGTATCCCGATGGATTGAAAACCCGAAAAGGGGGCGATCCAGGCAAAAGTTAGGGAATAAGCGAATGACTGTGATCTGAGTTCATCAGTGTTATATCACCGTTTCATTCAATCCGGCAATCTTCGAAGGTTAAAGATCGACTAATCATCCACTTCAGAAAGCAAGATGAGCAGAGCGTCTTGAGGACATACGAGTCATAGCAGAGTCGAAACTCAGTGGGACCCCGTATCCCCGTTGTCATTAGGATAGTTCTCTTTTTATAGCGATCACCTCTTTTCAGGGATCAGCTTCCTGATACCCTCGCCTATTCCTGGCACAAATTTCCTCCCCATTAAGAGTCGAATAATTCAGTTAAAGAGCCTCTTTATTTTTCATTTATCAGTTTGTTTGCAAAAATGTCCGAATTTTTGATAAAACATATTGCATATGAACATAATGGTGGCTTTTGCAGATGATTTGCACAGGAAAACATTTAAAATTGCTTTGAATGTGCTTAATCTCGAACGGTGAATTCAAACCGAGTAATTCCCCCGAGGCATACGTGTATTTTTGGTTGCAGGTCACAGGAACCGGATGCCAAGTCATGAATCCTCATCCCCAAGCAGTTGACAAAGTCTCTCCTCAGCAGAGCATGTTCCCCAACAGAGTTGACACTATCCAGACTGTCTATCCCCAGTAGAGTTGACAGTATCCAGACTATATATCCCCAGTGGAGTTGACAGTGTCAGACTGTATCTTCCTAGCAACAGCGGAGTGGTTGCATAACCAACAGATGAGAGGGTGGCGTTCCCAGTGTTCATCTCATTCCCCAGCAGATTATTTTTAACAGATTTGTTAATCCCCAACTTGAGGGCGATTAGCAAGTTCATATCCCCAGCAAAGTCCGTTTCCTACGACATTTCCCCAAGAAGTGTTTTCCCCACAGACTCTCCTCACAGAGCCTCGCCGAACAAAGTTTCCATAGTTGATACTCCCCCCGCAAGGTCAACTTTTCAAGCAGCCAATTTATTTTTGGTGGCTCATTGGTCCCGGCAGACGGATCATTCCCCACAGAGCATTCAAGGATTGATACAGCGATCTGTTCCCTACCGGAGTTTGCTTCCCCAAGCAGATTTCTTTTTACACCATGCATAACATTTGCATTTGCATGCATATCATATCAAGCATACACATAAGCTGATAAACAGGTTCTTCCAAGCAGACTAAAGAATTACTTTACAACCAAGGTCATGAGATCCAGCCAGAGGATCAAGCGTGAGTGATCCAGCCTGAGGGTCGTTTTGAAGATTCAGCCTGAGAATCGTTTTCCAGTGTTCCAGCCTAAGGGTCATTTTGAAGATTCAGCCTGAGAATCATTTTCCAGTGATCCAGCCTGAGGGTCATTTTGAAGATTCAGCCTGAGAATCGTGTTCTAGTGATCCGGCCTGAGGTTCATTTTGAAGATTCAGCCTGAGAATCGTGTTCCAGTGATCCAGCCTGAGGGTCCATTTCGAAGATTCAGCCTGAGAATCGTGTTCCAGTGATCCAGCCTGAGGGTCATTTCAAAGATTCAGCCTGAGAATCGTGTTCCAGTGATCCAGCCTGAGGGTCATTTCGAAGATTCAGCTTGAGAATCGTGTTCCAGTAAGCCAGCCTAAGGCTCAATTTGAAGATTCCCCAGTGAAGTCGCTACAAGCTTTATTTCCCCAGCAAGCCCAAGTCTAATTGAGGAGTTGTTACAACATGTTCTAGCCCGAAGAATATGTACGAAGCCCAAAAGTGGAATATTCTCGAAGCTGCATATCTAATATGAAGGTTGGGTGTAGATTTCAAAAGAGGGTCAACCAGCGCATGCCTCAGATGCGGGATCCTAATGACGGGAATTTATCATCAAAACAATCCAGATCTAGCCAGAAGATCGAAGTAGATTCAGCCAGAGAATCGAAACAAAGAAGATCTAGCCAGAAGATCGAAAATCGCAACAATTCAGATCTAGCCAGAAGATCGAAGTAGATTCAGCCAGAGAATCAAAGGAAATAGATTCAGCCAGAGAATCGAAATGGAGGAGATCTAGCCAGAAGATCGAAGAAGATCTAGCCAGAAGATCAAAATCGTATCCAGCCCGAGGATCAAAATTAATATCCAACCAGAGGACTAAATTGAGTATAGGTTCAGCCAGAGGATCGAAACTCCAGATTAAGCCAGAGGATCGGAAGAAAAATAAACAGCACGGTGTATTTCCGCGTTTTTGTGGTGTTCTCAGAGCGCAAATTTTCAGTCTATCTTTGGTATTCAATCACAGCTCACCCCGTTTGTCTGATAAGCTGTTCGCTTTCATCCTACTCGGTTTAGCTGATGATTGAATAGGGGCAGCTGTAACACCCCAAAATTTGCCCTCCTCATTCATGCATTCATTTCATATTGCATTTCATCATGTCAATCAGAATTAGATCCGAAAAAAAAACGAAAAAAAAAAATGAAAAAATAAAACGAAAAAATAAATAAATAAATAAAAATAATTTTTTACAAAAAAAATAATAAATAAATAAAAATAATAATAAATAAATAAATAAAATATAATAAAAATTTTTGGACTTGGGTCTCTCTCATTTGAGCCCACAAAACCATGAAATTCAGTCTATAAATACCAAGGCTTCACTTGAGAAAAAGGAAGAGAAGCAAAATACTCTGAGGTTTCCTTGAAACAAAACCCTTGACAAAACCTGGAGAGAAACTTGACAGAGAACTCAGAGTAACCCCCAGGCAGCTCTGAAAAATTCAATCTGACTCACACACTTTCATTGCTTTGCAAACCCAACCGTGCCATTTGATTTCAACCGGTCTCTCCCATCAGGTTTGCCTCATTCCCATGATTTTATGCTCTTAATTTGGATCATCTGAATGTATGAGATATGATGGATGAATTTCATTATGTTTTTGCCCACGGGTTTAATTATGCATGAATGGGTGAAACCTATGCCTTGAATGTTTAATCACATGATTTCTGAAATGTATGCCACAGGGTTTGAGGTTTCTGAAACCATACTGTTATTCATGAAAAAAATGCTTATCGTGTTTCACTAACCCTTTCGTTGAGTTTTTGTGAGGGCTCATAGACTCTTGCAGAGATGGTTTGCGTGGTTTTCCCACTTTATTTGTGGGATACCCCCTGAAGGTTCATTCCGATTACCTGTACTGACTCACTTTTCTTTGATGGCATTAGCTTGGGAGGTCCCTGGGTTTCTTACTCCTTTAATTGCTGTTACTTCGGATCTTCATCCGTGTGGTACTTTTACCTCTTTTCCGCATTTTATCGCTTTCTTAGCTGGAAGACCTCGATAGGAGGCATTTGTTTTCTTTTGTTTATTTACTTCTGAGCCCCTTGTTGGCACATTTACTTTATACATGTTTGTTTTGTATGTGTTCGTATCCCTGCAGGTAGCGCAGTTCCTTCATCAAGGACTGCCTTTTTGCCCTTGAGCATCCCAAACCCTAAAACCCAAAGCAACACGTTAACTCCTTCTACTACAGGCGAGTAAGTCTCCAAAGGTCGAGCATCCGGTAGATTGCGTAGTGACGTCGTTCGTCCAAAACCCAATCCATAACCCCATAGTTAGCTGAACTACGTTTTGCTCTGATTCTCAGGCCAGATGAGATACGTAGGCATAAGACGCGATGTCTTAGCGAGCACACATCCCCCCAACCCATAGGTCAGCCGAGCTACGAAGACTCTGATTCTCATATTCAGATGAGATACGTATGCAGTGGATGCGACATCCGCGCGAGTCATTTTCATTTAACCCTTTTTTTTTTGCAAACAGCACAAGATAAACCCACACCCTTTAGACGAAAACTACAAAAGTGGATCCCGTAGAGTACTACGGATGCGTAGGGGTGCTAATACCTTCCCTTCGCATAACCGACTCCCGAACCCAAGATTTGGTTGCGAGACCCCGTCTTGTCCTTTCCTTTTTCAGGTTTACTTCGAGCGTTTCCTTTCCCTCCTTTGGGATGAATAACGCACGATGGCGACTCTTCTGTCATTTTCTTTCGCCGGTTGTTTTTTCGCGCACTGTATTTTTCAGGTTGCGACACAATGAAAATGAAAACAGAATAAAACTAAAACAGGTGTGACAATCCCTCAATGTGAGTTATTATCACTTTTTACAGGTAATTTATGCTTAAATTCTAAAAAGCGACTTCGGCAGCGCTTTCGTGCAACTTGGATAGCTTCTAAAGTCTCCCACAATCCTATTTATAGAGGTTTTGAGACCTGATAACTTCCTTGGATCGTGCATGAAGAGTGGAGGGAAAATAGAGGATAAAAAACGGTCCAGAACTGTCCACTAGCGCAGTTTTGTTACTGCGTGATAATGGCGAACGCCATTAGAGGAATGGTGAACGCCATTTCTTCCAGGTTTTAAGTAACGTGGCAGCGAAGTAAATGCCGAACGCCATCTTCTAGATGGCGAACGCCGTCTTGACAAAATGCATAAAATTGGCTCTTTTGCTCCTTTTTAGATCCTATTTCGCTCCTTTTTCGCGAGGCTTCTAAAACTTCAATGATATCGGATAATAACTGCAAAACAAATAAAACAAAAGTAAAAGATGATAAAATGCATAAAAACATAAACAAATATCATAAGAAATGAGCCTAAAAACACTATACGATTTCTCGTTATCAAATTCCTCCACACTTATATTGTTGCTTATCCTCAAGCAATCACCCAACGCACATGATAAACAATTAAACACAATGTCTGGAACATAGGCACGACGACACTCTAAATAGTATGAGGCTGCTAGGCCAATGTTAGATAAATCGGTACTAGATACCAAAAATAAGGATATTGTAGCGACACACATCCGCATTTCATGGACAAAAACTCCCCCTGTGCAAAACCAATTTGAATCATGCCATTATAACTCGACCTACATTCTTTGTTCCTTTTCAACCTCTTTTTCATTCTAGCGCAATCACATAAAGCTCGTTATTCGTACACATTCAAGGCAGGTAAACCTGTTGGTGACTATGATCTCAGTTTCAATTTTTTTGCACTTACTTAGCAAAATTTTGCTTAAGTATCAACTGAATTTTTAAGAGTTTGTACCATTGGGCTAAATGATCGGGTGAGGATCACCTAACTTAGATGGGCCAAATCTTATCACAGATTCTATTCATTATATTTTTTGTTTTTTTTTATTTTTGCTTGAGATCATACAGTTATTTGCATCGGCTTCCTTACTCATGTGTGTTTTAGGATGGTGTTGACTGCTAGTATAAACTACTTAAGGGGTTACTTAAAGAAAATTAGAATTAAGTTCTTGACATAATGGTTATTCAAATCAATGTCGCATACTTAGGGAATTTCGGGTGTTAGGACGGTACCGATATTATCGACAATTTCCAAGCCTATCTAACAAATCCTAAAATGTAGAGACAGATTATACTAAAGGTGTGTCATGCCATTGAATCAGAACAATTTTTTTCATTGGGGGTCAAATCTAAGGGAATTCTCAAACAAAAGAAAAAATTATCACGCAATAGGACTCGACAACACATGTATGACTCGACCAAAAGCTAAAAATAACTAAGTAGGAAACTAATGAAAATAAAACAGTAAATAATAGAAAAGCGGTAAAGCTCCTCCCCCACACTTGAACCAAACATTGTCCTCAATTTTTCAGTGTAAGTCGAAGAAAGGAGTAGTGAAACCTGGTAGGGTGGCACAATGATGTCGGTCGCGGCCTCTATGTGGCACAAAACCTCCTCTACCGAAAGCGGGGTTGGGCGCATGCTGCATGTACTCCCTCATACCTGCCACCTCCATATGCACCCCATTCATATTATCGACGAGGTCAACCATGTGGAGATCCGTCCGCTCGACAAAGTCAAGTTGAGTATGTCATATATGATCAATGGAGGCCCTCATCTCCTCCTGTTGCATCTGAATGTTCCTAAGTAGGATATCATGGTCCTCCTCTGCATCATTCTGGTGTCTAAGCTCACTTAGGACGTCATCAAGAATTGTCCTCATGGCGGTGTAGTCATACTCCTCACAGGGATGATGTTCGGATAAGGTACTTGCAAAAGAGTCAGGAAAAGCAGGTGCGGTGTATGCTTGGGTGCCAGTGTGGGGAGCATCTTTCTCCATGTGATCGGGCTCGGAGGCGTTAAGATCACATGTCCAATTAGCGATCATGCACACGTTGATACGTGCGGTGCAAGGTAAAGTAACTCCCCTAACCTCTCAGTTAATAATCATTAAGAAATACTTGCCGTCAGGTTTATTTTTAATGAGGTGCATGCTACGGCAGTAATCAAGGTCGGCAAATGTAGTCTCTAATGGCTCAAGTGTAGCTAACTTCGTGCCTAGGTTTAAAGCAAGGGCTGTGGATGTGATTATCCCTCTGACACAAATAGGACCTCCAGTCCGAGCACATGTGGACTGGAAGTGTGCGAGTAAGAATGGTGTCAGGTTAACTTTTGTTCCAGACAATGCATAATAAATAAGAAAAAGGTCTTTAGAATTCATGTTACCGGTATTCTCTCGACCAAAAATAGTACTGGCTAAAATACAGTGCAAATACCGAATGGTCGGGTTTTGGATAGCTATAGCTTTTAGGCTTTCCCAGTCTGTGGTGGTTTTGCTAGAAAGTTCCTGCAAAAAGTCGAGAGCGTTGGATTTCCAATCGCTCTCTAAAGGGTGTTGGCATGCAAAATCGTCCCCATGAGGGAGTGAAAGTAAATCGGCCAGTTAGTCTTGGTTAATAGCGTAAGTTTTGTTGAACATTCTAAAATGTGCAGTGTCGGTGGTTCGAGATCCTCCGATAGGAGTGGTGTAGCTAAAAGAGCTCAATAACTCGTAGTTAAGTCGGATAAATGTAGGACTAGTTAAAGTAAGAAAATGAGACATACCTAAGTTGTTAAGAATCCAATGGACACTGTCGGATAGGCCCAAATCGCAAAGAACAGCATTGTCGGGGTACCGTGTTGCTAAGATGTCCCTTTTAAAGAGCTTGTGGTATCTGCTCCTCTGATTCTTGCCATCAATTCCCTCGGTGAAAACAATCCCCATGTAATCCACATCTCCTTTTGGTCGAGCAGCTCTTGGAGGCATTTTGAATGAATGAAAAAAAAAGTAATGGGAAGAGAAGGTTATGTGATTTAGGAAGAAAAGAGTGAATGGAAGGGATAGTGAAGTTAGAAAGTGAGTGATTATGAATTTATAATAATTGGGAGGAAGTGGAGTGGTTGGAAGTTGGAGTGTTTGAGTTAATATTGTATAGAGTAGGAAGTTGAAGTGTTTTAGTTGAAAGGGGTTTGAAAAACGCACATGAAGGAGAAGAAAAGGAGGAAAATGTTCTGTTTTCCTGATATGGCGATCTCCATTGGGCTTATGGAGAACGCCATCTGCCTAAAATGATGGGACTTTTAAATTTGAAGCGAATGGTGAATGCCATTAACCTAAAATTCGTAATTTTGGCAGTTTCTTAAGATTTAAAGCCGGTACATTCTATCAAGGCTATAAAGTAGTAAATTAAGATTAATAGATATAATTTAAAAAGCATGAAATTTATAATAATGAACATAATAAGTGATTAGATAAAACAATTGACTAAAATACAAAGTACATTAATTAAACGTAGGTGTAACATAAGCTCGTGTCGGTATATCGACTGTAAAGTAGGCAAATACTGAAAAATAACAAAAAGGGAAATAAACTTCGATGATAAATAAAATACTAAACATAGAAAATACTAAAACTCTAGTACAATCAGTTAATAATAGCTATCACTTCAGTCCACGAGAATGCTCCAAAGAATGAATTTGTTGGAATAGATGATCGAACTGTTCGTTAACGACATCCATAAATCCTAGGAGATCCACTCTGAGAGAAGTCACTTCTCCTCAGAAGAAATCGACTTCAGATTGTAGAGCATGTATAGCAGTGCTGAAATCAATGGGAGGAATGACATGATAAGCACCAGAAGCGTGTGAATCAACATCAGGAAAGATGGCTTCTGGGTTCTCATAATGCTAAGGACTGTAAGGTGGTGTAGGAGACTCACTTTGGCCCTCTAAGTTATAGAACCAGTTATCTCGGTTGTGGATGTTGGTTTTCTCATGATTCGGCAGTGTAAAATTGCTGACTACCTCGTTATCAATTAGCAGCTCAAACTCCATCGGTCCTAAATTGGCGATGATGCCATGGTTGAAACAGAAGTTCAAGTGCATAGGGAAGATACCACCAAAAGCATGTAAGCGGTTAAGAGGGTATCTCAAGCCTATAGTGTCAGTAATCATGGTTACTAAACCACCAATGATGATAGCACAGTGTGTCTCTCGGGCGATCTTGGCTAGGTTTGCTAACATAAAGGTAGCTGCATTCATTGGTCTCCCTTGGAAGGCACAGTACAAGATAAAAATTTCGTCCTTAGAAACAGCTGTGATGTTCTCTTCCTTAACGAACAGGGTATGGGCCAGGATCTTATGAAAGTGTCTGATATCAGGGTTGTGGATATACTCGAAAAACATGGTGTGAGGTTCAGGGTGATAATTCTCGATTATGTTTCCCCATAAATAGTCAAGGTCCAGGTATGTGAAGGCATCACCAGGGGTGATGGAATAAGTATCTGGGCCACTAGGAAATCCTAATAACTCAGCCATCTCACGATGGGTGAAACGGTACTTGGTTCTGAACAACCTAAATGTAGTCAGGCCTCTACCAAATCATATTCCTCTGTTAGGGTCATAATAGAGGGAACGCAGAAATTCAAGGGTGAGCCTACGGTATTGGCTATACCTCTTCCTCATAGTAAAATTTTCCCAACCTACTTGGTTCAGAAGGTACATAATAATGTCTCTCAGTCCTAAGGTGGTTAGGGTCAGTCCATCTGGATAAATAGAAAGTGTCATCTCCCTCTGTGCTAACATGTCAAAACGATGCCTCTAATTTCCGCTCCTAAATAAAACGTCCATATTGTCAATATGCTCTATATTCCTAAGTTAGTGATAAGTTATCCTAAGCTATGTTAGCCTGAAAGTAAAAAATAAGGTTATACTATTAGTAAAAAGGTACCTCACATTAGTATTAGAATAAGTAGTAATAATAATAGTAATAGTAATAGTAATAATAATAATAATAATAATAATAATAATAATAATAATAATAATAGAAAAGAGAAAGAAATAAAAACAAACATGGGATAAAATAATAAAAATGAAAACAAACTAAAAAGAAAAGAAAAGGATTAAAGATCGTGGATTGCCTTCCACGAAGCGCTTCGTTTAATGTCGGGAGCTCGACATCGATTGAAATGGTGCTAACCTTTTGAAAGAGCGGGTAGTTCTTCTAATTTATAGCTCATGCTAAAATCCTCATTTTCTACATTGTGGTAGTGCTTAAGTCACTTCCCATTTACAATGAATGATTCGTTCGTTTTACCTCTTATTTCCACAACTCCACTTTGGAAAACTCTCGTGACCTCAAAAGGTCCTGACCATCTATAACGAAGTTTGCCTGGAAATAGTTTGAGTCAAGAATTAAAGAGAAGGACTTTGTCACCCTCCTTGAATTCTCGCCTTGAAATTCGTTTGTCATGCCACTGTTTGGTTATCTCCTTATAAATATGGACATTCTCATAGACATCTAGTCTAAGTTCTTCTAGTTCATGGATATCCAAAATTCGTTTCTCCCATGCAGCTGTGTAATTCATGTTAAAGGTCTTAATGGCCCAATAAGCTTTATGCTCGAGTTCGGCAGGCGGGTGACATGATTTACCATAAACCAACTTGAATGATATTGTTCATATCGGGGTTTTGTAAGCTGTCCTATAAGCCCACAGAGCTTCATGAAGTTTTGCAGACCAATCTTTCCTAGTGGCTGCAACGGTTTTTTCCAAAATTTGTTTTATCTCTCTATTGGAAACTTCAACTTACCCACTTGTTTGAGGGTGATATGGCATTGTTACACGGTGTCGAACTCCATATTTCAGCAATAACATTTCGAAGATTTTGGAAATGAAGTGAGAACCTCTGTCGCTGATCACGAGTCTTGGTACACCGAATCTAGGGAAGATTTGATTTTTGAAAAGCTTAATCACTACTTGTGCATCGTTAGTGGGAGAGGCTACTGCCTCGATCCATTTTGATTTGTAATCGACATCAACGAGTATGTATTTGTTTCCAGAAGAAGATAGAAAAGGACCCACGAAATCTATACCCCAGACATCAAAGACTTCTAACTCTAAAATACCTTTCATTGGCATCTCATCGCGTCTAGAGATGTTTCCGGTGCATTGGCACCGGTCTCAATTTTTAATAGTGATGTGGACATTGTTGGTTCTATGTGTTGGCATCAATTTTGGTAAAACTTAGAATTATCGCAAAATGTCACGCGGGTTGTCTTGACATGTGATATCAGCTTCCTACAGGATGTTTAAATATGGTTGTGCAGGATTTAGTCAAGATGTCAGACCCGATGTTAAGACATGTGCACACAGAATATTTAGTCTAAATGTTATGTGTTTTGGTGCTGTGTTTTTCATGCAAATCTTTGTGTGCTTATGTGGAGATTGCATGCGCTATTCAAGGAGTAATTATATTTAAAACCAGAATGTTCTATTTTACAAAAAGGAATGATTAGCTGTTGTATCTTAGGAGATACGCAAGTAAAATAGAATTAGGGTTTCATGCTGCCCAGGCCCATTCAAAAAGCTTTTATTTAACGCCCATGTAAAACCTGTTTTAGACACACAAGAAACGAACGATAAAGTGAGAGAGTTTTAGGGTTTTAGTCTTGTGTGAGCTTGTGTATTGTGAGCCATTCATTCATCTTATTGATGTATGAATTGGACTGACTTTTGTGTTATAATCTGTCCACTCTAAGCTTTGGAGTACGAGTGTATTTGTTTACTTGGTTGAAGCTTTTAAGCAAGATCAAGTATGTGTCCTTGAAGTGTGTCTTCTTTCTTTTTGTATTTGTTATTATATCACTGTTGTGATTAAGGGGGAGTGAGTAGGGTCTCATATCTAAGAGTTCTTAGATAGAAGTCACACGGATAGAGATTAGGTGAAAAGACTGTAACTTGAAGTTGTTTACTAAGAGTCTTTGAACTAATTATGTTTAGTGGATTTCCTTCTTGGCTTGGTAGCCCCCAAACGTAAGTGAGTTTGCACCGAACTGGGTTAACAATTGCTTGTGTCGCTTGTTCAATTGTTTCTCTATTTTTATCCTGTTTATATTGCACTTGTTGTTCAGATATTAGTGTCTTGACATTACCTTCGACATCTCATATTTGATACCAGAATTTCAATTGGTATCAGAGCAGGCATCCTGCTCTGGATCTGGGTGAGATCTTGGGATATTACTTTCTAGTACTATGGATAGAGACGGAGGATCTGTACACAGACCACCAATTCTGGATGGATCTAACTATGACTAATGGAAACCTTGAATGGTAGCCTTCTTGAAATCTTTGGATAATAAGGCTTGGAAGGTTGTTATAACAGGCTGGGAACATCCCTTCACTATGAAGGAAGGAGAAGTTACAACTGATAAGAAGCCTAAGGAAGAATGGACCAAGGAGGAGGATGAACTAGCTCTTGGAAACTCTAAAGCATTGAATGCTATATTCAATGGGGTTGGTAAGAACATCTTCATACTGGTGAACAACTGTTAGGTGCCTAAAGATGTTTGGAATATTCTCAAAACCACTCATGAAGGTACCTCTAGAGTGAAGATGTCTAGATTGCAGCTGCTTACTACTAAGTTTGAGAATTTGAGGATGAAAGAAGATGAAAGTATTCATGACTTCCATATGAATATCCTTGAAATTGCTAATGCCTCAAGAGCCCTGGGTAAGATGATGTCAGATGAAAAGTTTGTGAGGAAAATTCTTAGATCTCTTCCCAAGAGATTTCCCATGAAAGTGATAGCCATAGAAGAATCTCAAGATATTTGAAAGATGAGAGTGGATGAGCTAATTGGATCCCTCTAAACATTCGAGTTGGGAATGAGTGATGGATCTAAAAAGAAAGTCAAAAGCATAGCCTTTATGTCCAACACTGAAGATAAAGAGGAAGAAAGTAGTCAGGATACTGATGAAGGTCTGGAAAATGATTTAGCATTACTTGGGAGACAATTCAACAAACGAAGAGGATGGATGTGAGGTCAAAGCCTAATGTCAAGAACAACTCATTTGAAATCAATAGGCCCAATGATGCTGGAAGAAGAACAAAATCTGAAGAAAAATCCAAACAGGGCAAAGGAATTCAGTGCCATGAATGTGAAGGGTATGGACACATTAGAGTTGAATGTGGGACCTACCTCAAGAAACTGAAGAAGAGTCTTACTGCTACTTGGTCTGATGACAATTCTGAAAGTGAAACAGAAGGAGAGTCTGCCAATCTTGTGACTGCCTTGACTGGGAGATGGGATTCTGATGAAGAATCCAGTGATGATGAATTAACCTTTGATAAATTAGCTACTTCTTACAGGAAGTTGTGTTTCAGAAGTGAAGAAGTGTGTCAACAAGTGGAGAATCAGAAGAAACTGATAACCCAACTAGAGGAAGAGAAGACAGAACACTTAGAAACCATTTCTAAGTTGAAGATTGAAGTTGTGTTCCTGAATTCCAAACTGGATGAGATGACAAAGTATGTCAGAATGTTAGACAGTGGATCTGACACCTTAGACAAAATCCTCCAGGATGGAAAGATGGCAGGAGACATGACTGGTCTTGGGTTCAATGAATCCTCTCCTGACTGTAGTCCCACTGGTAGCAAACCAAAGATGTCACATCAGGTGTCTCAACATCACAAGGAAAGACAACATAAAGGAAAACACCAAAGATGGAGATGTCATTACTGTGGGAAATTTGGTCACACAAAACCATTCTGCTTTAGGCTGTATGGTTATCCTAGTCCTACTCATCAACCTAGACCCAAACAACACATCCCTGCTAACAGAAAACAATGGGTTCCTAGGGCTAGTGCTACTAACTTGATAGCTCACACTTCCTTCAGAGTCTTAGCCAAAGAAGATTGGTACTTTGAAAATGGATGCTCCAGATACATGACTGGAAACAAAAACCTGCTGGTTGACCTTCAATCTCATGTCACCAGCTATGTAACTTTTGGTGACGGAGCAAAGGGTCAAATCAAGGGGATTGGAAAGGTGAACTGCCCTGGAGTTCCTAACCTTGATAATGTGTTGCTTGTTAAAGGATTTACTGCAAACCTGATCATCATCAGTCAACTATGTGATCAAGGTCTAAATGTGAACTTCACAAAAACTGAATGCTTGATTACTAATTCAAAAAATGAGGTGATCATGAGAGGAGTCAGATCTAAGGACAACTGATATATGTGGATTTGTCAAGAAACTATCTATTCATCAATATGTGCTCTAGCTAAAGAAGAAGAAGTGAAACTATGACATCAAAAATTGGGCCATCTGCATCTTAAAGGAATGAAGAGGATCATATCTGTTGAAGCTGTCAGAGGAATCCCAAACTTAAAGATTGAGGAAGGAAGGGTTTGTGGTGAATGTCAGATTGGAAAGCAGACAAAGATGTCACATCAGAAGATCAAACATGACACCACATCTAAAGTGTTGGAACTTCTCCACATGGACTTAATGGGACCTATGCAGGTGGAAAGTCTTGGTGGGAAAAGGTATGCTTATGTTGTAGTGGACGACTTCTCCAGTTATACCTGGGTGAATTTTATAAGGGAAAAATCTGATGTGTTTGATGTGTTCAAATATCTTTGTCAAAGACTTCAAAGAGAAAGAGAGAGTCATGTTATCAGAATCAGAAGTGATCATGGGAAAGAATTCGAGAACAGTAAATTTGCTGAATTTTGTTCATCTGAAGGGATTGGTCATGAGTTCTCTTCTCCCATTACCCCTCAACAAAATGGTGTGGTGGAAAGGAAAAATAGAACTCTCCAAGAATCTGCTAGAGTTATGATTCATGTTAAGAAGTTGCCTTACCACTTCTGGGCCGAAGCTATGAACACGACCTGCTATGTTCACAACAGAGTAACCTTGAGAAAAGGGACCTCAAGAACTTTATATGAAGTCTAGAAGGGAAGAAGACCTACTGTCAAGTACTTCCATGTGTTTGGTAGTAAATGCTATATCCTGGTTGATCGTGAACAAAGAAGGAAAATGGACCCCAAGAGTGATGAAGGAATATTTTTGGGCTACTCAACAAATAGTAGAGCCTTTAGAGTTTTTAATTCCAGAACAAAAGTTATGATGGAATCTATCAATGTTGTTGTTGATGATCAAGAGACTGATGTCACAGACGATGTTGAAACATTTCTGAATGATGCCCCAGCTGAACTCCTGGTCAAAAGTAGTAAGAGTGAGTCCACTCAAGCTGGACCTGAAGTTGATCAAGTAAATAAGGGACCCTCTATCAGATTTTAGAAGGATCATCCTAAATATCTCATTATAGGAGACCCAAATAAAGGGGTCACCACTAGATCAAGGGAAGTGATCTCACATGCCTGTTTTGTGTCCAAGATGGAGCCTAAGAATGTTAAAGAAGCCTTAACTGATGAGTTCTGGATCAATGTCATACAGGAAGAGTTAGGCCAATTCAAGAGAAATGAAGTATGGGAATTGATTCCAAGACCCGAAGGAATAAATGTTATTGGAACAAAGTGGGTTTACAAGAATAAATCTGATGAAAAAGGTGTAGTTACTAAAAATAAAGCAAGATTAGTAGCACAAGGATACACTCAAGTTGAAAGAGTTGACTTTGATGAAACATTTTCCCCTGTAGCTCGCCTAGAGTCCATTAGATTATTGCTAGGAGTGGCATGTATAATGAAGTTTAAATTGTTCCAAATGGATATGAAAAGTGCCTTCTTAAATGGCTACTTGAATGAGGAAGTATATGTTGAACAACCTAAGGGATTCGCAGACCCAAATCTTCCAAAGCATGTGTATAAGTTGAGGAAAGCTCTTTATGGGTTGAAACTAGCTCCTAGAGCTTGGTATGAGAGACTCACAGTGTTTCTCATTGACAATGGATATAGAAAGGGAGGCATTGATAAGACTTTATTTCTCAAAGATGAAGGAGGAATGCTCATGGTGGCTCAGATATATGTGGATGATATTGTGTTTGGTGGGATGTCAAGTAAGATGGTTCAACATTTTGTTGAGCAAATGCAGTCTGAATTTGAAATGAGCCTTGTTGGAGAACTAACCTATTTTCTTGGCCTGCAAGTCAAGCAGATGGAAGATTCTATCTTTCTATCTCAAAGTAAATATGCCAAGAATATTATTAAGAAGTTTGGCATGGAGAATGCAAGCCACAAGAGGACACCTGCTCCTACTCATTTGAAATTGTCTAAAGATGAAAGTGGTGTCAGTGTGAATCAAAGTCTCTACAGAAGCATGATAGGGAGTCTGCTATATCTTACAGTAAGCAGACCTGACATTGCTTCTGCTGTAGGTGTTTGTACCAGATATCAAGCTGAACAAAAGGTGAGCCATATAAACTAAGTGAAAATAATCCTGAAATATGTCAATGGCACTTGTGACTATGGGATGCTATACACTCATGGATCTGAATCTGTGCTATCTGGATATTGTGATGCTGATTGGGATGGAAGTTCTGATGATAGGAAAAGCACATCAGGAGGATGCTTCTTCTTTGGGAACAATTTAATATCATGGTTTAGTAAGAAGCAAAATTGTGTGTCTCTGTCTACTGTTGAAGTTGAATATATAGCAGCTATAAGCAGTTGCTCTCAACTGGTGTGGATGAAACAAATGCTGACTGAATACAATGTCACACAAGATGTCATGACATTGTATTGTGACAACCTGAGTGCTATAAACATCTCAAAGAATAATATTCAGCATAGCAGGACAAAACATATTGATATCCGTCATCATTTTATTAGAGAACTCGTGCAGGATAAGATTGTAGCCTTAGAGCATGTTGCTAGTGAGATGCAGTTAGCTGATATTTTTACAAAGGCCTTGGGTGCAAATCAGTTTGATGTCCTGAGAGGAAAATTAGGGCTTTGCATTTATGAAGACTTGTAGCAATTAATATGGAGTGGGAAAAGTAAGCAAAGTAGTGTCTATGTGGCTAAAATAAAATCATCACCTAGTTTTGGAAATACCATCTATTACGTCCTCACACGCTACCCCCACAACCTCACTACCTACTCCAACTCTTCCATCTTCCTGATCCTTCCTCACACACCTCTGCTAGGGCAACTGCATTTTTTTCACAAAAACTTCAAAATGTCATAACATCAAAATACTCCTGCTACTAAGTCTACTCAAAAGGTTAGCGCTCCTTCCATGGACATTCCAGATGATGAGATTCTGGATGTGGTTCCTCTATCTATTATTCCCTGCGAGGCCCTTGATTTGAACCATCCCATGGATGCCTCAACTTCTGCATGCCCCAAACAAGGTAACATCTCTAGTATCTCTTTTGGCTCAACTTCTGCCACTAACTCTAAGGAAGATATACACCACACTGATCGTGTCATAAGAAACCTAGTCACTAGAATCCTTAATGAAGGACATTTTGTGAAGGGAGACTCTACTCCCCTGTCTAAAATGTACCCCTCTCTTGAGGTTGAACAACATAGTGAGAAGAATAACGATTCCTCCTGTTCTGAGAAGGACATGGCTGCTGAAGGTTTGTGCTCTCCAGGGCAAACTGTGTCTGGTATGGGAAAATTTGTGGCATCTAAAACTGCCAATGCTTCCCACACTGAGAAGTATGATGATGCAAACGATGTGATTGACCTAGAGGATGATAGGTCTGATGATCAAGAGGATAGCTTACTTCATCACTTAAAGCCAAGTGTGGTTAAACGTATGAAGACTCAAAAAGGAAGATTTATGGTTGAACTTATGTCAGCTAGAAAAACTAAGAAGACTGCTGGTATTGGTCCCTCCAAATCTTGGAGCAAGGTTGAAGTGAAGAAGAGGAAGGTTAGAGAAGATTTTGAATCTGAAAAGGATGTTGAGGAAGATGTCCCTGACATCTCTCCTGTGAAGAAAACCACTGTGAGGAAGTCTCCTGTGAAAGTTGTTGTTGTGCATTTGGATAATATCTCTTTGTATCTTGAGGATGGAGCTTCCAAATGGAAATTTGTGATTCAAAGAAGGGTGGTTATGGAAAGGGAGTTAGGAAAGGATGCTGCTGAAATCAAGGAGGTCATGGACCTGATAAAGGCTGCTGGGTTGTTGAAGACTGCGGCTGGGTTCTCTCAGTGCTATGAGGGTTTAGTTAAGGAATTCATTATCAACATTTCTGAGGATATTGCTGATAAGAACAGCAAGGAATTTCGCAAAGTGTTTGTGAGAGGTAAGTGTATCACATTCTCTCCCACTGTTATTAACAATTTTCTGGGAAGAAAAGTTAAGGGTGCAGGTGAATTGGAAGCTACAGACAATGAGGTCTGTAGAGAAAATACAGCTAGGCAGGTGAAAGGGTGGCCTATTAAAAAGCATATTCCTGTTGGGAAGTTGACTGTCAAGTATGCTATATTGCATAAAATAGGAGGTGCAAATTGGGTTCCTACCAACCATATTTTCATAATTGATAATACCCTTGGAAGGTTTATCTTTGTTGTTGGAACCAAAATGAATTTTGACTATGGCAAGCATGCATCTACTAATGCAGTTAAGCTGCCTATTACCTTTCCCTCTATGATTTGTGGGATTATCCTGAATCAACACCCTGGTATTCTGAGTTCTAATGATTTACCTAGTAGAAGAAAACCTGCTCTATCTGTGCACTATAAACTGTTTGAAGACAGTCATGTCGAAGATATTGTCATGACATCTGCCATGAAAAATCCAGCCTCAAAAGTTGGAACTATTGTTGAGCTTAAAGAGACTTGTAAAGAGCTGGGTGAAGGGATAAGGGTAGCAACAGCTAGGAAACAATCATTGGAAGCCTTGATTGCAAGCTTGGAGCAAGCTAAAGGTGAAAATATTGAACATGCTAAGGAAGCTGAAGCCCACACCTCTAGTGAGAGGTCTGCAAACGATGATGAGACAAGTGGCAATTATGTTTTTGGTGCTGATGAAGCTGCAAGCTCAAGCTCCTCTAATTAGCTCCTTTGACTTTGGTCCTTATTGATGTGATGTTTTTTATTGATGTGATGGATTTTCTTGTTTTTGGAAATTCTGTTTTGCTGTTTTGTTGGTTTGTATCTCATCTTGCTTACTGTTGATTATGTACTTGGTTTTGTAACCCCTTAACTTTTGACATTTTGGTTTATGACTGAATAGACATTTATTTTGTCTCTTTGGTCTCTTTTGGCTAAAAAGGGGGAGAAGTAGCTATAGCTATAGATGATGTTTGAGACAAAGAGGGAGAAGTGTTATGTCTGTGTGAAGCAGATTGGTGCTTGGTGTGGACTAGCTGAAGGGGGAGGTGGTGTGTTCTGAGCACAAGCGCATGTGTGTTTACTAGTTGCTATTTTTGCTAGTAATGTGTGTATGTTTACTTCTGCTGCTGAACTGATACTTTAATTGATCTCTTGTGAACATATGATCTGATGTATGTTTTAGCCAAAATTTGACAAAGGGGGAGTTTGTTGGTTCTATGTGTTGGCATCAATTTTGGTAAAACTTAGAATTATCAAAAGATGTCACACGGGTTGTCTTGACATGTGATATCAGCTTCCTGCAGGATGTTTAAATATGGTTGTGCAGGATTTAGTCAAGATGTCAGACCCGATGTTAAGACATGTGCACACAAAACATTCAGTCTAAATGTTATGTGTTTTGTTGTTGCGTTTTTCATGCAAATCTTTGTGTGCTTATGTGGAGATTGCATGTGCTATTCAAGGAATAATTATATTTAAAACCTGAATGTGCTATTTTACAAAAAGGAATTATTAGCTGGTATATCTTAAGAGATACGCAAGTAAAATAGAATTAGGGTTTCATGTTGCCCAGGCCCATTCAAAAAGCTTCTATTTAAAGACAATGTAAAACCTGTTTTAGACACACAAGAAACAAACAATAAAGAGAGAGAGTTTTAGGGTTTTAGCCTTGTGTGAGCTTGTGTATTGTGAGTCATTCATTCATCTTATTGATGTATGAATTGGACTGACTTTTGTGTTGTAATTTGTCCACTCTAAGCTTTGAAGTACGAGTGTATTTGTTTACTTGGTTGAAGCTTTTAAGCAAGATCAAGTATGTGTCCTTGAAGTGTGTCTTCTTTCTTTTTGTATTTGTTATTATGTCACTGTTGTGATTGAGGGGGAGTGAGTAGGGTCTCATATCTAAGAGTTCTTAGATAGAAGTCACACGGATAGAGATTAGGTGAAAAGACTGTAACTTGAAGTTGTTTACTGAGAGTCTTTGAACTAATTCTATTTAGTTGATTTCCTTCCTGGCTTGGTAGCCCCCAAACGTAGCTGAGTTTGCATCGAACTGGGTTAACAATTGCTTGTGTCGCTTGTTCAATTGTTTATCTGTTTTTATCTTTTTGATATTGCACTTGTTGTTCAGATATTAGTGTTGTGACATTACCTTCGACATCTCATATCTGATACCAGAATTTCAGACATTTTTCCTTAGATGATGCCAAAAGAGGCCAGATTGTAAGATTTTTGTGTAAGTCTTCGAGGTGCTTGCGTGCCCTCCATAAGATGCAGATTGACAGTGGGATATGATTTCATTTACTTATGATTCACGGACACATCGGCGAAAAATACCATCGACTCCCCTTTTGAAAAGTAGTGGTTAGTCCCAATAATAGGGTTTAAGATCATGGAAAAATTTCTTCTTTTGTTGGTATGTTAGGTTTGGTGGAAGCACTTTAGCGGCTAGGTAGTTGACAAAGTCAGCATACCATGGCAGTGTGGTCTTGGTGCAAACAGATTCCACAACTTCATTGGTTTCTGCGTCATTATATATTAAAGAGATTTTGATCGTTTTGCTTTCGACTTCTAATTGGGCTACAAGTTGATCATAGGGGAAATCATCATTGATGGACACTTGTTCGGGTTTTAGATCCTCAATCTTAGATTGGTGATTTGCTACTACGTTCTCGATGCCTTTATTATCTTTGATTTCTAGATTGAATTCTTTTAAGAGTAGGATCCATATTAAAAGCCTCGGCTTAGCATCCTTCTTACTAATCAGGGGCCTAATTGCGGCGTGGTCGGTATAGACAATTATTTTTTATCCCACTAAGTAGGAACGAAATTTATCTAAAGCGAACACAACGACTAGGAGTTCTTTTTCTATGGTGGCGTAGCTCATCTGCGCATCGTCTAAGGTTCTACTTGTGTAATAAATAGCATGAAACTTTTTATCTTCTCTTTGTCCTAAGATTGCGCCAACAACGTAATCACTAGCGTCACACATTATCTCGAATGTCTTACTCCAATCAGGTGGTTTCATAATGGGTGCTAAAATAAGGGCCTTTTTCAGATGTTCAAACGCTTTTAAGCACTCTTTATCGAATATGAATTCGGAGTCTTTCATTTATAAGCCCGTTAGTGGTTTTGTTATCTTAGAGAAATCCTTAATGAATCTTCGGTAGAAACCGGCGTATTCTAAGAAACAACGAAATTCTCTAATGGTTTTTAGCAGTTGAAGATGTTCTATAATTTCAATTTTCACTTTATCCACCTTAATCCCTCGATTGGATATGACATGCCCAAGTACAATTCCATGTCGGACCATAAAATGACATTTTTCCCAATTTAACACGAGATTTACCTTAATGCATCTCTCAAGTACCATTTCTAGGTTCTAAAGATATCCTTCAAAGCTTTTCCCACAAACAGAGAAGTCATCCATAAAGACTTCCATCATGTCGTCTATAAAGTTAGCAAAGATCGACATCATGCATCTCTGAAACGTCGCAGGGGCATTACACAGTCCAAATGGAATTTGTCGATAGGCAAATGTACCATAAGGGCATGTGAAGTAGTCTTTTCTTGGTCATCAGGATGGATAGGAATCTGAAAAAATCCTGAGTATTCATCTAAATAGCAGAAGTGAGAATGTTTAGCCAGTCGTTCTAGCATTTGAATAATGAAAGGTGATGGAAAGTGATCTTTACGAGTGGCTTTATTTAATTTTCTATAGTCTATGCACATTCTCCATCCAGTTTGAGTTCTTTTTGAAACGGATTCTCCCTTCTCATTACTAACAACGGTAACACCTCCCTTCTTTGGAACGACATGTACCGGGATGACCCAGTTACTGTCGGATATCAGGTATATGATTCTTGCTTCTAATAGCTTTTGTACCTTCTTTTTTACTACATCACTCAAGATGGGATTTACTCTTCTATGATGCTATCTAGAGGTTTTACAGTCCTCGTCTAGTATAATGTGATGCATACATATAGAGGGGTTTATTCCCTTTAGGTCGGAGATGTTATAGCCTATGACTGTTGAATGTTTTCTTAAGATATGGAGTAATTTTTTTATTTCTATCTGTCCTAAGTTAGCGTTGACTATAACTGGTCTTTCAAGCTCGGTATCTAGGAATTCATACCTTAGATCTTTGGGTAGTGTTTTAAGTTCTAATGAAGGTTTCTTGGGGCATGGTATTGGATTTGGGGTTAGTGTTAGACATTCTCTCAGATTGTCATCTACGTATGGCTCATGCCAATTATCATCTTCGAATATAAGAGGTGTTGGAATCTTTAGTACTTCAGTATACTTAAATGGTTCCTTTTCCATTTCTTTCACACATTCGTCTATGACGTCTAAGAGACAACATAAGTCATCTATAGCTGGTGCTTGTAGGAATTTAGCTAAGAGAAATTCAACTTTTTCTTCTCCGACTTCGAATGTAGGCCTTCCTTTCTTCACATCTATGATGGCTCCGGCTGTGGCTAAAAAGGGTCTTCCTAGAATAATAGGGATGTGGGAATCCTGCTTTATATCCATTATCACAAAGTCGGTAGGAACATAGAACTTTCCTATATGAACGGGAATGTTCGCTAGCATACCTACGGGAAATTTAACGGAACGGTCAGCTAGTTGTAGAGACATCTTTGTTGGTCTTAATTCTCCCAAATTGAGTTTTTCGCATGTGGATAAGGGCATTAAACTAACACTTGCTCCTAAATCGCATAGAGTTCTGTCTATGATAAACTTTCCGATTACACATGGTATGGAAAAGCTACCAGGGTCTTTCAGTTTATGAGGCATGTTACTTTGAATGATAGCGCTGCATTTTGCAGTAAGCATAACGGTTTCATCATCCTCAAGCATTTTTTGTTGGATAGAATATCTTTAAGTAATTTAGCATATGAAGGCATTTGAGTAATGGCTTCTGTGAATGGTATGGTTATGTTCAGTTACTTCAGAAGTTCCACGAATTTCTTGAATTGTCCTTCATTTTTGGATTTAACAAGCCTTTGGGGATAAGGTACAGGTGGTTTGTATGGTGGTGGAGGAACATAAGGTGGTTATTTATCATTTGCCTCTCCGTTTTCGTCTTCTTTTCCATCATTGGTTGGTTCATTTACTTTTTCGGATCCTTTACCAGAATTTTGATACATGACCGGATTTTGAATTCTTGGGTCAGTTGGTTCATCTAGTTCTGTCCCACTCCGAAGTGTGATAGTGTTAGCATGGCCTTTTGGGTTTGGTTGAGGTTGACCAGGAAATGCTCCAGTTGGGGCTGATATTGCGGATTATTGTTGGGCTATGTGGGAGATCTGGGTTTCTAACATCTTATTATGGGTAGCCATAACATCAAACTTATTTGACAGTTGTTTCATCAGTTCACTCGTATGAGCATTTTGATTTGCAAATTATTTATTTTGTTGAGCTTGGGTATTTATAAAGTTTTCCATCATGATCTCCAGATTTGACTTTCTAAGTGCTTGTGGAGAAACAGAGGCTCCTTTCTGATAGCCAGTTGGAATAGCAGGTGATGGGTTTGGTGGAAACAAAGAATTATTACTTTTATAGGAAAAGTTAGGATGGTTCCTCCAACCAGGATTGTAAGTGTTTGAATATGGGTTTCCTTGGGCAAAGTTTACTTGGTCGGTGGGTACACCAGCCAATAACTGACAATCAGCATTAGTGTGCCCAGGGGTTCCACATAATTCACAATTTGGTGTTATAACAGCTATGGTAGCTCCTAGTGTTATGGCCAGCTTTCAATCTTTTGAGTAAGTGCGTCCACTTTAGCATTGACACAGTTTATGCCATTGACTTTATATATTCCGCTTTTATGAGTTGGTTTTTCTACAGCAATACGTTCTCCTCCCCATTGGAAATAATTTTGAGCCATGTTCTCTATGAGTTCATAAGCTTTGTCATAAGGTTTGTCCATTAGAGCACCGTCAGCGCTTAAATTCATCTTAGTGTTATATATCAAACAATTATATAAAGTATGGATAATCAGCCATTCTTCAAGTCCATGGTGTGGACAGAGTTGCATCATGTCCTTGTATCTTTCCCAAGCATCAAAAAGAGATTCATTGTCTTTTTGCTTAAATATGTTGATTTGAGCTCTTAGCATAGCTGTTTTGCTTGGTGGAAAGTATTGGGCTAAGAAAACTTTCTTCAACTCATCCCATGTGGTTACTGAGTTTGAAGGTAGAGACTAGAGCCAAGCTCTAGCTCTATCTCTTAAGGAAAAAGGGAAAAGACGTAGTCTAATCGCTTCTTGACTGACACCATTTGCTTTCACTATGTCTACGTACTGCACAAACACTGACAAATGTAAGTTAGGATTGTCTGTAGGACTATCTGAAAATTGGTTTTGTTGAATGGAAGATAATAGCGAAGGTTTTAACTCGAAATTGTTTTGATTGATGGCAGGGGCAATAATGTTGTTATGTGTTTCTGCTTGCGATGGAACAACATAATACTTCAACAGACGATTTTGTGGTCTTTCGGCCATAGTTGGTTCTGGTTCTGAAATTGGAATGATAGGATCTAGAAGATCGTATTTAATACAGAATTTGTTGATTCGGCGTCTTAAATTAATATAACGCTCGATATCGTCAATTGATTGCTCTAACTCCTTGCTATGAGAGTGAGTGTCTGGCATACAATCGACAAAGAAAAAGAAAGAAAATTTGTTGCCTTAGTCTATACTGCACAACAAAGGAATCACAATATTGACTAAATTAGTGCCCGATAATAGCGCCAAAAACTTGATGAGAGACGAGTGTGTCTGTCAGATTATGACTGCAAGCGCACAACCTATCGTGTAGTTTTAAAAGATTATCGAACCCACAAGGACTAATGGTCAAACTAATGATATCTATTTTTATAATGCAAAGCTAAGGCTAAAAATTATAAGGGTAGGAACAAAAACGAAAATACTAATTTCTAACAGTTTAAAAGTTATAATAACAAACGAGTCTGGAATATAGATTCCGCGTACCTAAGGGATTAGGTAGAATTGGACACTAAATATGATTATATTGCGTTATGTAAAAAATATCGACTTAAAGGTCTCGTCTCACACTCCCGTGCTATTAACAAAGATCACACCTCCTAACCACAAGATTTTTCTCTCGCTCGCCAGTTCTAATTAGAAAGCGCATTTTGAAAGTAAATGAGATCCTAAACGATGTCTAAAGCGCTCTCGTTGTTTTTAGGATTGATGTCTAGTTTTCACTATCTGGTTCCTTCCTCAAACTCCCGCCTATCAGATTGAACCTTAACTTGTCTCACACTCTCGTGCCAAAACAGTAAAACATACAATTGGAAAATAAAGCCAAATCATAAATTCGCACCTATTATTTCTACTGAGTCCCATCAGTAACGATGGTCTTCATACGCCAGACTCAGAATAAATTAGCAAGACATGATATTATTTGGAAACAGTATAATTAAAACATTCAAAATTAAGAGCAACATGGCATACAAGTAATTGAAACAGTAAAACATGCAAATACCAAAAGTAGTAAAATAAACCTGAAACTGCTTAAAATAAAACTGGAATTAACTTGAACTTGAACTTGAATTAACTTGAAAATAAAATAACGGCAGGCTTGTTCTTTGATCCAAGAGTACAATGAAGATGAAAACAAAATAAAACTAGAACATGTGTGACAATCCCTCGATGTGAGTTATTGTCACTTTTTACAGGTAATTTATGCTTAAATTCTAAAACGCGATTTCGTCAGCACTTCCGCTCAACTTGGATACCTTCTGGAGTCTCCCACAATCCTATTTATAGAGGTTTTGAGATCTGATAACTTCCTTGGATCGTGCATGGAGAGTGGAGGGAAAATAGAGGATAAAAAATGGGCCATAACTGCCCACTAGCGCAGTTCTTTTACTGCGTGATAATGGCGAACGTCATTCCTTCCATGTTTTATAGGACGTGGCAGCAAAGTAAATGGCGAACGTCGTCTGGACAGAATGCATAAAATTGGCTCTTTTGCTCCTTTTTAGCTCCTATTTTGCTCATTTTCAGCGAGGCTTCCAAAACTTCATTGATATCAGATAATAACTGCAAAACAAATAAAGCGGGAGTAAAAGACGATAAAATGCATAAAAATATAAATGAATATCATATGAGATGAGCCTAAAAACATGATACGATTTCTCGTTATCATGCTAATACCTTCATGTTGCGTAATCAACTCCCGAACCCGAATTTGGTTGTGACGACGATCTTCTTTTTCTTTCAAGGGATTTTATCGATATTTTCTTTTTCCTTCTTCGGAATAAATAAAGTTTGATGGCGAATTTGTTCAATCATTTTCCTCGAGCGCGTGAACGCTCGTGAGATTTGTTTTTTTTAGATGCGAGAATGGGTACTCCAAAAATCATGATGTGGGACATGCGTGATTTAGATGGAATTTGTCCATCATGCGTAACAGGATAAATGTCTAAGAGTTCAATATTGATATGGACAAGGATGACACGGTCTATGTCTTGTATTCAATATATACATGAGAGAAAAAGGGTAATTATACACAATAATATTATCACAAAAAAAGTTTTGTCATATCACATGGCATATTTCGTGACCTGGATAGTAGTGATGTGTTGCTAGATACCGTTTACTATTTATTATATTAAATGTATGATTTAATATAATTATCAGCATCACGAGAACTTACATGGTCACACACATAAGGACAGATTGATGAGAGATAGAATAAATAAGGAATATAATAAGGTGCAATTTACTTGACATAATTATGGAACATCGTAAGGTACGATGTACTTAAGTGGAATATGATAAGGTGCAATTTACAAAGTTTATAATAAAATAATAATAATTATGATTGTTATTATTATAAAAAAAATTATAATGTAATAATAAAATTTATTATTATCTATAATAATATATAAAAGGAAAACTTTTATTAGTGTAGCCTATTTTCTTTCCTGTTTTACCCTTTTTTATTCAAATTATTTTTTTAAACAAAATTATAACAAGTGAAAGTTACTTACATCATTAATAGTGAGAGACAATATAACTTCCATGTCAGTTTTCTTTTCTTTAAATATTGCAGTTCCATAATAGAGACATATTATATTAACAATATATAAAAGGAAAACTTATTTTTTAGTGTATCCTATTTTCTTTCCTGGTTTATCCTTTTTTATTCAAATTATTTTTTTAAACAAAATTATAACAAGTGAAAGTCAGTTACATCTAGGGATGGCAATGGGTAGGGTTTGGGCAGGATACTATAGTACCCATCCCCATACCCGCGATTTGAAAAAATCCCTGTGCCCGAGGCCATACCCGCTTGGGTGTCAAAGTTAGCACCCGTACTCGTGCCCTCTGGGTATGTAAGTACCCATACCTGTACCCGTGACCCGCATTCCTATTAAAAATAAATAGATCAATTATAAAATATCATATAATTTTAAGTTTTTAAAAACATTAAAAAAATTCAAACAATTTATTGTTGAAATAAACGAACACTTATATTAAATATGTAATTGTTTATCATTGATATACGTTTTATAATTGATAGACATACATTTTATATGATAATATAAGCTAAAATATATAAATAAAAATAAATATATATAAATATATAGTGTGCGGGTATGGGGCGGGTTGGGTACCAAGATGCCCATACCCGCACTCGTACCCGCTTATTTTTATGGGTAATTACCTGAGCTCATGCCCGTACCCATTTTTGCGGGTTTTTACCCTACCCATTGTGGGTAAATTTGCAGGTACCCATTGGGGATGGGTCAAATTATCATCCCTAGTTACATCATTAATAGTGAGAGACTATATAACTTCCATGTCAGTTTTCTTTTCTTTAAATATTGCAGTTCCATAATAGAGACATATTATATAACTTACACATAGTTTTCTTTTCTTCAGACATAACAATTCCACAATAGTGATGCATACAAATATTATACCGTGATGAATAAATTTTATGACAGGGAAGAGAGAGATATATCCAACAACAACAAGAGTGACAAGTAGAGAGATAATTACTGGATGAAGAAATATTTAAAAAAGATCAAGAAGACATGCTAAATCGTTGTGATGACATTGTGCGGTATTAAATGTTAGTGATGGGTGTGCATGGAGACTGAGTTATCACTATGATGTGTAAGAGGTATGTTATTCACACCAACGTCTAATTAGCTTCATTTGATTTAATAGATACGTTTTGCTTGAAATAATATTGTTATTCTTCTTTAAAATTAAATTTTTTAATAATGATTGAACAAATATTTATAATTTATAAATTATATTGTACTTCACTTCATCCCTTTTACCTTTTATTTAAATGCAATTGCAAGGTTAAGACACAACAGACGAATGATAAATGAGAGGGAGTTTGGCCCATGGTGCTTGCATCAAGAACATAAAGAGGAAAATTAAAAGATAGAAGAAGAAATGATTTTGCCTCCGACAGTGTTACGTATGGTCCTAGATGCAATTTTCAATCGGCCTTATATGTGCTTTTAGTTTTGTAAACTAACCGATGAAAATGAAAATTTATCATGAAAAACAATAATAAAATGAATAAGAATTGAAAAGGAGACAATGACTCTGGAATTATATTTAAGTCTTTACTGCTCTATTCGTATTTCATTATTACTCTAAAAATAGATATGTCACACCGATTGATTTTCCAAAAATACTCTTATTTTCCTTTTTTTAATAAATAATAACAAAATACAATCCCTAAAATTGGTGGTTATGGTAAATAACCTCCATGAGTTTCCACTATAAAGAAAAGTTAACTTGCGTCCTTCAAAATAACCGCCTCATTAAAAAACAAAATCTATATACTCCATCAAATATGTGACTCCATGCAAGAGAAGTAGATCAAAATGAATACAAGAACATATGTTGTCATTGCAGGAACTTCCATTAGAAAATCGTATGGGGGCAAAAACTATCTTCTATTTCTTCTCTTTTTCCATCTCTTTTTGATTTATCTTAATTTCTTCTTTTCAAGTGATATATTTTTATTCTATATTTTTTGCATTCAATTTAATTTTGATTCTGATTAATTATATTTTTATGTATAATTTTTTATTCTCAATTTTTATTTTTGATGTTTAATTATAAGTGAATTGCTTGCACAAATTTATATTTACAAACTATTCTTTTTTTTCTTTTTCAGAGTGGAGATCTTTATAGCAAATTGAACTAGACATGTAATCTGGGATGGTGATTTCATTTAAGATGTGTGTACTCTTTTTTTTTCCAATTTATATATTTTATACTCTCTTTTCTTTCATTCATATTGTTTATTTGTTATATTGTCTATTTATTGTTTGAGCAAAGTCGTACCTTCCTAATTGGTTGATTGTTGTTTCTATTGCAAAACTTAATACAATTCTTAGTTTGGAGTTTATAAATTGAGTTGTTTATTTGATTTTGTTTATCTCCCACATTAGTTTTTTTATACTTCATAAAAATGTGTGGTTTTTAATATTATTTTGGTTTTTCTTTTTTAAAACTACTTCTCTAATGATCCCGTGGGCTTTTAAATAGATTTATAATTATAATTATTTTTAAAAAGTTTTTTAATTTATAAAAACTTACTTAGATTATTCTTTTGATAGTAATGATAGAGACTAAAAATAAAGACCAAGTTAACAGTGAGTGACTGAAATATATGTGTATGTGTGTCATATTTCATTTATTTTCTCATCTACCATTTTTCTATTGTCCGTTATTTCAATTTTTTAGTTTACTTTTGTTTTAAATTAATGATTATGAGACATAAATAATATATATAGCAGTTACAATTGAAGGAAGTTATTAATAATTGATGCTTCAATAAAACTACAAACTATAAATTAAGAACCAGAGAAAAAATCAAAGTTGAGGCAAGAAAGGATGAAGGTGAGATATATCCATGAAAATTGGAGAAGAGAAAATAATATGTATATAAGAGAATAGCATGTTTGTGACGACAACGGAAAATAGGTCACAGGTCACAGTTTGCATTTCTAAATTTTTTTTGTCTGTTTTTTCATTCTGTGTACATCTATTTTATCATATTATGGTCACATACTCAATCTTTTGGATACATTTAATATAGTATTATTATCTTATTTATTTATATGTTTATTCAAGGCATTGTAATTTCTAGCAACCTAATGATAATCTCATTCATTGATATTGAAGATAATATAGATTAAAAAATATAATATAATAATATAATGAAAAATATAATATAAAATGAAGCATAAAGACACATATTTTCAAAGTTTTGATATTTTTAAATACTATATTTAATTTTACAGATAAAATAATATAAGAGAAAATATTCGTAGTCAAGATTCAAGAGAACGTCAAAGAGAAAGACGAACACAAAATGCAAGACATCGAAGACAACAGATGAGTGTTGAGCAAAGCCAACAAGAATTGGCTAGAAGGCGTTCGAGTTACAGACAAAATAAAGACAAAGGAAAACAAGTTCAAACATGTGATCTTTCTGATATGAGAACCATGATTCCATTTCAAGACTTGACAAATGTCAATCTTGCTTCTCGGTTTTATCAAAGAGCATATGACAGTGAAGTTGGACCGAGTACCACATATGTCAGTCGCGTTCCATCCGCTGGTTAGAAACTCTAAATTATTGTATAGATTATACTTTAATACTTTATGTTTAAAAATATCAATTAATTATGCAAAGTTAATTGGTTGATATGTTAATTCAATACTAATTTACGGATCAAAATTTTACATACCCGATTTTCCAACAAAATGATAACCATGAAGCAAGACCATTTATAAGAAATATTAATGACAATGATTGTGGTAAGTATAATTCTGTCTATACTCAAATTGATAGTAACACATATTTAGATTTATATATTGTTGTTATTTTTCAACTATAACTCTATATTGAAGTCAATACTTTCTTTTATAGAATCACATTCCCAAAATATGAATTCACCTGTTGAAACTCACGAAACACAAACAATTTTTGATCAAGGTACGATTATGTATTTTTAATCCATACCATATATTGTATGTTTTTATTTAAATGTTATTTCATGTTAGTCACCATGTATATAATAAGTATATATTTTTTAATGCATGTTTTGTATGTAATAAAACACAAAATCACAATATATTTTTCAAGCAAGACATAACATTGCTAGAAATTTTCGAAATACTGTTATGACAATCAAATCCCTACTGCCTACTTCGAGTGAGTGTAGACGATGCAATGCAGAATTGTTTCATAGAGAATCTCAAGATATGTGTTGCAAAGGTGGAAAGGTGACAATTTCACAAGTGCTTGCTCCTGACGACATATTACAGTTATTTTTAGACAATTCTACTGAAGACAGACATTTTAGACAATATATTAGAAGTTACAACCATGTAATGTCGTTTACTCCACTAGGTGTTCATGTCGACGAAAGTTTGGTTGCAACTGGTCGTGGTATCTACACATTTCGTGCTCAAGGCGTAATTTATCACAAAATAGGAGGTTTTCATCCGAATCAAGATTCAAGGTCACACTACTTGCAGTTATACATTTATGATAATGATCATGAGCTTCAAAATAGGATGAGGGAAAACCCAATACTTAACCAAGTCGTAATGTATAAATTGAAAAAACTACTCCACCAATGCAACCCGTTTGTCATTTTGTTTAGGCAGCTTGCACTAGAGCCACATATTGAAGAATGTAGGTTACTCATTAAAGAACATCTGTCGAATCAACCATAATATAGTCTCCCTTCAGCTTCCCAAGTTGCAGTGATTGTTATAAGCGATGGTGATGAAGATACAATGGAACGTGGAAGAGATATAAATGTCATCAACTATGATGGAAAACTAACAAAGTTTCAAGAAACAATGGGGTATTATGATCCTTTACAGTATCCTATATTGTTACCATTCGGAACATACGGTTGGGACATAGAAACAAAAACTAATGTTGGAAAAAATGTTACATGCCGAGAGTACTACAGTTATGTGCTTCGGGTACACGTTGAACTATTTTTCTAAGAAATATACTTCTAAATGTGTGAAAAGATAATTCAAGATTGATTATTTTATTCAATGTAGATTCGTCGTAATGATCGATCTGTGTTGTTAAAATCGGGTCGACTTTAGAAAAACAGTATGTTGTAGACAATTATGTAAAGATTGAAACAGGAAGGTTGAGACGGATTAGAAGAAATCAAAATAATATTCGGTTTAAGGTATATCAGGGGTTACAAGATGCATTGCACGATGGGGAGAATAACGCGGGTATTTAATATAACATATTATATGTATAAATGAAGAGCGTATACTTTATGTTTACCATTATCGACACATTTAATTTTTATACTTTTCATATATTTCTATAGATAATGTCGGACAAAGAACAATATTGCCATCATCATTTATTGGCAGTAAGCGAGATATGACACAGAGATACCGGGATGGTATGGTCATTGTTCTTAACAATGGTAAACCAGATATATTCCTTACAATAACATGCAATCCTTCTTGGATTGAGATAACTTCGGAACTAGGCCTCCATCAAACCCCACAAGATCGACCTGATTTGCTAACAAGAATTTTTTTATCAAAATTTTAGTAGTTGAAGGATGATGTCACTAACAAAGGAGTCTTAGGGAGGGTTGAAAGTTATATGTATGTAGCCGAATTTCAGAAACGTGGACTACCACATGTGCATATGCTACGCATCTTGGATAATGATGACAAGTTATGGGAAACTGAAGAGTGTGATTATGTGGTGAAAGCAGAAATACCATAACATGAATCTGAACCAGAATTGTATGAAGCTGTGTTATAACACATGATCCACGAGCCATATGGAGTATTGAATCAAAGCTCTCCATGTATGAAGAATGGTCATTGTAAAAAAAGATACCCAAAAGACTTTTGTGAAGAGACGCGTCAGGGAAATGACTCATATCCTGAGTATAGAGAAGTTTTAGTGATCCCATTTTTTAAATAGAAATAAGTCTGTTGATAATAGATTGGTGGTTCTTTATAATCCATGGTTGTTGTTGAAGTACGATTGTCACATCAATGTGGAGATTTGTAGCATCAAAAGTATTAAATATTTGTATAAATATGTTTACAAAGGTCCTAATCGAGTTGTAATAGAGGTTCACAGAGGTACATGTATGGATGAGATTCAACAATATGTTGATGCAAGATGGATTTGTGTTCCAGAGGAATTGTGGAAAATATTTAAATTCACACTTTACAAGTTATATCCCTCTGTTGAAAGACTAAAAATCTACTTGCCAAATCATCATCAAGTGCGGTTCTATAAGCATTAAAGAATCACATATGTACTAAATGATAACCAAAATGTAGTAACCATGCTCACTGAATTCTTTGCACTAAACCAAATGGATCCACATGCTAGGAATTATTTGTACAGAGAGATTCCAGAGAATTATTGTTGGCTAAAAAGGGTCAAAAATGGCAGTAAAGACGGACAAAACAAAAAGTTATTGGTCGAATCTATACAATATCTCCTTTAAAAGGTGAGGAATTTTATTTACGTGTTTTGTCGTCTCATTTAAGAGGGCCAACAAGCTAGGAATGCCTTCTTACACATAATGGTGCATCCTTTCTCACGTTCAAAAAAGCAGCTGAGGATTGGGGGTTATTAGAGAGTGACAATAGTATTCGTGAATGTATGCTTGAATATGCGTAGGACATATGCTTTACAAAGGTTGTTTGTGACTATATTAATTTTTTGTGAACCAACTAATGTTAGAGGCCTATTTAATGAGTTTTATCCCTACATGGTGGAGGATTATTAAATGACGAATATTGTTGTGGGAGATAACTTTGAAAATATGTTATTGAGGGAATTGAGAGATCTTTTGCTGCTACATGGAAAACTAATAAAAAACTATGATCTTCCAATGTTGGCAATGGAAACAAATGAAGTTGGGGGAGTGCCAACAATTATTCAAGAAGAGTTGTCAGTCCAAATTCCAAATGAAGACATTCAATCTATTGAGAAGTTAAATAATGACCAGATGAGTGCTTACAATACAATTATGAACGCCATCCACCAAAAACAAAGTCAAATTTTTGTTGTTGATGGTTCTGGAGGGACAGGTAAAACTTTCCTTTATCGAACTATAATGGAAAATTTGAGACGTAATAGTGAAATTATCTTAGCAACAGCTTCCTCAGGCATAGTTGCTACATTATTACTTGGTGGTAGAACTTCACACTCACGATTTGGGATCCCCATTAATATAGAGCCCCTTTCTTTTTGCAAAATAACAAAGAATTATGACCTTGCAAAACTCATTAGAATAACCAATGCAATCATTTAGGAAGAAGCACCCATGATAAATAGATATTGTGTGGAAGCATTAGATAGATCACTAAAAGATATTATGAATATCAATGCTCCATTTGGTGGAAAAATAATGATCATGGGAGGAGATTTTCGCTAGGTGCTTCCTGTTATTGAAAAAGGAAATAGAGGACAAATGATTTCAGCTTGTATTATTAGGTCTAAATTATGGGCCACCATAAAGATTCTACATTTGTGCCAAAATATGCGATCAATTCATGACCACGAGTTTGCACAGTTTCTGATGAGGATTGGAGATGGAAACGAACCTGCTAAAGAGGATGACATGGTCAGGATGCCTGCTGAAATTGTAATACCATGGGAAGGAGAAAGCTCCATAAAAAAGCTTATACAAAATACATTTCCCCAATTAGAAAACCATGGATGGGATGCTTCATATATGCTAGAGAGAGCCATACTTACTCCCAAAAATTGTGATGTATATATATTGAATGGCATGATTATTAATAAGTTCCCTGGAGATGAACATATTTTGTTATCTTTTGATGAGGTTGAGGGTGATACTCATAATCTATATCAACAGGAATACTTACACACAATTGCTCCTGGTACTTTACCACCACATATTTACAGATAAAAATAGGGGCTTCGCTGATGTTGTTGCGAAACATAGACCCTAAATTTGGGTTGTTTAATGGTACAAGATTGTTATGTCGTGGTTTTTTTATCAATTTGCTTGATGTTGAAATACTTACATGCCACAACGCTGGAAAAAGAGCTTTCTTGCCAAATTTACTAAATTGACACCGAGACTTGAGGATTATCCTCAAACATGATAAAAAGTTGTATGTTTTAGCGACACCTCTTCCTGAAGAAGAGCCTTATAGTTCTACTCCTACGACTGAGAGAGATGTTTATAAGAAGTATATCAATGATGCCAATGAAATTGTCTGCCTCATGTTGGCTACCGTGAACTCTGAATTGCAAAAGCAACATGAGAAGATGGAAGTGTTGTATATGATCGAACACCTGAAGATGTTCTACCAAGAGCAGGCTAGGCATGAGAGGTTTGAAGTTTCCAATGCTTATTTCAAGGCAATCTAGCTGAGGGAACCCCTGTAGGTCCCCTTGTACTCGAGATGATTGGGTATGTGGAGAATCTAGAAAGGTTGGGTTTTCCCCTCATAAAGGAGCTTGCAATGACTTTATCTTGCAATCATTGTGCAGAGCTTCAGTCAATTTGTCCTTAATTTCAATATAAATGATATGGACAAAAGTCTTCCAGAGTTGTTAAGCAAAATCTTAAGTGGAGTATGGATCTCGATCAACTAGAAATCTTCCAACAGGGTTTTTCAAATCAAATGACGGTGGTCATTTGGTTTGAATAAAATAATGAGAACATATTTAATTAAAGACCTAATTGAATATGTTTTAATGATATTAATATCTTCACAACCCTTTTATGTATATTACCATGATAACAAATACCTCTAACAATATTTTGCAATCAATCATAGACAAGAAAAAATTGTCTGGGATAAATTTACTGGATTGACACTGAGACCCGGGGATTGTCCTCAAACATGATAAAAACATGTATGTTTTAGCGATACCTCTTCCTGAAGATGAGCCTCCTGGTTCTACTGCTACGACTGAGAGAGATGCTTATAAGAATTATGTCGATGATGTCAATGAAACTGCCAGCCTGATGTTGGCTACCATGAACTCGGAATTGCAAAATCAACATGAGAAGATGGAAGTGTTCGATATGATTGAACACACTAAAGATGTTGTACCAGGAGCGGGCTAGGCATGAGAGGTTTGAAGTTTCCAAAGCTCATTTTCAAGGCAATCTAGCTTAGGGAATCCTTGTAGGTCCCCTTGTACTCGAGATGATTAGGTATGTGGAGAATCTAGAAAGGTTGAGTTTTCCCTTCATAAAGGAGTTTGCGATGATTTTATCTTGCAATCATTATGCAGAGCATCAGTCAGTTTGTCCTTAATTTTAATATAAATGATATGGACAAAAGTCTTCCAGAGTTGCCGAGCAAAATCTGAAGTCAAAAGCAAAGGTCAATCAGATGATCAGTAATAGAAAGAAGCAGAATAAAAGACCTATCAAGCATGGTGGTAAAGGAAAGGCAAAGAAGTTGTTAAATCCAAAACTATTGTTCATGCTTTGAAGTCTAACGGAGGTATAGGAAAGGAGAACACTTGCATCCATTTTGAATGCAAAAATATGAAAAAGGTATCAAAATAATTTAAATTTAAAATAAAAATAACTCATAAATGAAGTAATATAAGAGAGACTAAAACTATAAAAAAATTAGTTTAAAAATTACATTTTTAAATATTTATAATTTAAATATATTTAGAAATTATGGTTACCTCCTCACTCATTTAAAAAAAAATTATGAATATATGTGTAATTTTAATACATTTAAAATTATGGTTACATAATTCACCAATTTGGATATGTGTTTTTCAGATAAAAAAATGTTTTAATTTTTATTCAAATAAATAATCAAACTGTGATGTAAAATACTTTGAAATAACTATTTATTAGAATTATATTAATTACACTAAAGTTAAGTATTAATTTTACACTCAAAAATTTAATTTTCACTTTAGTCTTGATAGGTAATTCAACATGCGTTTAATACTATAACAACATTCTTTCTTTCTTTTGATGAAGAAAAGATTTAATGCATGTTAAATAATCCAAAGACATATTAGTGCGTTTGCCGGAAGTCGAACCCGGGTCTATTGCTTGGAAGGCAATTATCCTAACCGTTGGACTACAAACGCCCATTCGTTTCATAATTTTATTTGTCAAAAATTAAGTTTTGTTCTAGGCTAAGGAGTCATGCGAACAACAATGGTTTACTTGTTAGCAGTTTCATACCCTACTTGAAATAAAGTCTAACCGACCAAACCCTAAGAATGAATTGTTCAAATACTTCTATCAATTAATTGTTATAATTTTTTATTTTTGGACTTTTATTAGTTAGTGTAGTTTTCTTTTAATTAAATGGATTGAATCAAATATTTTACGTTGTCAATCCCACCTTGACATAACATCCCTCATTTTTTTATAATGACAAAAATATTCATCATATTATTTATCTTTCGAAATTCATATTTTGTAAAAGAATTTTTTTTTATAAAAATTGGTAGTTATATCAAAATATTTGATATGAAATTTTTTCGCAAAAGAGGAATTTTATGCATTTTTATCAGAATTTTAAAAAATCGATGAGTTTTTATCCGAATTTTTTAAAAATCCGATATTTTCTTACATTTTTATAGGATTTTTTTTTAATTCGACATTTTGTTGCATATTTACCGTTTTTTTTTTTGGAAAAATCCGGTATTTTATGGGTAGGGGTTTGTGCTCGTACCAAATATTTAAATATCCGAAAAACATTGAAAAGTTTTAGATATTTTGAAAATCTGTTATAAACTCAAAAGTATGGTAGTTCAGTCTGTTTCATTTGTGCGATCCAAATCCTGATGCTTCCCCCGCAGACTTTACATAATTTTTCACCATTGAAGTTGTATGTTTGGTTCCAAGATACATAATTGTTGCTTTAAAAGTTAGAGATCCAAAAAATCCGACGAGTGTTACATAGGTGTATAAGGCAAGATATACATACAAGACGTGTAAGAGAGGCATGTTGACTGAAATGCAATATCCTGATTCAGTGAAGTTGTTGAACATATTTTATTTGGTGTTGATATTTTATTGTACATACAAAACAAATAGGTACTACATACTCCAATTGCTTCTATTTTCATTTATTTGATTCTTGGTTGGAAGCTGTTGATTTTGATTGTACATACAAAACAAACATGTATCGGCTACCACAATTTGAGATTGTTAGTGTTACCTCCACGAAGTTGAAATTACCTTTTGCATTTGTCTATGTGTAACATGAAAGGGGGGAAAACTTCACATGGGACTTAGAAAAGCTAAAAGAGTTGTTCGCTTCCGAGAAGTTGCTATCGAACGTTTTGGTTACGGACCATGAACTGGCGTTGATGAATGTTGTGGAAGTTGTGTTTCCAAACTCAACTCATTTGTTGTATATGTCCCATATTTCAAAAAATGTTAATATGAAGTGTAAGGAGTATGTCGAATAACATAGACATAAACATGTTATAGATCTATGGAACAACATCATATATTTGAATACAGAGTCCGAGTTTTTGGTACACCTAAAGTATTTTGAGGTTGTATATATGTGCACGAAACTTGGTTGACACCCTATAAAGAAAGGTTTGTTACTGCTTGGATTAATAGAGTCACTCATTTAGGGAACACGATAATAAATAGGTATATTGACGTGACTTTGAATATGGGTGCATTACTAATTATCAAATAATGAAATCTTTTTTTCTATTTATGTTTTTTAGGGCTGAGTCTTTTCACAGGAGATTAAAAAACATGTTAACAACTAATAGTGGAGACTTATGTAGAAGTTGAGAAACTGTGAACACCATGTTGAAGTTGCAATCAGGTTCAATTAGAGTATCATTTCAGAAAAGTATTTCCAACATTGAGCATCAGTATAACACTACATTTTACTCCAGATTGTATGGCTTTGTTTCAAGACAGTGTATACATCACATTGGAAAAGAACTAGAAAGGTTTAAATTAGTTGGTTCAGACAAAGTTGCACGCGGTTGCTTCATTAGAAAAAGACACGGGTTACCTTGTGCATGTGAACTTGCAAGTCTTCAAATACAAGGTGAGCCTATTCTGCTAGAATCGATTCATGTATTTTGGAAGAAATTATACATTTAAGAGCATGAGGTCACTCATGAAGATAATAAGACACTATTGGATTTAGAATTAGAGTGTGAAAAGTTGGAGATGTATTTTAGTACACTGTATATTGTAGGCCAGAGGGTGATGAAGAAAAAAGTTCGGAAACTAACACATCCATCCACATCTTCCATGTGTCCACCACCAGTGAAGTTCAAGCCAAATAGAGGAAATAAGAAGAGTAAAAAGGGTGAAGAGAATGATGGGCATCATGGTCCTTTGTAGTGGGAGTATATGTTAAGGGCTCTTAAGGAAGTCAGTCAACGAAGAGATCATTTACAAAACCAATTGAAAGTCAACCAGTTATGAGTGCGTTGCGGGTAGCTAGCTTTAGTGTGTATGGTCGTGAGAAGTTGATGACGATTCCTGATATGGGTTACCCTATTGCTTCTAGATACAATATCATATTGGTCTCATTGTCTAGGAACCTTAACATCACATTCTTCCCATTAGTGATAGCTCCACGCATAACTTCAAGTAGACGCAAAATTATTGCAGTTGGTTTTGTTGACAAAAGTCATTGGGTTCAGGTGAAGTTGAAACCCAATTGTCTTATGCCTCTTGTCACAGACCGATGGAGACAGAATTGTAGTGAAGGTGTAAAAGCATAGGAATCAGCATATGTGGGATGAATTAGGCACTGGGAAGAAGAAGCTACGAAGTATGTATAATTTGTTTTGTATTGATATTTTAGCATTTTTTGCACTATAAGTATATATTTCATCGGGTATAGTTTGTTAAAAATGTCAAAAAATAATGTTTTTTTTTTCTAAATCTCACAACTGCCTACCGAATTTTTTGAAATTTCCAAAAAATTTGGTATGTACCGAATTTTTCAAAATATTCGGTAGGTCTTATAGTTGAGCAGACTTTTCAAAATATTTGGTGCAACTGCATCAGATTTCTCAAAATTTCGTATATAGCATCAAATTTTCAAATATTTGATATTTCCTCACCAATTTTGCAGAATCCCATGCATTTTTACCGACCATTTCTGAAATGTCCGGTAATTCTTCATAATTTTACAAAATATCCAATATTTTTTTAAAAAAAATCGGTATTTCTTCATCTAAACGTATAAATGGCAAAAAAATCCGATAATTGCATATACTTTTGAAAAATTCAAATTTTTTAGTCAGGATATAAGTGTAATTGCAGCCTTCGTATGGGGTGTCAGGTCAAGGTGAGGCCATGTAATATTTTGTGATCCATTAATGTGTTTTTGGAAATTCCCATGTCTAAAATTTATTAGCTGATTTCATAAAATAGTTTATGGAGTTTACTGTTTCATTAGAATATGTTGATGTACAGTTTTAGATTGTTTAAAATATGCTCAGAATTTTAAAAAAAAACATCTCTTCCAAAATATAAGTTGTTAAAATTAATATTTTAAGAGTCAATCTCTAATAAAAAAATTATATTGGTGTGATGTGTTGTTTATTTTTATCACTAAAATAAGGCGTATAAAAAATAAGTTCAACAACTATTATCTATTTTTCTTTTTATTTGAGATGCTATTAAGGGACACTTCTATTATCTCTTTGTGGGTGCTCGATCGGTCTTAGAAAATAAGTCTCTCTCAAGTACGAGGTATTTGTCTAAGAACGAGATGCTTTGAGTAATAAATTATCTCATTAAAAATAGACATTTTGATACATAATCCACCGAAAACGAAGCGAACACATGAGTATTACATTTTCTTATCAAAAATTTCTTGAACTTATTTTTAAAATTATAAACAACTAATGCAGGTAAATAAAATTATTGTAAATATAAAAAAAAAAATAGCGAAGATGATTAGAAAACTTATCCAAATAACATAAGATTTTCATTCATATAAAAACAAATTTGGTATTTTTATATAAAAGTAAAAGAGTACAAAGGTAATACCTAAGACATCCTATCTAGGTTGACACTCTAAAAAGACCACAATTAAAATCAACTTTTTTCTTTATAATTTTAAAAATTGTTTTTCTATCACAATTCACATTCACTTCTTTTGTGTTTGAAGTCATTTGGATAACAAATGACATCTAAGTCTAACTTCTGTTTAAACACTAAAGATCTTAGGAGGTAGGATAACTTCAGATGATTCACTTAACGAATCTTCGTTTTTTAATGATGAAGGATATGCTTATTGAAAAGAAAAAATATAATCTTTTATCGAAGGGATGGAGTTTGATATTTAGGATTATGTTAAAAATGGTTTATCTGTTCCCAATCGTCAAGTTAATGATGCAGTGGAAATCCAACAACCAAGAAATTTATGGATCGACGAGGATAAATAAAAAATGGAGTATACTTTGAAAGCTAAAACTATTATTGTAACATTTCAATTTAATTAATTGTTTATTTATTTATTTGATTTAATTGAGTTATTTATTTAAATAATTATTTATGCAATTTTGGGTGGTTTGCCTAGTGAGTGATAATTTTTGGAAAATTGTGTCTTAATTAATTGATTTTAGGGAGATCTAATTAATTAAATAATTAGAAATTGATAGAATATGAGGAGTTGAGCCAATTATGTAATTTGAGAGAAGTGATGAGTGGAGAGAAGTGGAGTTTTAGTTGGGCAAAAACAATAATTATGAGAATATAATTAAATTATTATATAATTAGAAAATTAGAGAAATAGGATTGTGGGAGCCTTTTTGTCAATACGTGAAATAGAAGAGTGGAATAGAGAAACAAGAAGGGAAAGCAAGGGCTTGAAGGAGAAGACCATTAAAATTTGATTTTACTGGAAGTACAAGGTATGTGGATTATTCATCTAAGGGTGTGTAATTCATGAAAGGCTAGAGAGGTTTCCCTTAACTTCCAATAAGATTTTCCTTCATTTCCTTTGATTGTGTTGTTGATGAATTATATGAATACAATATTGTTATATGCCATGATTTGATTGCAAATTCATGCTCTGTAATTGTGGTGATTGTTCCATATGTTAATTGTTCATAAACACGATTTTTGATATAAAATTGAGGGTTTTGAAGCATGAATGTATTCTGAATTTTGTGATGAATAATGAAACAAACATGTTAGATTAATAGAAAATAACATACTAATGTGTGATAATCATATTTGTGATGATTCTGGACTATTTGGGAATGTTTGGGATTGAATTTGAGGGGTTTTGGAGGTTATGTAAAGGCAAATCACATTATGTATTTTTGTAGGTGCGAACGATCTCGCTTAGCGAGGGTGAGTTCGCTTAGCGAGCTACTGTGTTTGCTAGAGTGAGCGTGACATGGTGAGGGTTCAGGGTTTCTATGAGCCTCGCTTAGCGAGCGATTCATCGCTCAACGAGTAGAGGTCTTGCCTAGTGAGAGGGACAACACATAATTGCTATTTTCGTGTCAAATTGTCGGTCTATTTCAGATTCAAGTGATTGTTCGTTGTTGTTTGCATGTGTTCAATAAGAGAAGTTAACATGCTTAAGTGTTGTGTGAATATATGTTCAATGTGTGGATGTATGTTCTGGATAGTATATATAATTGTGTGAATTATTATACATGTTTGTTGGTGATTGATGAGGCGAGTGGTTCGGAGTGAGAAATACTCGTATTGTATTGAGTGCATGATGAATTACAGTCTGAGTGGGGTTATAGTCTTTGCTATGTTTTGGTGTGACCGTTTATAGTCAGAGTGAGGTTGTATTTATTAGTGTTGTCATCTTTGCATTGTGATATGTCATGCAACATATGTTGTCATTTTGTGAAAGAGACATGTTGACTAGTTCAGAGTGGCGACTAGTGACTTGTCCCACGCTTAGAGTGGGGGCTTGGGTTCGTAGAGATTGGAACCCGATTCGTATGAAGAACCAACTGTTGAGTCAGTACCGTATGCATATATAGTCAAATTGTAAGTCCGGTTCAGAGTGGGGACCGTTACGAGCATGAGTTGAGTCACTTGTTGCATTGTATTATATAATGATTGTGCAATTGAGATGCTTGTATATTGATGAATACTTTTGTATGATTGTGATGCGAGTAAGATGTGAATACATGATTGTTTGAGGTGCATATCTGATACGTGTATGACTATGTAGTATGTGAATCTATCCTGATTGTTTTATGCACCATTTATTATTTGAATGTATTCTCACCCTTGTTTTGTGTTGTTGCATAGGTGCTCCTCTAGAATAGAGACAATCAGGTGCTTGAGTAGGAACTTGAGGTTGAGGACGGTGTTGTGCCTCTTTAGTTTCTTATCGTTTGAGTCTTATAGTGAAGTTGCTCTGATATGTAATACTAAGAGAATTAGATGTTCTTTATTTTTTTTATGTTGTGTATCTTTATCTTTGATTTTATTTTATTTTAAGATGAACCATTTTTCAAACTAATATTGTTGTTAAGGCTTTTTATGCCAAGTCTTTCATGATTCCGTTTCTTATCAAATGGTTTAAATTTTCAATCATGTGGTTCAAGAATGAGTTGTTTGTATGTCGAGTAACATTCTACTTGATGGATTTATATTTTATTTAATTAATTTTCAAGTTGGAAAGTAGGGTGTTACATAGTGGTATCGTAACAGGTCGTTCCATCCGACCCAGTTTTGTAATGATGTTTATTCCCTAGTGCACGACATATGTATGAACACTATCGATGATGCTTCTTCTAATAGTTGTTTGCTGGTGTTCAGAGAAATGGCTGGAAGAAATGATTGTGCAGTTGCTAATGCTTTGGATTCAGTGGCTCAGGTGCTGCAAGGTCAGCAGAATCAGGCTGGCAATTAGTTTCGTGGATTAGGGAAATTTCAGAGAAATAATCCGTCAGACATCAAGGGAAAATATAATCTAGAGGGCGCTCAGGCATGCCTCAGAGAGATTGAGAAGATTTTTCGAGTGATGGCTTATACTGAGGAACATAAAATATTGTTTGATACTCACATGTTGTTAGAGGAAGCTGAAGACTGGTGGGATAATGTGCGCTAGAGACTAGAGGTTGTTGGTAATGAGATTACTTGGGCTGTGTTTATAGCACATTTTCTAGAGAAGTACTTTCTTGAGGATGTGCAGAGTAAGAAGGAAATCGAGTTCCTTTAGCTGAAACAAGGGAATTCAACAGTTGCTGAGTATGATGCGAAGTTTGAGGAACTGTTGAATTTTTCTCCACTCTATAATGATGTGACTGTTGAGGGGCCGAAGTGTATCAAATTCGAGAGCAGCTTGAGACCAGAGATTAAGCAAGGTATTGGGCATCAAGAGATTCTCCAGTTTTCTGTGCTAGTGAATAAGTGTAGAATATATGATGAGGATAACAGAGCCCGATCTTCTCACTATAAGAGTTTTAGTGGGAAGAAAGGGAAGGATCAGAATTGTGGGAAACCGTATAGTGCTCTAACTGACAAAGGGAAGCAGAAGGTTGATCAGAAGGCTATAGGTGGGAAAGAGAAAAGTGGGGGAGAGGATCCTACTTCTGTGAGATGTTTCAAGTGTCGTGAATTTAGACATCATGCTCCCGAGTGAAAGAGCACAATTGTGAACTGCCTCAAATATCGGAAATCAGGTCACCGAGTTGTTGACTATAGGAGTAATAATCTGACATGCTTTAACTATGGAGAGAGGCTTCATTTAGTACTCAGTGTGAGAAACCTAATAGGCCTCAGTCTGGAGGGAAAAAATTTTCTTTGAGTGGAGCAGAGACTATTGCATCTGATAACCTGATTAGAGGTATGTACTTTATAAATAATATTCCTTTCATTACTATTATTGATACGGGTGCAACTCATCTTCTAAGTGTGTCTCGATGTTGAGTTTAGAAGTGTTTGCTATGAGTGGTAGCATGGGCATTGATACCCTAGCTAATGTTTCAGTGACTACTTCGTTGGTGTGTTTGAATTGTCCATTGACAATTTACGATCAAGATTTTGGGATTGACTTAGTGTGTTTGCCTCGAAGTTAACTTGATGTTATTATGGGAATGATTGGTCGGAGTTCAACCATGTGCATATAAATTATTTTGGTAAATTAGACATATTTCTTGAATCAGAAGAGAATACGTAGTCGAGTTTCTTGACCGCGAGACAGGTAGAGATGTCCTTGGGTGAGAGTGCTCAAGTGTTCATGGTGTTCGCATCCTTGAGTGAAGGAAGCGAGAGAATGATTACGAATCTACATGTGGTGTGTGATTTTCCTGAGGTGTTCCCAGATGACATCATAGATTTTCCACTGGAGTGTATGGTGGAGTTTTCTCTAGACTTAGTACCTGGTACTAGTCCCGTATCGATGACTCCATATAGGTTGTCTGCTTTAGAGCTGAGTGAGCTGAAGAAACAATTATAGCATCTGCTTGAGAAGAAGTTTGTTTGACCGAGTGTTTTACCGTAGGGAGCTCTTGTGCTTTTAGTTAAAAAGAAAGATGGTAGCATGAGGTTGTGTGTTGACTATTAGCAGCTGAACAAGGTTACTATCAAGAATAAGTATATGCTTCCAAGAATTGATAATCTGATGGATAAGTTGGTTGGTGCTTGTGTATTTAACAAGATTGATTTGCGTTCATGTTATCATTAGATTCGTATGAAGTCAGACGATATTATGGAGACTGTGTTCAGAATGAGATATGGTCACTATGAGTATTCAGTGATGACGTTTGGTGTATCTAATGCGTCTGGAGTGTTCATGGAGTACATGAATAGAATATTTCATCCGTACTTAGATCAGTTTGTGGTTGTGTTCATCAATGATATTCTAATATATTCAAAGTCTGATGAAGAGCATGTGGAACATCTAAGAGTTGTGTTGCACACTTTGAAAGAGAAGAAGTTGTATGTGAAGTTATCTAAGTGTGAGTTCTAGTTGAAATAAGTGAATTTTACTGGCTATGTGCTATCAAGTGGTGGTATCATAATGGATCCATAAAAAATATATGTAGTGTTGCAGTGGGAGACTCTGAAGTCTGTTACTGAGATCATAAGTTTTCTTGGGTTGACTGGTTATTACTAGAGGTTTATTGAAAGTTTTTAGAAGTTAGCATTGCCTTTGACTCAATTGACTCGAAAGTGTCAAACTTATGTATGGAGTGTTCAATGTGAAAATATTTTTCAAGAACTCAAGAGGAAGTTGACGTCTTCTCCAATGTTGATTTTTCCAAGTCCAAGTGAATCCTTTGTTATGTATTGTGATGCTTCAAAGATGGGGCTAGGTGGTGTTTTGATGCATAATGACCAGGCTGTGGCTTATGCTTCTAGGAAATTGGTAATTCATGAGAGGAATTATCTTACACATGATCTAGAGTTGGCAGTCGTGGTGCTCAAGTTTAAAGTTTGGAGGCATTATCTTTTTGGTTCTAAATTTGAAGTGTTTAGTGACCACAAGAGTTTAAAGTAACTATTCGATCAGAAAGAGTTGAATATGAGGCAAAAGAGATGGCTCAAATTTATGAAAGATTATGATTTTGGTTTGAGTTACCATCACGGTAAAGTCGATGTTGTAGCTGATGCTTTGAGTAGGAAGTCATTGCATATGTCGATGCTTATGGTTTGAGAGTTAAAATTGATTGAGAAATTCAGAGACATGAGTTTGGTGTGTGAAGAGACTCATAATAGTGTGAGGTTAGGCATGTTGAACCTGACTAGTGATATCCTTGAAGAGATCATAGAAGGTCAGAAAGTTGATTTGGGATTGGTTGACCGACTAGTGTTAAGCAATCAAGGTAAAGTAGGTGATTTTAGGTTCGATAAGAATGGTGTGATGAGATTAAGATACAGAGTTTGCATGCCCAATGTTCAAGAACTTAAGATGGATATTATTGAGGAAGGACATATGAACGATCTGAGTATTCATCCCGGTGCTACTAAAATGTATCAAGACTTGAAGAAAATGTTTTGGTGGCCAGGAATGAAGAAGGAAGTAGTTGAATTCGTTTATGAGTGTTTGAATTGCCAGAAGTCGAAGATTGAACATCAAAAGTCGTCTGGTCTGATGCAACCGTTGAGTATTCCTGAGTGGAAGTGGGACAATATTTCCATTGATTTTGTGACAAGTTTTCCATGGACGACTAAAGGATGTGATTCCATATGGATTATTGTTGATATACTAACTAAGTCGGCTCATTTTATACCGATTAAGATCAATTATCCTTTGTAGAAGTTAGTCGAGTTGTATATTGAAAATATTTTTAGCTTGTATGGTATTTAGTTGAGTATTGTGTCAGATAGGGATCTGAAGTTCATAATGAGGTTTTGGTAGATTTTGTAGGATACATTGGGTACTAAGTTGAAGTTGAGTTATGTTGATCACCCGCAGACAATGGTCAGACAGAGAGGACTATTCAGTCTTTGGAGGATTTATTGACAGCGTGTGTTTTGGAGCAAGGAGGTAACTGAGACAATTACTTACTGTTGGTTGAGTTCACCTACACCAACAACTTCCATTCTAGTATTGGAATGGCACAGTTCGAGGCGTTGTTTGGTAGGACGTGTAGGACACCTTTGTGTTGGCATGATTTTGGTGAGAGTGTTATGCTTGGACCTGAGATAGTCCAGCAAGCTACTGAAAAGATCAAGATGGTCCAAGAGAAGATGAATGCTTCGCAGATTCGTCGGAAGAGCTATCATGGCAAGAGGAGGAAAACACTTGAGTTCCAAGAGGGAGACGATGTGTTCCTGAATGTTACTTCGGTAACTGGTGTTGGTTGTGTGTTGAAGTCTAAGAAACTCATGCCATGTTTCATTGGTCCATTTCATATTCTTCAGAGAGTGAGAGAGGTGGCCTACTGAGTTGCACTGCCACCATATCTTTTGAATCTTCATTGATGTGTTTCATGTGTCTCAGCTGAGGAAGTACATTCCTGATTTGTCTCATGTGATCCAGTTAGATGATGTGCAAGTTAGAGAGAACTTGACAGTTGAGGCTTTGCCATTAAGGGTTGAGGATCGTGAAGTGAGGCGCTTGCGAGGCAAAGAGATCGCTTCAGTGAAAGTTGTTTGGGGAGGTCCTGCTGGTGGCAGTGTGACGTAGGAGCTCCAGAGTAGGATGAGAGAGTCTTATCCATAGCTTTTCCCGTCAGATAATTTTCGAGGGCAAAAATTCTTTTTGTAACACCCCGATTTAATTATTTATTTATTTGATTTAATTGAGTGATTTATTTAAATAATTAGTTGTGTGATATTGGGTGGTTTGACTAGTGAGTGATAATTTCGGGGAATCGTGTCTATTGATTTTAGGGAGATCTAGTTAATTAAATAATTAAAAATTGGTAAGATATGAGGAGTTGGGACAATTATGTAATTTGAGGAAGTAAGTGGTGAGTGGAGAGAAATGGATTTTTAGTTGGGAAAAAATCATTATTATGAGAAGATAATTAAATTATTATATAATTCAAAAATTAGAGAAATAAGATTATAGGAGCCTTTTGTTAGTACGTGAAATAGAATAGTGGAATAGATAAGCAAGAGGCGAAAGTTAGGGCTTAAGGGAGAAGTGTCGCGACGCGAAAAATACCCGAGTGTAATGAATGCTCGAAATATAAGCAAAATAGAGTCGCTACCGAACTTTATTTATTCCCAAAGAGGGAAATGGAAAATATCGATAAAACCCACGAAAAACAGAAAGAAATGGTCGTCGCAACCAAATCGGGTTCGGGAGTCGATTATGCAAGAGGAAGGTATTAACACCCTTCACATCCGTTGTACTCAACAAGACCCATTTAGTTAGTTTCGTGTAAGAGTGTTAACGTGATATTAGATTGCGATCTTCTACTTATCGAGTGAGAAAAGAGAAATGGAGAATATTTTTTATTAAATTGGTGTTTTTTAGCATTAATGTGGCTGGCAAGATTTCTCAATCCTGCTTCTACGTATATCCAGGTGATATGGAGAACTCAAGGCTATGTAGTTCTGCTAAAAGAAAATGACTGGATTGATTGTTTTTAGAGAGTGATGCTTAGATCGCATTTGAGTGGTTAAACTTTTACTTACTGCTCGCTCTTGGAGGCTGAAGTCTTTGTTTGTTTCACATCGAAATGGATAAAGCATACTCTTTTCTAAAAATGTTTTTGGGGTCGCACAAAGGCGGAAAACAAGTTTGATGAGTTTGAGTTTATTTTAAGTGGAGACAGTTATTCAAACAGGGAGCTCTACTGCAGTTCTCAAATGCCCGAAAAGGAAGAGGCCTAAGCCTAATCAGTCTTTTCTCATCCAAAAGTTTGTTTATGAAAATGTGTGGCAAATTAGGTTAAAGTTCATTAACGTAAGACGATTATTTAGACAGGGAGCTCTACTGCAGTGTCCAAATAATCGAGAAAGAGAAGGTCGATACCCAATCAATCTTTTTTCTTCTATAAGAGAAATGACCTAATTTTGGTAACTATTGTATTTTAATATGGAAGTCGAATGTTCGAACATGGAGCTCTCCACCAGTATCCTAACATTCGAAAAAGAGAAAGTCTAAACCTAATCAGATTCTTTCATTTTTATTATGAAAAGCTTTAAAAATAGGGGGACGACTTGACGTTGGATCAAGTGTCTGAAGCTGATTTATGAAAGAATTTGGATGTGACGATGGTTTTTGCTCGACTTTGTATTCAATTTGGATTTAATTTGGAAAAAGACTCGACGTTTGATCGAGTGTTTATTTTTAGTTTTTGTTCTTTTTCTAAAAATGGTCGATTTTAATCTTTGGTTAACAATCAACTAATGCAATGAAATAACTGAAAGCGATAAACTTATTACACATTACGGGAATTGGGATACAATTTACTGAATGGGGATACAACACAATAATTAAACAAATACAAGCTCAAAAGACAATTGTAAAAATAAAAGAATCTAGTTGTAAGAAGGTCCAAGAGAAAGGCAAGAGACTCGAAATAAAAATCAGAAATTGAACTACATAATTTAGTGTTATGTTAAGCAATCGTAAAGTGATTCATGTAGGAATCACTCTATCTGAGACCAATCCACAAAATTTTATGCATTTAAGCAGTTTCTGAAGTTAAATTGAATTTTTAACTCCGAAATTGCACCACATTTGTGAAAAACTGATGATTTAGGTGATAAAAGAAGTAAAAATTAAACTAAAAGAATTTAGCGTTATGTTAAGAAATCTTAAAGCGATTCATGTAGGAGTCCCCCTACTTGAGATCGGTCAACAAAATTTTATGCATTTAAGCAGTTTCTGAAGTTAAATTGAGTTTTTAACTCCAAAACTACAACGCATCTATGAAAAACCGATGACACAAACAAATTAAATTTTTTCTTTAACAATTTAAAATAAACAATTTAATTAAATAATAATAACAATAATATTAAATAAAATAAATAACAACAATAATAATCGATAATTATTATTAACAATAATACTAATAAACAATAATAATAATAATGATAATAATAATTAATCAATAAATATTAAATAACAACAATAATAATCAATAATATAAAAAAATAATATAATATAATATGATAATAATAATACATAATACTAATCAATAAATAAAAATGATAGTAATATTCAATAATAATTAATAATAATAGTAATAATTATTATAATAAATAATATTAATAATAATACTTAATAACAATAATAATAATAATAATAATAATTAAAAAAAAGGGGGTGGGGCGATGAATATGCAGGTAGAGAGGGAAGAGATTGGATTTTTTTCAAAATTTCCTTTATCCACTCCCCGTCTGACATGTGGAAGGGAGTATTAGCCAATAAATCACAAATTTTCTCCTCTTCTCTCTCTCTCTCTCTCGTTTGCACAACATAAACCAACAAAAAGGAAAGAAAAACTTCATTCTTCTTTCTCGTTTACACATACAACAACAATACAACTTCTAACCCAATCTCAAGCATAACTTCAAAACCCTCTCAAATTTCTTGTAAGAAAAATAAAAAAGGGTGATAAAAAAAAAGAAAAAAAACTCCTCTTTCACTCTTACCCTCTTTCTCACTTTGTTTTTCCATGGCGGTGGTTTATTCTTATGTTTGTGGTTGATGGCGAGAGTGGTCGTATGGTGCAGTGGTTTTGAGGGGTTAAGTTCAGAGGGTCACGACAGGTGTTTATGAGTGCGTGTTTCGATCGAAATCATGGTGATGTCGCAGTGTCACAATGGTGAGCAGAAGTAAGAGAGTTTGACGAAGGGAGTATCATTTTTGAGGAAGTTTGTGTGTTGGTGGTTGAGGTTTTTAGGGTGAAACAAGGTTGTGATGGAGGTGTGCGTTTGGTTGTGAGGTGTGAAGGTTTTCGGTTTGAAAGTCACAACCGTATTCTTGTCAGAAAAAGGTGTCTCGCGATGAATGTATGAAGCTTTTGTGTTGTTTGAGTTGGTGAAGAAATGTTGGCAGAGGTAGGAGGATGTAAAGGATGGTGGAAGATATGAGAGAGTATGTTGAGATGACGGTTTTGTTTGTTTAGAGGGAGTAAAAAAGGTGATTTTTTTACTTGTAGTTATGAAATGGGAGAGGAAGTAGATGGAAGTGAGGAGAAGAAGAGTTATTTTCTGATGTTTTATTTTTCTTCTTTATCATAAGAGACCAAGAGAGGCTGAAGAGGTTATAAGATGATGAAGATTTTTGTGTGTCATAAAAAAATAGACCCCCCTCACGTATTTCAATGGAAAGAAATAACTATCATTTTTTAAAGAAAAAATATTCTCCTTTGCCAATTTCAGGCCGCGTGTGGCCTCTTTGTGGTGGTGTTCTTGTTTCCAAAAAAAATTATCAACCAAATGAGAAAAGCATATATATATGCTGCTAGTTTTTTAATTGAAAGTCAAAAAGAAAAAACTCATTTAATGACAAAATAAAGTTGAAACAAACTAAACAAATAAATTTTGAACAAAACTTAGATAACAAAATAAAATCAAAACTAAATGAACAATAAATCTAATTAATTATCTCGGATAAATAAATAAAAAATAAAAGGATTAAAAATTTATAAAAAAACGGGCACAAAAATGCTTGATAAGTTAAACTGAATGCACTAAAATGTTCAGCATAAAATAAAATTCTCAAATTTTAAAGTGAAAAATGATCGGTTAAAAGGCTTAGATTGATCAGGATGCGACCGAAAAAGTAGTTAAAAAATTAAAACGAGCACACCAGGTTAAACTACATGAATGGTAGATTTAGAAGACTGATGTTTGCAAGCTTAATTTTGAAATTTTCCGTCCTCCAATTCGACGTAATTTGAAAATTGATTAAATTGATTTGTCTGTAGATCCGAAAAATCATTCTGAGCGATATTTCAAACGCTATGCAAAACAAAATGCATGATGTGATAAGTAGAAAATGCAGATGTTTGGTAATTGTATTGATTTACTAACTGAGGAATCGTGAATAGACAATCAAATGCAAATGAATCACTCCTGGACCATTTGCTTCTAATTCTCAATTACAATTAAAATGCTACAAAGATTCAGATGACGATAATACTCTTGATTGTCACCCTCTGAACCTATGAAAACACGATGCAATGGAATGAACCGTGTTTTGAGATTGAGAAATCAAATATTTTGACTTCTTAATCAATAGATAACTGAATGAATATCATCACGACCATATAAAATTCCAGAACTCCTAACTTTTTTCTAAACCCTGATGAATGATTTTAACTGATGAAATGCACGACAAAATGGATAGATTATGCTATGCTGATGCATGTGAATAACCCAGGATAAAATTTAGGGTATGATAAGAAGGCCATTGAAGCTTGCTTTTGTTGATTTTGCTGCAATTATAAGGTAGGGAGAGTATTCATCTAAGGGTGCCTAATTCATGAAAAGGTAGAGAAGTTTCCTTTAACCTCCAATATGATTTTTCTTCCTTTCCTTTGATTATGTTATTGATGAATTATATGAATGCATTATTGTTCTATGCCATGATTTGCTTGCAAATTCATGCTCTGTAATTATGGTGATTGTTGCATATGCTAATTGTTCATAAACAAGATGTTTTATATGGAATTGAGGGTTTTAAAGCATGAAAGAAATTATGAATTTTTGTGATGAATTAATGAAACAAACATGTTAGATTAATAGGAAATAACATACTAATGTGTGATAATCATATATGCAATTATTCTAGACTATTTGGGAATGTTTATGATTGAATTTAAAGGGGTTTGGAGGTTCTGCAGAGGCAAATCACGTTATGTATTTTTGCAGGTTTGGACGATCTCGCTTAGGGAGGGTGAGTTCACTTAGCGAGCTATTATGTTCGCTTGAGCGAGTGTGACAAGGTGATGATAATGGATTTCTATGAGCCTCGTTTAGCAAGCGATTCGATGCTCAGCGAGCAGAGGTCACGCTTAGTGAAAGTGACAATGCAAAGTTGTTGTTTTTGTGTCGAATTATCAGTCTATTTCTGATTCCAACGACTGTTGGTTGCAGTTTGAGTGTGTTCAATAAGAGAAGTTAACATGCTTAGGTGTTGTGTGAATATATGTTCAATATGTGGATGCATATTTTGGATTGTATATATCATTGTGTGAATTATTATACATGTTTATCGATGATTGATGAGGCGAATGGTTCAGAGTGAGAACTACTCGTGTTATGTTAAGTGAAAGATGAATTACAGTCAAGTGGGGTTGTAGTCTTTGCCATGTTGTGGTATGATCGTTCACAGTTAGAGTGGGGTTGTATTTGTTGTTGTGTTGTTATCATTGCATTGTGATATGCCATGCATCATATGTTGTTGTAATCTGAAAGAGGCATATTTGCTAGTTCATAGTAGGGACTAATGACTTATCCTAAGCTAAGAGTGGGGGATTGGAGCTCACATTGAGGGCTCGGGTTTCGCAGAGATTGGAACCTGGTTCATATGAAGAACCAATTGTTGAGTCGATACCGCATGCATATAAAGTCGATTTGTGAGTCCGGTTCAGAATGGGGACCATGACGAGCATGAGTTGAGTTGATTGTTGCATTGTATTATATAATGATTGTGCAACTGAGATGCTTGTATATTGATGAATTATTTTATATGATTGTGGGTGAGATGTGAATACATGATTGTTTGAGGTGCATATCTAATACGTGTATGACTCTGTAGAATGTGAATCTATCCTGATTGTTTTGTGCACTGTTTATTATTTGAATGTATTCTCACCCCCTTTTTGTGTTGTTGTGTTGGTGTTTCTCTAGAGTACAGACAATCAGGTACCTAAGTAGAAGCTTGAGGTTGAGAACGGTGTTGTGCCTCTTTAGCTGTTTGTCGTTCAAGTCTTATAGTGGAGTCGCTCTGATACGTAACACGAGGGGAACACGTTGTTCTTTATTTGTTTATGTTCTTTACCTTTGATTTTATTTTATGATGAACCACTTTTCAAACTAATATTTTTCTTAAGGCTTTTTATACTGAGTATTTCATAATTAGCTGCTTATCATATGGTTTAAATTTTCAATTATGTGGTTCAAGTATGAGTTGTTTGTATGTTGAGTAACATTCTACTTGATGAATTTATGTTTTATTTAATTAATTGTCGAGTCGGGAAGTAGGATGTTACAATTATCACCATTGTTTTAAGAATGAATAAGTTTTTTTTATGTGTTTCAAACTGTAACACTGCTAAAAACATGCGGGACACCCTTCAAGTTACCTATGGAGGAACAATTGAGGTAAAATATACTAGAATGAACATATTAATCCATGAGTATGAACTGTTGATAATGAAGCCTAAAGAGAATATCCAGGACATGGAAAAAGGTTTATTCATATTGTTAATCATTTAAGAACTCTAGGTAAAAAAATTTAAAATGAGGGTTTAATTAACAAATTTCTTTAAATGCTTAAATTGCAATTGACAACCTAAAGTAAATGTGATTTATGAATTTAAATACTTATCTTCTATTATTTTGGATACTTTGTTTTGTAAATTGCAGGAACACGACATTGAACTAAACCGTATTGATGAAAGTAAAGAAGACGATAAGAAAAAGAAAGTACTTGCACTAAAATCTACATGTGTAAAAGACATAGACTCAAAAAGTGAAAATTTCCAAATTGAAATTGATGAAGACATGGATGTTTTGTTTTAAAAATTCATAGAATTCTAAAACCACAAAAAACAACCTTCAAACTTTCTGAAGCAAAGTAAAGAAAGATGATATTTTGTTCCAACTTGTTTCTAGTGTGGAAATAAAGGTTTCATAAATCCAAAATGTCTACATAATCAAAGGAAATCTAAAAGATACAAAAGATCACAAAAATATTTAGAGAGGGCTTACATTGCATGGGAAGAAAATGACATGGAATTCTCTGATGAATTTGAAAAAGAGGAAGAAACTCGCATATCTCCCATGACAGGACACAATGAAAATGAGGTAAATAATCTAACTTATGAATTTACTTACATTGAGATCTTTATCATTTGTAAAAAGATTTATGATGAATCAAGTAAATTAAAAGAAACAATTTCGATCTCTTAAACAACTATAGTATCTCTCCAAAAAGAAAATGAAAATTTATCAGAGGAAATAGATTGTCTTAGAGAAAAATAAACTCTTTTAATTTACAACTCTCCCTTTACTCATTATTCTTCTAAAGCTTTTGATAAATCTTTCGAGTGTGCAAAATATGAATTTTTAGTAAAAAAAATAAAATATTTTCATAACAAAATTGATAAATTTAACAAAGGGAGAAAAACTTGAACATCATTCTAGGTAATCAAATAGGAACCTATACTAAAATTGATCTAAAGGATCTAGAACTATCAACTCTCTTTGGTAAGCTTACCGAACACGAGCATGCATTGAAGAGACTTGAAGCGAGTGAAAGAAATGCAAAGAACAAAGATAAGAATAAAGAAAAGAATAAAAAAATCTCCTTGAAGTTCTCAACTTCCAAGGTCAAAGTAAAGGAAGACGAAGATGACTCAAGTGATGACTCTTTGAAAGACGATGATATGAGATTATTTGTTAGGCACTGTGTTTGGTAAATTAGCAAGTGTAGTAATATGTCAATGTAGTAACAATGGGAAATCCCAAATATCGATCTCAAGGACTGCGTGACAATATAGGGTTCACGTTTCTTAGTTAAACAAAAGCAATCAGGGGTTTTGAATTGGGTTTGTAGTGAACAAGATTAAATAACATCAGAATTAAAATAGAGTAGAAAATAATATGAGTAAAGTGTGCTAGGAATTAGGGTTTCATCATGAACTCGTTAATAATCATAACTTAACCTTGTATCAACTTACTTTATCTTCACAAATTACCATTCTCATGTGTATCTACTCGTAAGTCCTTAGTGAGTAAACTTTTAAACATTCAAATTAACTCATATGTCCATAGTGAATTATAAATGAATTTAAGCATTCAATTATCAAGAATATATACTTTAGTCTATCAAAGCATATAGGTTTCTAAATGGTATCCCTAGTCCTAAGTGATATCTAAGATAGAATATTTCCATCAAGCGTCATTGTTGACAGTCATGCCTAACATATAACCATAAATCATCCTCAATTTGTCCGGGATAAATCATTAAACTCAGAAAAGAAAGAAATCTACTAGAAAATAAAAGATAATTCAATACAAGGTTCAAATCAGAATTATCACTAAGGCGCTTAACTACTCATACTAATAAAAAGAAACATTACAAAGAATCAAGATGAAGAGGTCTTCAATGGTGAAAAACCTTGAAGATTACGCTCCACCTCACTTCTAGTGTGTTCTCCGGCTCCTAAATCGACTTTTATCGTAAAAAATAAAGTCTAAACCTAAAAAATTCACTTTTAGGCTTTAGATACGTCAAACTAGGCTTTTTATGCGATTCTAGGGCCCCATACACGTATGGGGGATTCCATACGCGTATGGGGGCGTATGGGGGCAAGCCATACGCATATGGGCAGAGATACACCATTTTTCAGATGTGATATGCATATGGGACAATTTATACACGTATGAGAATTCCGAATTAGCCTTTGATGTCTTCATGAAATTTTTATCCCTTGATGTTAGCTTTCATTCTCCCCCGGTTCCACATCATTCCGAGTTACAACGCTCTAGATATGATCAAAATACCATATGCCTATCATGATGTGCAACATGCTAAAAAATAGACTTCGTGAATCCTTCTGAAAATTTATCGCGTTCCTTCGAAGGATTGTGGTGATATCTCTAAATTCAGGCGCCTATATAATTTTTTATTTTTTTAATTAAATATTGATAATTTATTACTACGGTTTTCTAAAACAAACGCGGTGATATCAATTGACGCTTCATGAGTTCGAATTTCAGCCTTTCAATTTTATTTAAACAAAGAAAGATATATCACTACAGTTATTTAACAAACCGTTGTGATATCCTTTCTTTTTTAAAAACTTTTAATTACTATAAATCTGGCGCTTTTTTTTATAAAATGTAAATATGATATCACCACGGGTGACTAAATACACCGTTGTGATATATTTTTTTTATAAAAAACGTATTTACTAAAAACCCGTCGCTTTTTTATTTATAAAATGTAAATATGATATCACCACGGTTGACTAAAACACCGTTGTGATATATTTTTTATTATTTTAAAAAAATTATTTGCTTAAGACATGACGTTTTTTTTATTATAAATTTCATCATATATCACAACGGTTTTGAAAAACAACTGTGGTGATATCATTTAATCACTTTACACAGAGCTATCTAACTTGTCTCTTTAGTTGCATATTTTCATTTCCATTGAGAAGCAACCCCTGACGAAACAAAGCGATTTTCAACCCTAACGAAACGTACATCACCATTTCAACCCAATGATACAAAACCAATTTCAACACTAATGAAACGTTCAACACCATCTTTAAACCTGAAGAAACAACAACATTTTCAACAAACGTCTCTGCTTTCGTACCGTCAAGGAGGAAGCCGACACCATGTTTTTTGTTCTTGACTAGCCTTTGGTTTAGCTGTCGAGGCGGAACTTTAAGATTATGACAACATTTTTTTTACTTATTCATCACGTTTTCGGTACGTAAAATTTTTTGTCCCATGCATCTACAATACCTACATTTTCCATTGTTAGTTATGTATTCTTTTTTGTTGATGCTTATGTATTTATTGTTGTTGATGCTTATCTATTTATTGTTGATGATTATTATTTTTATTGTTGATGCTTATCTATTTGTTGTTGATGATTCTTATTGTTGTTGGTGGTGCTTGTTGTTGTTGATGATTCTTATTGTTCTTGTTGGTGCTTGTTGTTGTTGATGCTTATTGTTGTTGATGATGATTCTTATTGTTGTTGTTGTTGTTGTTGTTGCTGCTTATCTATTTATTGTTGTTGATTCTTATTATTGTCGAGATCAAATAATTTTCCTTTGTTATTGATTTTCTAGACTAAGAAACATGTTGACTAAATTACTGAACAAAAAAAGAAATGTCAATTTCCAGAAAATAGAGAACTATCAATAAATAGAGAACAATCAGTATTTGAATGAGTGTAACCAAGAGAGATAAGAGAATCGAATGTTTTAAAGTATCACTATTTGTTGTTGTTGATGCTTACTATTGTTGTTGATGCTTGTTGTTGTTGATGCTTATTGTTGACGATGATGCTTATTATTGTTGTTGATGCTCATGTATTTGTTATTGTTGAAGATGATGCTTGTTATTATTATTGATGCTTATGTATTTGTTGTTGTTGATGCTTGTTATTATTGTTGATGCTTATTTGTTGAAGATGGTGCTTGTTGTTATTTTTTATTCTTATTATTGTTGATGCTTATTTGTATTTTATCGATTTGATATTACATTATATAAAAACTAATACACACTTATTATTTTAAATGTGTAGTTGATGTTTGAATTCAATGATGATTCGAAGTTGAAAAAAAGTGGATAACTTATGCTGATACGACTTTGAGGAGCTTTAAGTCACGACTCACGAGTGACTAAATTATGAAGCCAAAGCCTAATATTGAGCGCCCGTGGGTGAAGTATCTGTATCTTGACAAGAAGATTTAGAAAAAGTTTGTGAAGTCTCGTAGTAGTGAGGAGTTCATGGTTAGTACCTGTTGTATTTTCTGATAATTTTATGGATAAACCATGGACGTTAATATTTTCCTATGTTTATAACAAGTTAAAAGTGAAGCGAGAAAGATGAACAAGTCCAAAAACAAATACCCCCATAGATTGTCTCGTGGGGGATATAGGAAACTTGATAAAACCATGATTGCCGAAAAAGATAACAACTAGGAGACGAGGACTCCATGAGTCGTGATCGGTAGGCATGACAACGGGGCGGGTCAGGGACGGTTTTTACCTCCCTCAAACCCAAACCCGAATCACCAAACAATCCCCGTTCCCCGCCCCAAACCCAAACGGGGATGGAGAATTAAAACTCAAACTCGTCCCAAACGGGTTCGGGTTGGATTCGGGTATCCCGCCCCGCCACCATCCATTTAGTGAAATCAATTTTTTAATATAAATATTTACTTTCTAAAAAATTAAACTACATTATAAATAATAAAATAAAATAATCTAAAAAAATTATGTACATATATTTGAATATTTTAAATAATTAATACAAATCAAAATATTAAAACATTGGCCACTTATTTAATTTTCTAAATCATCAAAAATAAATAATAGTGTACATAATAAAATAAACGGGTCGGGTTCGGGGTCGGGTTCGGGGTGGGTACTAGTGTCCCCATTATCCGACACGTCCCCATACTTTATAATCGGGGAAAACCCAAACCCAGTCAAAGCGGGTTTTCCCCATCAACTTCGGGGCGGGTTCGGGTGGGTTATGTTATCATGCCTAGTGATCGGGAACCATCTCCACTATCACGACATGAGAAGTGGAAGAGGGCTTGACTAAGATCAAATGGAAACTACACTTCATATGCCTCCAAATTAGTAGCTGAAAGAATTATAAGTAGGACTTGTTGTGCATATGTTTAGTGTTATTTAAATCGCATTGGTAATTAATAAAAAAAGTTGAAGAATACTTAACATCATAGATAGAGGAGAGAAAAGATTGTTACTTAGCATCATTCCTCAATAAGTGAGCAATTCTAAAATTATGGTTCCTCTATTATAGTTACTTTTCATGTTTTACCAAATACTAATAATATATGTTTGTATTGTTCATTCAAAGAACATTATCAATTGATCATCATATCTCTTCGGACGAATATGGTAACTACACTGTGTTCGTTACACAATAAACTTGATCATACGATGAAATAAATTATTACGAGGTAACTTTATGTTTATCTTACTTTTTATGAAATTTTATCTTTGAATTTGTAATTATCTTATTGTGAAATATTTTTAAATCATTTTCACTATACATGGTTGTCGAGAGGCAGTATAGGTTGAACAACTCTAGAAAAAAACTCGTATTTTGTGAGCTTAAGGTAACTGGATTAATTATGATATTCACTTATATATATATATATATATATATATATATATATATATATATATATATATATATATATATATATATATATATATATATATATATATATAATATACAAATGTGTATTATACATGTAAAACAAATACAAGTATGTAATATATGGAAAAATAAAATTAAAAAAAAAAAAACAAAGTATTTAATCACTGTTATTTATAGCAACTGTTGTTATATATAGAGCGCAAAATATTATTAATCATATGTTCACTAGGTTTAGAACCCGTGACCATTATCACAACGGTAATATACTTTGACCGTTGTGATATATAACGCTCTATCTAGTTTATCACAACGGTCATACGTCCGTGGTGGAAAGCAACATATATAAAATCACACCCTACCTAACAATTGTTGGTCGAACGTGGTTATATCTTTTTTCCAACCGTTATGATAGATGTTTCTCGTAGTCGTGAAACCACTTAAGCTATATAGAAAATGCAAATAACTCACATACTTTCCCCTGTTAAAATAATAATAACTATAGAAGAAATGGTGACTAGTCACGCAACAATAAGTATATGAGGAAGAATAGTCTAAAACACTCGTACAAGAATTTAAAAAAATTCAAAAAAATCCAAAAAAATTCAAAAAAATTGAATCCTTCAAAGAAATGGGATGATAAAAATAAAGAAGTTTGAGTGTGAAAAATTGGTCATTATAAAAGTGGCTTGATGAAGTTCAAAAGAAAGCAATTGTACCACAAATCCAAAAGCCAAGGAAAAGGACAAAGGGCATACATTGCTTGCAAAGAAGATGAAGATTCATCATCATATTTTTCAAGTTCATATGAAGAAGTAGCTAATTTTTATTTGATGGCGCGACACAGGCAAAAAGACTTGAATGTAAGTGACTCTAACTTTCACTCTTTACCTTGTTATAATGAATTATTTGAGGTGTTTCATGAAATGCATGTTGATGCATTAAAAGATTTTATGAAAATATCTATTAAAAAAGAAAAAGATTTTTAAATTTAAGCAACCAATTATGCATTCATAATACTCTAAATGAAAAAGAAAATTTACTTGACTGCGTTACATTCCCTAGTATAAAAATTGAAATAGAAAATCTAAAGGCATAAATAACACAATTCACTAAAACACTTATTGCTACTTCTATTAGTTCAAGTGACAATGAGAAAGGTTTTGAACAATGAAATAAGAATATATCATGTTACTAAAAAGAATAGAAATAACATTTCTCCTAGAGTTGTGAGCCATTATTATGGTGAAAAGGGACACATTAGGCCTAAATGTCACATTGGGAATGTAAAAATCTCAAATGGTCTCATGACGTTGAAACCTAAGAGTCATAAAACTAACCCCTAAGAACCCAACATTATTTGGCGACCTAAATTTCAACGTTGAATTCCTTGTAGGAATGTCTCACAATTGCAAATAGGATTTGGTTCCTACATAGTTGTTGCTCAAGATAAATGATAGGAGATGCATCATTATTTGTTGACTTTGTCAAGAAAGAGCGTGCCTTTGTTACATATGAAGACAAAAGCAAAGGTGAAATATTAGGAAAAAGTGTTGTGGGAAATCCATTCATAATCACCATAGATGGTGTTTTCTTTGTGAAAAGGGCTTAAATATAAACTCCTTAGTATAATTCAATTGTATGATGAGGGTTATTCTATAATATTTAACACCCTTAATTGCATAATTAAACATAAAAGTGACAAGGAGAGGATGTTTAAAGTTTATAGGATTGATAATATTTATATGCTAAATCTATATGATGTATAAAATATTGGTACCAAGTTTTTATTCACCTAGAGTGAGGACTCCTGGTTATGGTATTGACACTTAGGCATGTGCATTTTGACTTAATCAATAAAATAACTTTCAAGGACCTAGTAATATTGGTCTATCCGGAATAAAATTTTGTAAAGAAAAGGTTTATGATGCATGTCAAATGGGAAATCAAACAAAAGTGGTGTTTAAACCAACAAATTATGTTATCACTTCAAAATATCATGAGATTCTCCGTCTAGATCTCTTTGGTCCCTCAAGGACTAGGAGTCTAAGAGGTAACTACTATGGCTTTCTAATCATATATGATTTTACTAGATTCACTTGGACTCTATTTTTGATTTAAAAGGAATAAACCTTTAAGGTCTTTGTGAAATTTGTTAAGCTTATCCAAAACCAACTTAATTTGAAAATAGGCACCCTAAGAAGTGATCACGGCAGTGAATTTGTTAACCACCAGTTTGAAATATTTCACAAGGAAAGCGGTATAGCCCATAACCTTTCATGTCCGCACACTCCACAACAAAGTGGTGTTGTGGAGCGTAAAGACCATGTTTTAGAAGAATTGGCACGAATAATGATAAAAGAGATGAGTTTACCTAAGTACTTTAGGGTGGAAGCAATTAATACCTCATGTCATGTATTAAGTAGGATACTCATTCAACCTATCCTAGACAAGACACCATATGAGCTACTTAAAGGTTGAATACCTAATATTTCCTACTTTCGTGTCTTTGGTTGCAAAAATTTTATTCTAAATAATGACAAAGATAAGCTTGGTGAATTTGATGCAAAAGAGTACGAGGGAGTCTTAATTAGATACTCATTATCTTGTAAGGCATATAGGTATTTGATAATGGAACCTTAGTTGTTAAAGAATCTGTTCATCTTGACTTTGATGAAACCAAACCCCAAGAGATGGGGAGAAGTATTTTTTTAGTTATTGATATTTCAGGTGTGAGCATGGAAGATAAAGTCATAAATGACGTTTCAAAAGTAGATCCTCCAAAAGATGAGGACATTAAAGATGATGAAGAGTAAAGTGAACATGAGGATAATAAACAGGACACCCTCAAACCAACTTCCTCAAGATTGGATCGCAACAAAGGATCAACTGCTGGATAACATCTTAGGAGATATCAAAAAGGAAATGTCGCGGCTGAAAAAATTTACGGAGTCGCCGTCATCCTTTATTCGTTCCTAAGGGATAGAAAAATGATGATAAAACCTAATGTTAAGGGGAGAGACTAAGGTTCAGGAGTCGGTTAAGCAAGGGGAAGGTGTTAGGCACCCCTCATTTCAATTGCACTCAAGGTGATCCTCCTATAAATCTAGGGTTAGTGTGTTTGTCTACGGGAAGTTTGTTTTTGCTATTTATTCTTACTTAATTTATTTATTTACAAGGAATTATTTTGTTATTAAGAGAAAATGTTGAAAAAAGGGACAAAGAAAATCTTTTTGATTATTGTACTCGCTAGAGTATTACAACTCTATGCCTAAGTACCCTCAAGTAATATGAAGCATCAGAGCACAATAACTTGTCTAGAAAATGATTGTGTATTTGTTGTTTTTTGTTTTGAAAAGATCTCAACGCATCGGGGACGGAGAAAAGTTTGAATGAAAAGGTATCTCAATGCACAAGGGCAGAGAAAAAAAATACTTGAATGTGTTAACATTGATTTTAAGTTGATTTATTGATTGGTAAGGTGTAACCCCAACCATTAAAAAAAATATTTTTAATTTGTTTGGAAAATTAAGATAAATTGTATACTAATTGTTTATTTGAAATAGGAGTTTGACCAAATGTTATATATATAAAAGACATCAATTAATGTTATATATTTTTTTATATGATTATTCAATCCTAATTGTTCTAATTAGATGATTATCCTAATTAATCCCTAAAATTATCTAATTAAAATCCTAATATTATCTTAATTAAATCCATAATATCATCCTAATTAAAATTCTAATACAAAATATTAAGTATTTATTATTTATTATTGTTATTATTTTTAATAAAACTAAATGAAAAAAAAGAAGAAAAAAAAGAGGAACCCCTTTTCTCTCCCTCCCTCGCGTGAACCAACCCTTCCCTCATTTTGTTATTATTATTGTAAAAAAACAAGACACAAAAGAAAATAAGTGAAACAAAAGCAAAACACCAGTATCCTCTTTTTTTTGTTTTTCCATTTCTCACGTTTTGCTTCTCTTTCATTGTAACAAAAGCAACAAAATCTTCATCTCTCACGTTACTGCAACTTCAAAAATGAAAGAGAAACACAACAACAATGGCTTCCAATCAAACAATACAAAAACGTTTGCAACACGAATCAGTCACAAAAACATGATTCAAACAACACAACCAAAACCAAGGAATTGTTGGAAATAGACCCTTTTGTGTTTAGGAAAAGTGTGTGGGAATATTAGAGGCTTGAATAAAAACTTGGCAGGTAGGAGAATTATTTATGGAAGAGAGAACTTTGTATTTTTGCTTGATTCAAAAGTGTTGGATTACATCTCTATTTATAGTACTCTAAGGAGAACTCTAGACACACTAATTCTAGAGAGTTCTCAACTCTAGATATTCAAAGAGTATTCTAGAAAATATTACAATCTTAAGAAATATCTAGATACTCTAAATACTACAAGACTTTTCTAGAAACATTATCCAATATAAACTAAGCCCAAATAACTAAGTCCAAAATCAAATAATAAAATTAGGCCCAAATCAAGTTTAATATTTCAACATCCCCCCTTAAACTTGATTTGTGACTCCAAGCATATTCCTTAGCTTCACGAAAGTTTCCAATTTGAGTGGCTTGGTGAAAATGTCGACAACTTGATCTCTAGACATCACATACTTCAACTTCACCTTCTTCTTCTCGATGCATTCTCTTATGAAATGGTAACGAGTGTCGATGTGCTTACTTCTTTCATGAAATACAGGATTCTTTGCCAAAGCAAGTGCTGATTTATTGTCAACACATATTTTGACAGGATCTTCTTGTGGCATTTTTAATTCTTTCAACAAATTCCTTAGCCAAACTGCATGACAAACACATGATATGGCAGCAACATACTCAGCTTCACAAGTTGATAGTGTGACGATAGGTTGCTTCTTTGACATCCAAGTGAAAGCAGTATCTCCCATGAAGAACACAAAACTAGTAGTGCTTTTTCTATCATCTAAGTCTCCACTCCAATCACTATCACTATAGCCAATAATCTCATAATTATTAGAAGAGTAATAGTGCAAGCCAAAATTTGTTGTACCTTTAATGTATCGAAGGATTCTTTTTGCCGCCTTGAAGTGAGTTGTTGTTGGAGCTTCCATGTAGCGACTTACGACTCCTACAACATAGAGAATATTTGGCCTTGTACTTGTCAAGTAACGCAGACTTCCAACCAAACTTTTGTAAAGAGTTGGATCAACAAACTCTCCATTTTCATGCTTACTCAACTTGTTTCCACATTCCATCGGGGTGCCAACTAGATTGGCATCATCCATCTTGAACTTCTTAAGGACTTCTTTGGCATAACCTTCTTGGGTGATAAAAATTCCTTTGTCTTCTTGCTTTACTTTGATGCCGAGATAATATGCCATGAGCCCCATATCTGTCATCTCAAATTCATTTGACATGTCTTTCTTGAACTCTTCGAACATGCTTAAATTGTTCCGTGTGAAGATCAAGTCATCAACATATAAGCACACAACCAAAATATCTCCACTTTGCGCTTTAATATAGAGTGCATGCTCATATGGACACTTGATGAAGTTCTTGTCTTGAAAGTACTTGTCGATTCAAACATTCCAAGCTCTCGGTGCTTGCTTGAGTCCGTACAATGCCTTCTTCAACTTCAAGACTTTTTCTTCTTGCCCTTTTACTTCATAGCCTTGTGGTTGCTCGATATAAACTTCTTCTTCGAGAAAACCATTCAAGAAGGCCGACTTCACATCCATTTGATAGATCTTCCATTCATTTTGGGCTGCCAAAGAAATGATCAGTCTAATAGTTTCAAGACGAGCAACAGGGGCAAATACCTCATCATAGTCAATTCCTTGTCTTTAACTATATCCTTTCGCCACCAATCTTGCTTTGTATCTCTCCACGTCTCCTTTTGCATTCTTCTTCGCCTTGTACACCCATCTTACTCCGATTGCTTTGTGTCCTTGTGGAAGTGTAGTAAGTTCCCATGTATCATTCTTCGTGATTGACTTGATTTCTTCTTCCATGGCGTCTCTCCACTTTACGTTTTCAACTGCTTCTTGATAGCTTAGAGGCTCGCAATTACCCAAAAGGCAAAAAAGGTTAATGTCATTTATGTTTTCGGTTACCTCATAAAGCTCTTCAATACTCCTTAGTCGTGGTGTCCTCTCACTTGAGCTTGTTTCATCCAACCTTGGTGTCGGTAAGACCGGTGCTCTAATATTTTCTTCTATCATTGGTTGTTCCATTTCGTCTTCTTCTTCAAAGTAAGGAAGAAAATCGTACCTGTCTTCTTGAAGACTCCAATCCCAACAATCTTCTTCTTCGAACTCCACGTCACGACTTATGACGATCTTTCCACTATTTGGATTATAGAGCTTGTACCCTTTGGAGCTTGAGTCGTAACCGACGAATACATACTTCTCACTTTTATCATCGAGCTTTGTTCTCCTTTCATCAGGAACGTGAGTATAGGCAATGCTTCCAAAGACTTTGAGGTGAGAGATCCCAGGCTTCCTTCCACTCCATTCTTCTTGTGGTGTCTTCTCATGCACGCTTCTTGTTGGGGAACGATTTGTCAGATAAACCGCACATGCCACTGCTTCGGCCCAAAACTCTCTTGGCATCTTCTTGCTCTTAAGCATGCTTCGCACCATGTTAAGTATGGTCCGACTCTTTCTCTCTGCTACTCCATTATGTTATGGTGATCTTGGCACTGTTAGTGGGCGGCGGATTCCATGGTCTTCACAATATTTTTGGAACTCATTTGAAATGAACTCTCCTCCTCGGTCAGATCTCATGGCCTTAATGGAAAGACCACTTTCTTTCTCCACAAGGGCTTTGAACTTCTTGAAGTTTTCAAACACTTCTGACTTCTCCTTCAAGAAATAAACCCATGTTTTTCTAGAATAATCATCAATAAAGAGGAGAAAGTATTTACTCTTACCAAAAGAGTTTGGATCAATTGGTCCACAAACATCAGTGTGTATGAGCTCTAGCGGTTTTGTCGCTCTTGACGTTGATTCCTTTGGAAAGCTTTTCCGGAATTGCTTCCCAACTAGACATCCTTCACATAGTTGGTCTGGGTGGTTTATACTAGGCAAGCCTCTCACCATTTCCTTCTTTGACAAACATTTTAGACTATCAAAGTTGATATGTCCGAATCGTAGATGCCATAGCCACGAAGAATCGGTATAGCAAGTCTTGAGACACTTTGCAACATCATTTTGAACGTTCAAGAGGAACATTCTATTATTTGACATAGGCACCTTAGCCATCAAGTTATGTCTACAATCTCTTAAGAAAAGACTATGTTCTTTCAAGTGGATGTCATAGCCTTTCTCTAATAATTGTCCCAAGCTCAAAATATTATTCTTCATGTTAGGAACATAATAGACATTGGATATGAATTGATGACTCCCATTCTTTAAGCGTATAAGAATTTTACCTTTGCCTTTGACTGGTGTCTTTGAGTCATCTCCAAATGAGACATTGCCAGTTGTTGCTTCATTGATCTCTACGAACATGCTTCGATCGCCACACATGTGATTGCTTGCGCCGGTGTCGAGGTACCATTTGTTTCTTTTCTCTTCAACTTGGTTTTGGCACGCGAGCAACAAAGTTTCTTCTTCTCTGCCTTTTTCTTCTACAAAGTTAGCTTTCTCCACAACTTTCTTAGAGAATCTACACTCAGATGCATAGTGACCGATCTTGTTGCAGTTAAAGCACTTGATTTGTGATTTGTCACACCTCGTCCATGAATTTCCTCTTCCACGACATCTTGTTGCATGTGGATTCCAACTTCTTTCTCCATTATTAGAGTAGTTATTGTAACTGCCTCTTCCTTCTCCTCCATGTCCTCGTCCACGCCCACGATCTTGGCCACGACCTCGCCCTCTTTGGCTCTTGTAATTCGCATAATTTGCTTCCTTTATGTTGAGTTGTAGTAGTTACTCCATAGCCTCCTTTTGTTTAATTTTTCTCTTTTGTTTTTCTTTGTATGCTTGTAAGGAACCCATGAGTTGCTCAATAGTCATGGTCTTTAAATCCTTGTTTTCTTCAATGTTGGTAACAATGAAGTCAAAACTTGGATTTAAAGTGCGAAGTATTTTCTCCATGACTTTTACCTCATCAACATCTTCACCATTTCTTTTAAGTTGATTGACTACGACCAATACTCGAGAAAAATAATCAGAAATTGACTCGGACTCTTCCATAAATAAACGTTCAAAATCACCTCTAAGAGTTTGAAGACGGATCTTTTTCACCTGTTCCACTCCTTTGTTGCAAGTTTGAAGTTTGTCCCATGCTTCTTTGGCCGTCGTTGCGTTGGAGATCTTCTCAAATGTATCTTCATCCACCGATTGATAAATGAGGAAGAGAGCTTTCTTGTCTCTCTTTCTTGACTCCCCCAATGTCTCCTTTACACCTTGGCTTAGCGAGGCTTCATCTTGCTCATTGAAGCATTTCTCAACGATATCCCACACATCTTGAGCTCCTAGTAGCGCCTTCATCTTGATACTCCAATTATCATAGTTGTTCTTTGTGAGCATCGGCATTTGAAAAGGGAAACCTCCATTCGCCATTTTTAGGACCTTGAAGCTCTGATGCCACTTTGTTGGAAATAGACCCTTTTGTGTTTAAGAAAAGTGTGTGGGAATATTAGAGGCTTGAATAAAAACTTGGTAGGTAGGAGAATTATTTATGAAAGAGAGAACTTTGTATTTTTGCTTGATTCAAAAGTGTTGGATTACATCTCTATTTATAGTACTCTAAGGAGAACTCTAGACACACTAATTCTAGAGAGTTCTCAACTCTAGATATTCAAAGAGTATTCTAGAAAATATTACAATCTTAAGAAATATCTAGATACTCTAAATACTACAAGACTTTTCTAGAAACATTATCCAATATAAACTAAGCCCAAATAACTAAGTCCAAAATCAAATAATAAAATTAGGCCCAAATCAAGTTTAATATTTCAACAGGAATTAAAAGCATTACCGAAGGAGAAAACGACGGCAGCCGGAGCAAGAAAGGGGAGTTCGTACGCGGTGAATCTGTAAGCAATTGTTAGTCGCGATGGCGGCTGATTTCGCGGCAAAGGTAGCGGTTTCTGGTGACGATAGTGCAGCAACGTGTGTTTCTGGCGGTGATTGCGGGTGGTGAACCATTCGTGGCGGTGGATGGTTGTGATTCCGGCGGCGTCGTTTCAGTTTTGTTTCTGTTTGTTTTGATGTTGTATTGTTGATGTTGTTATGATTTGTGGTTTAGCTTGATTTTTGGGTTGTTGTTGATGAATTTGTTGTCTTTGTAATGACTTTCTGGTTTTGAACTTGCTTTTAATGGATAAAATATTTTGTTGAGTTTATGTGAGTGATGATAATGGAAATTGAAGGAGTGTTCTGAAGAGAAAAGTGATGAATCATAAGGTTGGAGATGTGGTGTATGGATTGTTTTTCATATATAAAATGAGAGAGATTGTATGAATATCAGATAGTGGGTTTATGAAGAATACTGAATGTTATTTACAGGTTTGGTTATGGCGTATGTTGATGTATGTGATTTGGTGTGAGAGTTGTGGGAGATGATAGAGGTTATGAAAAGGGTGATGAAGTGGCTGTAAGTTGATAATATTGTTTCTAGTGTAATAAGTGAGATTGGCATTGGGAAATTGGTTTTAATTTTGTGTGGGTTACTGTACGTGTGAGAGAGTGTTAGAGGGGTTACTCCCTTTCTAATGGAAAATACATGTCCTATTTATATTCTTATGAATTAAGTTTAACTCTAAAAGATGCATAAAATTAAATCTGATCAGAGTAATCAAAATCCACAAATCAAATTTTGTTGATTTTTGATTTATTTCTATTTTGATCAATTTTATTGATTTTGTTCTAAAATTAAAAATTAACTATCCTAAAAAAAATCCTTTTTTTAAAATAGTTTTATTATGTTTTAAATGATAATCAAATTAATTTGAATTACTATTCTAAAATAAAAAGAAAAAAATCTTTTCAAATATATTTTATTTTGTGATTTTTTTGTATATTTTTTGAATAAAAAGTGGAAAAAAGTAAAATTATTATTAAAAAAAATAAAAATAAAGCAAAAATTATTCGATGGAATTATTTCTTAAGTGTATTGCCTCACCCTCAAGGATTAGGGCCACTTTTTACAGGTCAGTGGAATCTTTATGCTCAAAACCCCGATTCTAGTAATCATTTATTTAGTACTTCACAAGGCGCGGGAACTGCCATTCTAACACTTCTCGGGGGATTCCATCCTCAAACGCAAAGTTTATGGCTTACCGATATGGCCCATCATCCTTTAGCTATTGCAATTCTTTTTCTCATTGGTGGTCATATGTATAGAACTAATTTCGGTATTGGGCACAGTATAAAATATATTTTAGAAGCACATATTCCTCCGGGGGTAGATTGGGGCGTGGACATAAGGGTCTTTATGACACAATCAATAATTCAATTCATTTTCAATTAGGCCTTGCTCTAGCCTCGTTAGGGGTCATTACTTCTTTGGTAGCTCAACACATGTATTCGTTACCTGCTTATGCGTTGAAGAAAAAAATAGGAATAAAGGTAAAAAAGAGGAAAAAACACTAAAAGTGGAAAAGGTTGGACTCAAACTCATGACCTTTCTCTTATAACTCCTTACACTACCTCATCTATCAATTGTGCAATTTTATTTATTCAAAACAAAGTGATACTATAAAGCATATGAAAGGTGGGCAAAATTTGGGATACGACAAGGAGTATGCAGACGTTTATAATTTAATAATTTTTGTAATTGCTCTGCTTTGAATGATGAAGGTTAGCTTCTTTCTATGCAAGAAGAAATCAACCAATTTAAAAGGAATGTTGTATGGGATTTAGTCCAACGTCTTAAAAACAAAATAGTCATGGGAACTAAATGGGTATTTCGAAACAAGTTAGATGAAAATGAAATAGTTACTAAGAATAAAGTTATGTTAGTGGCAAAAGAGTATAATCAGGCCAAACAAATATACTATGAGGAGACCTATCCACCTATAACCCGTTCACAAGCTATTAGACTTCTTTTGGCATTCGTTTGTTTCCTGGATTTTAAGCTATATCAGATGGACGTTAAGTCTGCTTTCCTGAACTGATTTATAAATCAAGAGTTATAAGTTTCTCAACGTTCAGGTTTTGAGGATCTTGATAATCTCAAAAACGTTTTCAAGTTTAGGAGAGCCCTATATGGCCTCAAACAACCTCATAGAGCTTGGTATGAGCATCTTAGTAGTTTCTTACTAGGGAAAGGATTCAGCCGTGGGACTATACACACCATTTTATTTATAAAATATAAAGGAAATCTCTGTGTAGGAAGTTCTCTAAACTATGCAGGGTGAATTTGAAATATCATTGATGGGTGAACCTACATATTTCTTGGGACTCCAAATAAAGAAAACTAATAACGAGACTTTTATCAAGCATGCCAAACATTGCTTGGAAGTTTTTAAAAAGTATGAAATGAATAATGCTAAACCAATATCTACACCAATGGCCTCAAATTTGCTAATTGAGAAAGATGAATCGGGAAAGGAGTTTGAAATAACTAAATATCAAGGTATGATCAGATCCTTTCTCTATTTGATAACAAGTACACCTAACATTATGTTTAATGTTTGTATGTATGCTAGATTTCAAGCCTCCTCTAGAGAATCACATTTTAATATCATTAAAAATATTTTAAGATACCTAAATGGTACTGAAAACCATGGTCTTTGATTCTCTAAAGTAAGTGGATGTAGTTTGGTAGGCTTCTCTAATTCTGATTTTGTAAGGTGCAAATCAGATAGGAAAAGTACTGATGAAACATGTCACATTTTTTGAAATTGTAAGATCTCATGGCATAGCAAGAAGTAACACAATGTTACACTTCTACTGCCGAGATAGAATACATGGACGCTGGTAATTGTTATATACAAGTCCTTTGGTTAAAGCAACAATTATTGGATTATGATTTAAAACTAGGTTGCATTCCAATCGAATGTGACAACAATTATATGTTTGTGCACTAAACATATAGATATTAGGCATTATTTTCTTCGTGATTATGTGGAAATAGGCGATATAGTTTTTGAATATGTGGACACTAAAAAATTCAAAGAGAACTAGGGATCCTTAACTCTTCATGCTTTGAATGAGTAATAATCTATTTTTTTCCATTTGCTGCATAATTTTTGTTCTTACTAACCGTGTCTTGTGTTGTAAGTTTCCCCCTAATCAATCTTATATGGCATGATATTGTTAGTAGATAGTGGATACTATAACACCCCAAAATTTTGATTTACATTTTATTATTTAAATTTTATTTTTGGTGCATTTTGTAAGTATTAGTAAAACTTTATTATTTAGAAAAATAAAATATTAATAATAATCGTAATATTAAGGGCTAGATGAAAATTAATAAGGATAATGAGGGATTGGAGAATTATATGTTAGTGGGAAGTCGAAAGATGAAATAGTTGAAAAAATAGGGGAGCTAAATGAGATAAAAATAAAATAAATTAGAATTGGTTATTATAAAAAAGGAAAAATGAGAAAGGAAAAAAGGAGAAAACAGAATCATATATCATTGAGCGATAAAAAAGAAAAGGAGGCAAGCCATAGTAGTAAGAAGTACCAAAAGAAGGCTCTCCCATCACCAAAAATCAAGAAATTTATGCACAATTGAGATAAGGGGGGGATTATTTCATATTTTGGTTTTTAACATTGGGATAATGGGTTTTCCCTTAAACCCTTATTAGGTTTTGTTGATTTTTTATGCTAAGGTTTTGTACATAACCTTCATGATTGTGAACCATGTATACTGTTATATGATGTCATTATTTTGCTATAAAATTTGGGGGTACCTGCTATGTTAGGGTTGTGTTGAAATACATGTGATTGATGTTGAAAATTGGATGCCATGGTTGATTTAGTAATGGTGTCAAATTGGTGTGAATTATTGTTGATGATTCATAATAATGATAGTTGCAACCTTATAAGTTGAATACTGTTTATAGATGATTAGGTATGATCATCCGTGTTCAAAATTGGATTGAGATTGGTCTAGGTTAAAGATATTGGGTTTGGGAGTGAAATTTCCATGAAAAATTTAGCAGAAAACGCTTCAGCATGGTTTGATTCGAATTAGAGGTCAAAATTTAGCAGAAAATGCTTTGGCCTGGTTTGATTCGAATCAGGATTTCAACATAATTCAAATTAGCGGTAAAATTTTAGCATAAAGCACTTATGATTAATTTAATTCGAGTCAGGAAAACAATATGATTCGAATTAGAAGAGGCTGATTTTGTTCAGATATTGCTTTCATCATAACTTCAGTTCCATGACTTTCATTGAGGCGCGGTTTGAAGCGTTGGAAAGCTAATGAATATGACTACCTTAAGGTAATGTGCCAAAAAATTTAGATGTGTAATTTAGGTATTGAATATAATTATTTACTTATGATGTTTATTGGATGAATGATGTAGGAAAAGATGAATTGAGTAAGCGATGTAATATTGGGAACATAAGTCTAGTGCTTAGATGGATAGATGTGTAACCTAAGTTATTGATGTTATGAGATATAAGTTGTGATTTGATAAAGGGTTATGTGATTTAAGTTGTTAAGGTTAGAACGTAAGTTTGATGTTGATATGATGTAATGGTGTATGTCTTGATAATGTGTATATGAGTTAATTAGTTAAAGTTAAGACGCGAGTCCGTTGTTGATAAGATATCATGTTGTGATGCAAGTGGTCGTGTTAATACCCTGAGGTTTGATAAGAATCAATGGTGCTTGTGTTTAGGTTCGAGAGATCTGGTGTTTAGCCTAATTGGCGGTGTTATAAGGTTCTTAAGGATCAATGTTTTAGCTTAATTGGAGATGTTAAAAGATTCATAAGGACCAATGTTTTAGCCCAATTGGAGGTGATTTTAGGTTCACAAGAACCAATGTTAGCCTTAACCAGTGGTGTTAAAATTTTGTGTTGGAGGCTCTGATGGAAGATCTGCATTTGTTTAAAAGCATGCATGCATCATATATATCAGAGTTAGGTTAGGACTTTGGTCCGGTGTTAGGACTTAGGTCTGGTGTTTAGGACTCTGGTCCGATGTTTAGGACTTTGGTTTGGCATTTTAGGGTTTTTAATAAAATAACTCTGAAATTAGGTGATGGTACCACATGCACGGGAGTAAAGGAGATGAGAATTGCATAAATATTTTGTACATGTTTCGTGGTATTGTGTGATAGTGTTGTTTGTGTATAACTTGTAAATGTGTGTTATATACTATCCTTGTTGTTATTACGCCATTTTATTTATACAATGTATTCTCACTCATTCCTTGTTTCTACGTTGTGATATATGTGAACCTATGCAGATGATTCTCAGGTTGAGCATGTGGAATGATAGTGGATGATTGTTTATGAAAGATGGCACAAGTGGTCTATTCAATTGCTTTGATTTCTAATTTATGTTTTTCTGGACCATATGTCAGCTAGTAGTTTAATTATGAATAATAACCTTGATATTGTAACATTGGGCTGCGAACATTTTGCCATTTTCTATACTTTGTTTTAAACCAAATTATTATGTCTTATTATTACGTTTTGAATTTGACTCACTATTCTAAATTAATAAAAGTTGAATAGTTTTTATGTAATGGCCTTATCACATTTTCTTACAATTTGCAATGTTTACAAATAAAAACAATTTTTTTTACCGTGGGTTTAGGGTGTTATAGATGCCAAATGTGGTATTCGAATACGACTTTTATAATAAGCTTAAAGAATACAATTTTAAAGATGGTATGATGCATACATAATAATGTAAGAATGGTGTACTTGAAGTGATTCATGATTTTTATGAGCATTGAAATGTCTTATAGAATGAATTGCAACAAGTATCTTTGAATATGATTCTATTCACTTATATCTTAATTATCGTCACTTGATACACATGTTGTCAAAACTACTTCTTTGGGGTCTTTTGTCTTCATGAAAACTACTTATTGAATAATATACATTCACAATCCCCCTCTTGATGATGACAAAACAAATTTAAAGATATTGTTGTTATATGATTTAAAAATATCTCCCTGAATATGTGATTCTTCCTTAATATATGATTCCTATTTATTTTAGAGAAATTTAAATCATACACTTTTTGAAATACCCGCAAAGAGTGTTAATCCAGACAAAAAGCACACAACACATACATATAAATTCTCTCCCTTTTTTATATTATTAAAAAGAGACATGCATAACATATATATCATAAGAAAATCACTAAATCAAACATTCAACAAACATGGTTAAGTAACAAGCATCCAATAAAAATTCATCAAAAATGGAAAGAAACAGTACCGGAAATATTATAAAAACATAACATAATGTTTAAAACTCATAAATATAAGATAATCATAGAAAACTTAAGAAAACGTCTATTTTTCTTCTCTATCAACCTCTAGTTTCTCTATACACTAGGAAAGACGTTGGAGTTGGTTATTCATGGAGTTGAATTGGTCTGCCACAAAGTCTTGAAATGTATGAATTACTGAGACAAAGGATGTTTCCATAGAGTTAAGCTTGTTCCAAATCATTTGGTTGGTTATTTCGGATAAAGAGGAAGACTCTTTTTCCAAATCAATTTGGTGCACATAGGCTTCCCAATCTTTGTCCCACACAATGCATATTCCGTTTAACAAGCTTAGATCCAAAAGATTGTCCTTTGGGAGAAGGAAATGCATTTCATCAAGAAAAATCAACACCAAAATGTTCCAGAATTTTGGTGATTTCTTTTCCATAGGCAGTGTTGAATAGTCACTTTATAGATACATACATGAGAAAACAAAGTAACTCCAATATAAAGCAATCCTATTTTGAACAACATGTATTGTTTTCATATTAGGTTTAGTCAATTGAGAATAATTACTGTAGCGGGGTATTCGTTACCATTAGAGATATTGACTAAATCCAAGGTAAACCATATAAGTCGAGTCGCCACCGCACTTCTATTTATCCAACGGAATGGTTAGAAAGCGAACAAAAACCTAAAAGTTTTATCGAATCAAAAACTAGTAAAAATGTCAGAGATCTGGGTAAGGGGGTTGGTTATGCAATGGGAAGGTTTTAAGCACCCAAAACATCCTAGGTACTCCTAGGGAGCCCTTTTCACACTTGTTGTAAGGTTGATATTTTTGTGAAAATTTATTTGTGCAAACATGATTGAAGAGATGAGAAGAGAATATACAAGTTAATTACAATTTGTGTTTGGATAGATAAACCCATTGCCTACGTACCATCTTTAAAAGATTAGGATCAAAACCTCGTAGTTCGGGGTAAAAATCTCAAAATGAGTCGGTGAATTGATTGGTCCAAAAGCCTTAAGGTCTTTTATTATCCAAGGGAGAAAACTCAACCTAAAACCACAAATCCACCATGTGAGGATAGCTTCAACATGCTAGTGAGGGGTTAACCCTATAATAAGCATGGAAGACTCATTGTCCATCACTAAGGATATAGGTGAGTATTACATCTACCTCAAGGATAACTCAAACCTAATAGCTAAAGGTTATGGAAAAGTTTTGATTAAGGAAGTGGCCATTGAAACCACAAAAGACATTTGAATGGGTTATATTTACCAATGAAAAGTATTTACAAAATGTGGTTAAAGTGGATTTAAGGATTCAATTCAAAATAAGTCTTATGAAAAGAAAGTTTGAAAATCAAAAGCATAAGGCTTAGGTTTCTAATATTGAAAACAAGTGTTAAATGTTTGCACAAAAGTTTTGGCTTGGGTTAGAGTGGAGGGAAGAAGAAGAATGGCTAGAGTCCTAAACATACAAGAGGTAATAGATAAGAGAACAAAACCACAAAATGGATTTCCTCTCTTGAGATCATATCGATGATCCAAGTAGCTCCCATCCTTTGGAATAAGCAATCACATAAGCATAAACTCAAGCAATCAACAATCAAATGAACTCTTGGAAAACTCCTCAAGGTATCTTGGATCTCTCTCTCTTAGAATCTCATGGAAATGGTTCCTCAATTTGGATCAAGTTGGAGTTCCTAGCATAAGAACACACACATTAAAAGGTTCTAGCAAACAAACAAAGAATGGACAAGAAGAGTTTAGAAGTTGGTCCTTTCAAAGTCCTCTTCAACATTTATAGCATTCTAAAGGCCTAAGGCCTAGTTGCTCTTTGACTCTTATAGTACTCTAAAGGCCCAATGCCTAGTTGCTCTTTGACTCCAAATTTGCATAGGGAAAGTCCTAAAGTCTATGTCCATTTGTCCATTTCTTTGTATTTGGTCCACAACAATCAAAACAAAACACAAGCACAATGATATATACACAATTATGTGCTCAAGTGAGCAAAAGGCAAATTGCATTAACATAAACATGTGCTCCAATGAGCAAAGTAAAAAGCAAATGAATAATATGTACAAGAATAGTAAATTGCATAAAAGTAAAGTGCAAAAAGCAAATGTTAATGGTTAATGGTTAATGTTAGTAGTTAGTGTGCCATAAGGCAAATTTAGCGCTATGTTAAGCAATCGTAATTTGACTTATGTAGAAGTCACAACTATCTGAGGCCGGTCAATAATAATGTAGGCAACAACACAAGTTAGAAGTCTTGATTAGTGAACCAAGTTCCCACAACTTGCTATGCCAAAGAGAAGAAGAGAAATGATCTTGTATTGGTTTAAGTCTTTTGCATGACTTAGGAAGCAATCTATCCTTAATGCAAAGCCATTCACTTGATCAATTGATCAAGATGAATTAGATTTGAATCAAGGAAGATTAAGCCTCCCTAATCAATGCTAACTTATCAACCTTTAACTCATTGATCAAAAGGAAAAGAAGAAGAAGAAGAAGAAGAAGAAGAAGAAGAAGAAATATGGATATGAAGAATAAAAGAACAAAGTGCATTAAATGAAATGGAATGTACCAATCAACAAGTGTTGACCAATGACATTGAGGATCATGGTCAAACAACCAAAAACAGGAGTGGGATGAAGATTGGAAGTCAACAAATGAACAAAATATTTTTAGCATTTTTAATATTTGAAAATCAACTTGAATTTTAATATTAAAGAAAGGTCAAACTTCAAAATCACTTCAAATCAACTTTGAAAAGTCCAAGTGATTTATCCCAAGTTCAACAATGTCAAACAAAGTTTGACAAAAAATTTCAGCATTTTTAAAAGTCAGAAACTATTTTTAATCAATTAAAAATGAATAAAAATAACCTAATTGAACTAAAATCTCAAATAAATCTTAAATCAATTAAAAAATTGATGAGAATATTTTTCATAGATCCATCATCATTCAAATAGGTTGAGAAAATATTTTTGTATTTTTTGAATATCAAAAACTATTTAAAATGAACTAAAAATAACCAGAAAAGAGAAAATTCCCAAAAAATATCAAATGATGAAATAAAAAAAATTAAAAATCATTTTTAGAAATTAGAATTAAAAAGAGAAATAATGCAATTGGTCCCATATTTTTTGGAATTAAAATGAGAGAGTTATGATTTTTTGAAGTTAAATGGAATTAAAGAAAATAAAATGAAAATTAAGAAAATCAGAAAAAGCCTGGCGCGTTGGATGAGATTTCATTAAATGAGGTGGCACATCCTAAGGCCCTCATGCGCGCGCTCATGGTGATCCAGAGTCAAAGGCGAAACACAATGCATTATTGAAAGTCATAAGAATGAAAGGTTGTGATTAGATCTGGGAAACACATCCAATGGTCCAGATTTGATCTGGCAAAGAGACGGTGGCCAGAGCCACCGTCTTCTCCGGCTAGCTCCGGTGGAGATCAAAAAATTGCAGGGATTCAAATGTTAACTAAAATGCACGATCTAGGCACCATTCGAAAGAGGAAGTGATGTACATCACTCCTATACCACTCACTTCCACTCTAGATTCCTATTAAGAGAGAAATCAGAGATGGAAGCTTGATGGTGTTCATCATGAACTTGCTTGATTTTAAAAATTGAGCATATAGCAATGATGCCTCTATAGAGAGGACTTCAGACAACACAATATCAAGGCCAACAGATCAAAGAATAAGGAGTTTCAAAGAGAAAACCAGTTGATGCACACCTTTGAATTGTGAAGCTTTGAGTCCCTTTCCTTGGTTCCTTTTGCAAAACAGAACTTCAATGGATCAGATGATGAAGGTTTAGGAACTTTAGATCTGAAGATTCAACCAAATTCAATAGAATTTCAGATCTGAATATTTTGATGAAAATGGATTTAGTTCCTTTGGTATGGTTGGGAATTCACTCTTGCAGCATTTCAGACGCCCTTAGGTTACCAATTCAAGTGAGCAATGCCTTCTATTTATAGATGGAGCTGATGCCAAGTGAGGAAAAACTCGTGTGCATGAAGCTTTGGGTCCTCCATGCATGGGCCTGTATAGGCGCATGTGAGGCCCAAAAGATGATGGAAATGATAGCTGAGCTCATTCTGAAGTGAAATGGACGTGTATTTTGAATGGTACTTGCTTATGCATGAAGCTTTCACATGAGTTCCATAATTATGCCTAAATGTTCACCTCTTCGAAAATGCCAATTAGAAAATCCAAACATAAGCATGTGGGTAATGGTTCAAAAGGTCTTGACATAAGGAACAAATGTTATGTTGGACAAAAACTTATTTGAAGTATGGAAATTTATAAAAACAGACCATGAAGTTCATAGTGCAAAACATGTCTTTGAGAATTTTGTCAAAATGAACCAACTTCAAGCCCTTCTGTTTTGATGATGCAAGCCTCAAATGGAAACACCTCCAACATCAAAGTTGTAGATCTTTTCAAGACAATCAAGACGGGCTTAAATTTTTCCTCATTTAGATTTTTGATGAAGAAGTTATGGGCACTTGAAATTGGACTTTTTTGCCTTTCAATGCATTTGGTCTAAAGTGACCTATAATGTTTTGCATTATCACATATATTTCTTTTGAGATTTTTCAATTTTTCTCAACATAACATTTGAAGTAGACATAATAAGCTTTCCAATTAATTTTATCCCACCTCAAAATCATGAAAAATGAATGAGTTATGTTCTTGGGAAGTTGACCCAAAATTAGGGTTTCAGTCAAAATGACCTATAATGTCTTGGAATGAGAGATGACCTTCCAAGATTCAAGTCAATTTTTGATGAACATGAAAGTTGTCCATATTGTCCTTAAGAACATTTTTGCTCTTGGGGTCATCTCTATTTGACCAAAATAAAAAACGTTAGGTCTCAGTGCATTTCAGAATAGTCAGATGAATTGACTGATCAACTTCTCAAGTCCACAACTCATATCTTAATGAATTGATGATTGAAGACACTCAAATAAGTTAAAGTATTCATGAAGTTATAAATTAAAGAACTTCCCTTGATTGTATTTGACCATGGGCTGAGGTTGCTTCATGATCAAGGCACAGTTGATGAACAGATGAATTGGGGTTCCCCTGAGGAACAAACCTCAAACCCTTTGACTTGCTTTGGTCAAAATGATGAATTGAGGTACTAGGGAGGCATATTTGGTGGATGAGAGCTTTGGGAACCATTGACATGCTTGCCTTCATCTTCTCTTGGCTATATCTTTGCACCAATGATCTTCTAGAAGCTTTGGGCCTTGTGATTGCTCAAGCTACAAACAAGACATGTTAGTGACATATTTTTGTGCTTTTGGTTAGTAAACAAAAATGAGGAAAGCAATAATATACAATTCAAGCATGCTTGGTGATTTCAAACCACTCACAAGAGGTCCCACCCAAAGGCAAGGGGAACAAAGATGCTTATGATCCTTGAGGCTTTGCAAATGCAATGTTATGATGCCATGAGGGATCTTAGGGCCAAAATTGGGGTCTTACAATTACCACCTTTGAGAACCAAAACATTGCTAACAAAATAGTGTAGTAAATGATTATCAACAGTCAATTTGGAACTTGATTTTAGGCCCTTAGATTCATTTTAAGCTTCATCAAATCTACAAATAGATGCATAAAACTGTTTTTTTAAAAACGTATCCCAAGAAAAACGTTTGTTTGGGTGAAATTTTAATCCTTCATTTGGAATACAAAGAATTTCACCTAGCCACTTTAGGTTAAACATAATTCTCCCTCCTTTGACAGTAGAGTATAGAAGTTTTCCTTTGAAGGAGAGATTACCGTAAAAGACTCTAACCAAATAACCATACACATGATTTTCTACTTATGAAGAGTTATAGGTTTTGGTACTTGAGTAATTCAGCAAAAGGAAAATCAAAGAAAGTATTGAGATTATAGTATCTTGGTGAGATAAGCTTCTTGTCTGCAAAAGAGTGATGAAACTTATCCATTTCTTCCAGAAAATGAAGAAGACGAGAAACATTAAATGCATTTGATTCTTTTTTTCCTCTTGAAGGGAGTTCCTTTGAAGGGTTCTTGGTTCATGGTCGATGTCTTGATCTCATGTTAGTTATGGATACATTGAGGTTGGATATGGGGTGTTGGTAATTTCTAGGTTTTGAAGATTTTGAGTACCAAAAGATGAAGAGGGTGAAGTTTTGATGAGGGATATCTGATAAAAATGGATTTTGGATGACTTTTGAGGTTTTTAGATGAAGATATGGCAAATGGATAATGAAAGGTATTCGGCTACTAGGCTTTGCGGAGGAAGAAGAAGTGACAAAAATGAGAAAAATACAATTAAGTAGGGCCTACACGTTGTTGGTATTCGAATACCATATATGGTATTCGGATACCGCTTCAACAAAAGGAAAAAATTAGGAATTTTTTCACTATGGTATTCGAATACCATATTTGTTATTAGATTATCGATTTAAAAAATGCAAACATAAGCGAAATCCAAACTTTTGGTATTCGATTAGCATATGTGGTATTCAGATACCACCAATTGAAAATTGAAAAAATTCATATATTTTTTGAAGATTTTGGCCTAGGAAAACATGATACATACATGGGAAAACACTTGTAGAAATGGATTATGGATAAGAGAACATATAATACATAACTAACACTTTAATTAATTCATAAATGAAATTATGTATTAACGAAATAACATATGATGAGCATTTATCAATTTGAGAAATACATAGCACGAACCTTGATATTTGAAGAATCAATCATTATGTCATAAGTAGTGATGAATGTGTGATGTCTTATATAAAAAATTTATCCAAAATTCCAAGCTCTCTCCTTATCTTGTAGAAAGTATCCTTTGCTAGTGTTTTAGTAAACATATTCACCAATTGATCATGTGTGTCTACAAATGTGACTTCAACGTCTCCTTTAAGAACATGGTCTCGTAGGAAATGATGCCAGATGTTTATATGTTTAGTTCTTGAGTGCATGAGCGAATTTGTTAGGTTGATTTCACTTGTATTGTCACATCTAAGTTGAATGCATCATAGATTTAGTATGTAATCACAAAGTTGTTGCTTTAGCCAAAGAACTTGTGTACAACAACTTCTTGTTGCTATATATTATACTTTTGTTGTACTAAGAGCAACACAAGCTTGCTTGTTACATAACCATGAAACTAGTGAATTAACTAAAATGTGGCATGTAACACTTGTGATTTTTCTATCTATTTTTCAACATGCATAATCTGATTCAGAATATCCAACTAAACATGTAAACTACCTTTCTGATACCATAGCCCAACATTTGTGGTTCCTCTTAAATACTTCTTGATCCTTTTCACTGGGGAGAGATGGGATTCGTTCGGACATGCTTGATATAGAGCACAAATACAAACACTAAACATAATGGTCAGAATGACTAGAAATTAAATATAGTAAAGAACCAATCAACATACCTTTATACTTTGTTATATTAATTGGAACACCAAATTTCTCTTGATCAACATAATTACTAGAACCCGTTGGAGTAACAATCTCTTTTCAATTTTGTATTAAAAATTTATTTATAAGTTCTTTTCAATACTTGGATTGGTTGATGAATATACCATTCTTTGATTGATTTATTTGTAGTCTGAGAAAATAGTTCAATTTATCGGTCATAGACATCTCATATTCTCCTTGCATCATATTTGAAAATTCATCACATAAGTCCTTATTTTTTGATCTGAATATGATATCATCAATATAGATTTGAACAAGTAAGGTTTGGTCTTTGATTTTTTGATGAATAATATTGTATCAACATTACGTTTGTTAAATCCTCTTTCATATAGAAAGTTGCCAAGTCTATCATATCAAGCCCTTGGTGCTTGTTTTAAAACATATAGAGCTTTATTTAACTTATATACATGTGAAGGATTTTTGAAGTCTTTAAAACCAGGAGGTTGATTGACATAGACCTCTTCATTGATGTATCCATTTAAGAATGTACTATTGGTGTTCATTTGGTATAACTGAAAATTTAATGAACAAGCATAAGCAAGCAATAAATAAATGGCTTCTAACCTTGCAACCGGCGTGTATGTTTCATCAAAGTCAATTTCTTCCTCTTGATTATAGCCTTGGGCCACCAATCTTGCCTTGTTTCGAACAATTATCCCATTCTCATCAAGCTTATTTTAAAACACCCATTTTGTGCCAATTGTGTGTTTACCATTAGGTATAGGAACAAGTTCCCAAACTTTGTTTCGTTTGAATTGGTTTAATTCTTCTTGCATGGAAAGTATCCATTAGTCATCCTCTAAGGATTCATTTACTTTTGTAGGTTCTATTTGAGAGACAAATCCCATGTTTAAGCAAGCGTCCTTGAGATTGAGACCGATAAATACTCATTTACTAATATCGCCAATGATGTTTATGATTGGATGATCACGATGGGTACTCCATTCTTGAGGAAGATCATTCTGGTTCTGCTCTTATTGAATAATATCATCCTTTTGACCATATTATTCAACATGCTCATCATTGATGTTTCCTTCAATTGGTACTTCTACTAAATTATTGTCATCGCAAAAAGTAACATCCTCCTCCTTAGAATGGCTAGATTCATCAAATGAAACATGCATAAATTATTCTATAACAATGGTTCTTTTATAAAAATTTCTATAGGTCTTACTAGAGAGAAAATAACTAAGAAATATACCTTCCTCAAATTTCTTATCAAACTTACCAAGGTTGTCTTTGTCGTTGTTTAAAATAAAGCATTTGCATCCAAAGACATGAATATGTGATTTATTTGGTTTTCTTACCTTGTAAAGATCAGATGATGATTTATTTAAAATAAGTCAAATAATAAGACAATTACTTACATAACAAACCGTACTAACCGCATCCGCCCAAAAGTATTTTGGTATATCTGAATCACTAAACATTGTTCTTGCAAGTTTAATTAGAGACCAACTCTTTCTTTCTTTCAACTACACCATTTTATTGGGGAATTCTTGGTGTTGAAAAATTGTGAGAGATGCCATGTTCATCACAAAACTCTTCAAAGAATATGAGTTTTGAAATTCTCCTCCATGATCGCTTCAAATTGATACAATCTTCAGTGAATTCTCATTTTGCACCAACTTCGTGTCATACCCCAATTTTGTTCGATCTTTTATAGAATTTTTAGGTAGATGTCGCGTTTATTTGCATTTTTTTATTTTAGAAAAACTTTTGAATAATAAAAAATGCTTGTTAGTTTGATTTTACTACATTAAGCATTTATTTGGTTAAATTTTTTTTATTTTAAAAAAATGTTAGTTTGATTTTATTTTTCTTTTATTTCTTTTATTTTTTATCTCATTTTTGAATTTTATTTTCTTTTATATAAAAAATACAAAAAAAAAATTTATTTATTTATTTAGTTTTTAATTTTATTGTTATCTTAATAAACAAGTAAATAATCATGGATTAATCATCTGATTTTTTTCAAACAGGTAATGTTTTGATTTGCTTTTAACTATGATTTTCAATATTTGAGTTTGTTCCCTTTTTATTTTAACCTAATGTTCTAATATAAATAAAGTTTATTCATACACAAAAAAGGACACACACAAAATTCATAAATAACACTCTCCCTCTCTCACGTGTCATTGTTCTAGAAAAAATACATCACACACAACCACCATCAAACATTCATCACCATAACCTTAAACCACCTTCAACTAAATTATAACCAACATATCACCATATCCTTCTCCTTCACAAATTCAACAACCTCATAACACACCATTAAACTACCTATCACCAACCCGCCTCATCATCACCTTTACTCCATAATCCAAACTTCAACCTGACAACACGAAATTATATCATATTTTAGGACTTAATTCCATTAAATTCTATGACTATTTATTTCGGTTTACTGCATTTTATGAGATATTACGTGGTATTTTCTTCCTATTTGTCTCAGGTAGTCTATTTTGAAGAACAAGTGAAAATGGAAGAAAAGGAGGTGCAAAAAGGAGAGAAAAGGAACCAAATGCCAAAGCCCAGCCCAAAGCGCACAAGTCACCAATGCTGTGCCTGTGACGGACGTCACAGGGTGCGTGACGAGCGTCACGCAAAGCAGCCTTGTGACGGACGTCACACATGGTGTGACGAGCGTCACACCGTTCCACTATTTTTTTGGCGCAAGTAACGCCCTCAGAAGACTTGAAGAAGAGACGTTGAGGAGTTTGTGTCCTATATCCACGCCGTGCATTTAGCCACGTTGAAGAACTTGAGAAACGGAAAGCAGTTACCAGCACCAATATAAATAGCTATCTCTAAAACCTAAAAGGGCTCCTCGGTTTTTCCACGCTCATATTGCCGAAGCTTTGCCAATTTTCTTTTCACGCTTTTGCTTATTTTTTTCTTTTCCAGCAACTTAACATCGTTTATTTCATTTATTTCTTTTGCAAGTTCTACATTCTTTTTCCCTTGCAATTTACCTTTCCCCTTTTTGCATTTAGATATTTTTCGCATAATAGTTTCTACACCGGAAACTATTGTGCAACTTTTTATCGGATCTAACCTTACGTTAGATTCTAGTTTTATTTCCTTGGTTTAATTTATTGTTTAATTGAAGAATCGAAGAACAAATCCTACCGGCTTGTGGTGGAGTGTTCAAGACTATTGTATTACGCATTCAGGTTCTTTAATCATTATTTAATATTTTGTTTTATTATTTATCTATATTATCTGCCTGGAATGAGTCTGTTTATGCATGATATGTATGCTTGTTTATTTAGCATGTCTGGCTAATCCGCCTAGGTATCGGTATGTAAAGTAAGCAGAATAAGGGATCAAGACTGAGTCGGTCTATTTAAACTTAAAATTAAAATCAATCTTTTTACGGTCTCAACTTACAGGTTTAATAACAAGATTTTTTACAAAAAGTAAAGGACATAAAGAAGTTAAAATCAATAGAGCGAGAGTTTGAGGTTTTAACTGGACAGTGTAAGTTAGGCATTAATTCTAGATCAGGGCGAGAGCAAGTTTTAGAGTTAATTAAATTCTGACCTTTTCCAAAAAGTATTTTTAAAGATTGAATGTGAGGACGAGAGTTAAGCATTTGGATTTAATTGTATAACCTAAGTCAACAGAGCGAGAGTTTGAGATAAGGGTGTTTAAAACGGTCAGTGTTTTCTTAAAAAGAGTTTCTGCAACTTTATTGCTTTCAAAATATGGTTTTTGACTTAATTATAAGTGACAGCTACATTAATATAAAATCATGGTTTATTCAACAGAGCGAGAGTTTGAGATAAAACCTTTAACCAATAAAGTTAACTGAAACGATTTACTTTAAAACCAAGAAACCGACAAAGACTTGATTCCCTAGTTTTGACGAACTACATACCGATATCCGTTTTATTAATATTTAATCTAGATCTTAGTTTAGCCTTTAGTTTTTCCCCAAATAATCAAACATTTTTCACCTTAGATTTACGTAGTAACCTTAGATAACGGTATATCGATTCATAAGTCCCTCTGGGATCGATATCTTTTAAAACTACGCGATAGAACTGTGCACTTGCAGTTTGTATCCCATTCTCGACTCACGCAGTCGAGCGATCAAGTTTTTGGCGCCGTTGCCGGGGACTTTTATTTAATCGATATCGTAACTCTTCCGTTACGCTGTAGAGACTAAGGTTTCTTTTTCTTCTATTCTTTCTTTCGTTGATTTGTATGCCACGCACTCGCTCACAAGGCGAACCGCTCTATCTACGAATCAACGATATCGAACTATATCTCCGAGTCTTACGACGAATTCGGGAATATCGTGCTGAAAACAATCTCCCTCCTATCGAACTTCCTGATATCAAAAACCTTTTTCCTTCGATACCCGAGATGGCAGAACCAGCTCGTGCTCTTAGAGATTACGCCGCTCCATCGCAAGATGAACCACATTCAAGTATTGCTCCGCCCGCAATCGAAGCAAACAACTTCGAACTTAAACCTTCGCTGTTGCAGGCTGTGCAACAGAACCAATTCTCTGGAAATCTTACCGAAGATCCAAACCTTCATTTATCCGTATTTGTTCAATACGCTGATACTGTTAAAGCTAATGGTGTCACTTCAGAGGCAATTCGACTTCGTCTTTTTCCTTTCTCCTTAAGAGATAGCGCTAGAAGATGGCTTCAATCTCTTCCTTCCAACTCAGTCACCACCTGGAACGAGTTAAAGAAAGTTTTTCTTGCCCGATATTTTCCGCCAAGCAAAACAGCTATGTTAAGAGCCCAGATAAACGGATTTAAACAGAAAGACAACGAGTCTCTTTTCGAAGCATGGGAAAGATACAAAGACATGATGAGACTTTGCCCACACCATGGTTTGGAAGACTGGTTAGTAATTCACACATTTTATAATGGTCTCTTATACAACACAAGGTTAACAATAGACGCCGCTGCAGGTGGTGCACTAATGAACAAACCTTATGCTGATGCTTACCAGCTTATCGAGAGCATGGCCCAAAACCACTATCAGTGGGGAACCGAACGAACAACGGTGGAAAAACCTCAACCGAAAACTGGCATGTACGAGATAAGTAACCTTGATCACGTCAATGCAAAAGTGGATGCTTTGGTCCAGAAAATTGAAAGTTTAAACGTATCACCTCCAGCCGCCGTGGTTGCTATAACTCAGAATTGCGAGGTCTGTGGAATCCAAGGCCACACTCCTGCGGAATGTCAACTCTTGACTGGAATCCAAGCAGAGCAAGTAAACTATGCTCAACGAAGCCCCTATTCGAATACCTATAACCCAAATTGGAAGAACCATCCAAACTTTTCATATAAGAATAATAATGCTTTATACGCACCTGGACAGTCTCCAAATCAAGCCCCATTTATACCACCGGGATATCAGAAACCGAATCCATCCATGCCTAACAATAATACCCCTAGAAAATCCAACTTGGAAATCATGATGGAAAACTTTATAGCTTCCCAACAACAAACCAATAAAGATTTCTTAAACCAGAACATACATACTGGCGAACAACTTAAACAACTAGCAAGCAAAGTAGATGCCTTGGCTACCCATAACAAAATGCTGGAAACACAAATATCTCAAGTAGCTCAACAACAAGCACCTACTGCTGCACCAACTGGTACATTCCCTGGACAGCCCCAACCTAATCCGAGAAGCCAAGCTCATGCAATTATATTAAGAAGCGGAACGGAAGTGGAAGGACCGTCTGATCCAAGGATAGAAAACCAAAACCCTAAGAAATCAACTGAGGAAAGTGAACCTAAGGAAAAGGAAGAGAGTAATAAGGAAACCCTAGAAAAGAAGGAACCTTATGTACCTCCACCACCTTACAAACCACCTATACCTTACCCTCAAAGGCTTGTTAAAACCAAAGATGCGGGCCAATTTAGAAAATTTGTTGATCTCCTTAAACAATTAAACGTTACAATTCCGTTTACCGAAGCTATTACGCAGATGCCCTCATATGCTAAATTCTTAAAAGAAATTCTTTCTAATAAGAGGAAACTTGAGGATAGCGAAACCGTTACACTCCCTGCCGAATGTAGCGCTATAATCCAAAACATGCCTCCTAAACTCAAGGATCCGGGTAGTTTCTCTATACCCTGTCACATGGGAAAATTTGTCATCGACAAAGCTTTATGCGATTTAGGAGCCGGAATTAGCGTTATGCCTTTATCCATATGTAAGAAACTGGAAATGGGAGAATTAAGACCGACCAAAATGTCTGTGCAACTAGCAGATCGTTCCATCAAATATCCTGTAGGAATCCTTGAAAACGTTCCCGTACGCATAGGTCAGTTTTACATTCCCACTGACTTCACAATTATGGACATTAGAGAAGATGATACTACACCTATTATACTAGGAAGACCATTCTTAGCAACTGCCGGTGCAATCATAGACGTAAAACGAGGACGACTCACCTTCGAAGTAGGTGAAGAGAAAATTGAATTCATTCTTTCCCAATTCTTGAAAGCACCTGCAATAGAAGATACATGTTACTTCATGGATATCATCGATGAATGCATAAAAGAAGCAGAGTTAGGAGAAGACAAATCATCAGACTATCTTTTAGAGGACAAATCTAACCAATGCTTAGCAATAACACCGGACCCTACGCAATGTCTTAACAAACCAACCCCTGATTTGAAAACACTTCCCAAAAATCTGAGATATGAATTCCTAGACTTAGAACTTGAACGACCTGTGATAGTTAATGCAGATCTAGGAAGACTCGAAACAGAAAAACTCTTACATATCTTAAGGAAATATCCAACCGCACTAGGATACCACATCACCGATCTTAAAGGAATAAGCCCTTCTATTTGTATGCACCGCATCATGTTAGAAGAAGACTGTAAAACCTCTAGGGAACACCAGAGAAGACTAAATCCGATCCTAAGTGAGGTAGTAAAGAAAGAAATAACCAAGTTATTGGAAGCAGGTATTATATATCCTATATCTGATAGCAAATGGGTCAGTCCTGTACACGTTGTACCAAAGAAAGGAGGCATAACCGTTATTGAAAACGAAAAAGGAGAAACTATAACTAAACGAATCGAATCGGGATGGCGAATGTGCATTGATTATAGGAAACTAAACAAAGCAACCCGAAAAGATCATTTCCCTTTACCATTCATTGACCAAATGTTAGAACGATTAGCAAAACATTCACATTTCTGTTATCTAGACGGTTATTCAGGCTTCTTTCAAATACCAATTCACCCTGATGACCAAGAAAGGACAACGTTCACATGCCCTTTTGGTACCTTCGCTTATAGACGAATGCCGTTTGGTTTGTGTAATGCCCCTGCGACCTTTCAAAGATGCATGATGGCAATTTTCGCCGACTTTCTCGAAAACATCATGGAAGTATTTATGGATGACTTTTCTGTATACGGACAAAGTTTCGAAGAATGCCTTGAAAACCTGGAAAGAGTTCTTGAGCGATGTGTAAAAGTAAACTTAGTACTTAATTGGGAAAAGTGCCACTTTATGGTACAAGAAGGAATTGTTTTAGGACACATCATCTCGAACAGAGGAATTGAAGTAGACAAAGCCAAAATAGAGGTAATCGAAAATCTTCAACCCCCAAGAACCGTGAGGGAAGTACGAAGCTTTTTAGGACACGCCGGTTTTTACCGACGATTCATCAAAGACTTCTCTAAGATAACTAAACCCTTAACCGGACTGTTGATGAAAGATGCCGAATTCATATTCGACGATAACTGTTTAAAAGCATTTCAAACTCTTAAACAAGCATTGATCTCAGCACCCATAATGCAAACACCAGACTGGAATGAACCATTCGAAATAATGTGCGATGCCAGTGATTATGCTGTAGGTGCTGTTTTAGGACAAAGAAAGGATAAAAAGCTTCACGTTATATATTACGCTAGCAGAACCCTGGATGAAGCGCAAATGAATTACGCCACTACCGAGAAAGAACTCCTAGCAGTGGTATTTGCGCTAGATAAATTTCGTTCTTACTTGGTAGGAGCCAAAATAATAGTCTACACTGATCACGCTGCTATCAGGTACCTTCTAACAAAAAAAGATGCTAAACCTAGACTCCTAAGATGGATCTTGTTGCTACAAGAATTCGACTTAGAAATCAAGGACAAGAAAGGAACTGAAAACGTAGTAGCAGACCACCTCTCTAGACTTGAGAACCTTGAACCGGAAAGAACATCAATTAATGATGATTTCTCGTATGACAAACTTATAGCTACTTTGGAAGAGAACAACTCCGACATGCAAGTAGAAACCACCTTAGCTATATCTGTCACACCATGGTACGCTGATCTAGTCAATTATTTAGCTGCCGGAATAGTTCCACCTACTTTATCTTACCAGCAGAAGAAACGATTCTTCCACGACATAAAACACTATTACTGGGATGATCCCTTACTTTTCAAAAGAGGCCCCGATGGTATTTTCCGTCGATGTATACCCGAAGAAGAGGTAGAAAATATAATCCAACACTGCCACTCCGCTCCTTATGGTGGACACACAAGTACATCCAAGACCTGCTCTAAAATCCTACAAGCTGGCTTTTATTGGCCAACTATATGGAAGGACGTACATGCGGCTATTAAGGAGTGTGACAGATGTCAACGCACGGGAAACATATCTAGACGTGACGAGATGCCGCAAAAAGGTATTTTGGAAGTAGAGATTTTTGACGTGTGGGGGATAGACTTCATGGGACCTTTTCCATCCTCTTTCGGTAACAAATACATACTCGTGGCAGTTGACTACGTATCAAAGTGGATCGAAGCTATAGCTTCTCCAACAAATGACACCCGAGTAGTAACTAGACTCTTTAAAATATAATATTTCCGAGATTTGGCATCCCAAGAATAGTAGTCAGTGATGGTGGATCACACTTTATATCCAAGGTACTCGAAAAACTACTACTTAAGTATGGAGTGAGACATAGGATAGCGACACCTTACCACCCTCAAACCAGTGGACAAGTGGAAGTATCTAACAGAGAAATCAAGCAAATACTAGAAAAAACGGTAGGCACTTCAAGGAAAGATTGGTCATTGAAATTACCAGAAGCTTTGTGGGCATACCGAACTGCTTATAAAACCCCCATAGGGACGACCCTATTTAAGCTCATTTATGGAAAATCCTGTCACCTCCCGGTAGAATTAGAACATAAAGTCTATTGGGCTATTAGAAATTTAAATTTGAATTATAAAGCCGCCGGTGAAAAGAGAATCCTTGACATAAACGAATTAGAGGAACTCAGAAGAGACGCCTATGAAAATGCCAGAATCTATAAAGAAAGAACAAAACAATGGCATGACAAGCGTATATCAAGGAAAATCTTCAAGCAAGGCGACGCAGTACTTTTATTTAACTCTAGACTAAAGTTATTCCCGGGAAAACTACGATCCAGATGGTCAGGGCCTTTTCATATCACTAAAGTCTTTCCCAGTGGAGCGGTAGAAATAAAAGGACAATCTACAGAACCGTTCACCGTAAACGGGCAACGTCTGAAACACTATCACTATGCGGAAACCAACGAGGATTCGCAAATCCTACACTTAGACGAAACGCCCCCAGGACCTATAGATTATATGTAACAGTTTCTTTGTCGAGCTTGCGACATTTAAACAAAGCGCTTAGTGGGAGACAACCCACAATTTAATTTGTTATTTTATTATTCTATTATTATCATTTCCCTATTTCTTTCTTAATTATTCTTTTAATTTCTGTTTAATATTCATTCTTGATTTATTCAAAAAAAAAATAATAATAATAATAATTTTCTCTTCCTTCGGCATTTGGCCAAATCCTGACTTAAACTCATGTTTTCTTTTCTCTAGCTAACACTAACCAGATGGGACATATTGATCGTATGGGTATCAAGTTCAGAGGAATGGCTCATAAACAAAAGTTTGAAGAACTAGCCGCTAGAGAGATGCTACCTAGTTTATATGTTGATGATTGGGCTATGACTACCCTTGGACTGAGACAGAGTGTCCTGTATTTGCTGAATCAGATAGGATGGGAGACCTCCCCTATCCTGAGACATTTCACCACCTACCGGAGACTCACACTAGAATTCCTTAGCTCATTAATCTATCTACCCAGCCATGGAAAAGGAATTAGCAGAGGATTTATCCAGTTCAGAATGTTCAATATGGAGTACCAATTTAATATTAGAGACTTCACCAACCTTTTGGGTTTCCCTACCTCCTTTGATACATTCACTGTAAGCCAGGAAGAACTTTTTGAATATAGAGAGCTTGAACACTTTTAGGGTAAGCTGACTGGAAATGATGAGCCCGAAGAACATGAGTTTCTCTCTGGAAACATACATAACCCGGCTTTTCGCTATTTCCATAAGATCCTGACCCACACTTTATTTGGGAGAAGCCAAACAGTACTTCAGTTTCACGTGATGAACTTTTCATCATATTTTGTGCTTCCCAGAACCGTCCAGTAAACGGTGCCACTTTTATGTTAGCTAATTTGGACCACCTTATCCAGGATGAGCGAGCACCCATTAGAATAGGCGGTTTAATAACTATGATAGGTAATGCCATTGGATTACGTCAGCCTATGCTTGACCTTAGCCCTTTTTGTGGCATTACTACTATGAGTATACCTTTCCTCTTCAACACTATGTTTATAGCAAACCTAGGGTCTGATGAGTTTGAGCTTATTATTGATAACCAGGTTCTCTGCCTATTCACCATGCCCGATCCTAGGACTAGTGTTCATAACCAAAGGAACTGGCTCTATAACCTGAATGAAACCCCAACTCCTGCTGGATCCACTGAATCCATCCAGGATTATGAGATTTGTAATGACTATGAGAATTATGTTGACCAGATCTCTCATGCTGAATCTGACCCTCAGACACCATCCGGCTATCATGATATTGACCCTCCTCCTCAGCCTGTTCCGACCGAAGAATCAGTCATACCTGACCTCCGACATCATATGCCCGGAACTAATTATAACACCGCCATTGAAGCTTTGATGTCAGAACAAGACGCCCTCAGAGGAGAATTTACTAACATGAGAGACGAAGTTCTAGGATACATGAGCAGTATGACGAATCAGTTTCACGAATTGCTACATCATGTTAACTCTTTTGCTCCTCCGGCCAGAGATCGTACAGAGGGATAGAGTTTAGTTATTTTTCTAAGTTATTTAGTTTCAAGTTAGATTATTTATTAATGTTATTTGAATTCATGTTTATTTCTCTTTCATTTCATTATTTTCCTTTCCTGTATTACATTATGATCATTTTTATTGAAGTTGTTTATTTAATTTTATTATGCAAAAGCTATTATGCTCTACTGTTGCTTCCTATGAATTATTACTATACAAAGCAGATTAAGCGTGCACAATAAATTAAATTGCAGACTAAACTGATCATAAGCAAAACAAAACTAATAAATTCACCAACCAAAGTAATTCTGTGAAGCGCCACTGAGGCCTTTCCAAAAAGGAAAGTGTGACGAGCGTCACACTATCCATAACGGCCGGCACGCTTAGTGCCTGTTACGAGCGTCACATCCTTGTGACGAGCGTAACACTCCTCAGACTAGTGAACGTTAAGGAGCCGTTGGAGACGAACGTTACACCTTTAACTTTTTACCTTCCCCATTCATTTTTCATTTAACCACACTAAATTACTTTTCAACCACTTTTTTCCACCTTCCAAATTCTTCTCCTATAAATACCCACCAAACCTTCCTTCATTCACCACAAACAATTCTCTCCTATCCAATACATTTCTTTTTCTTTCCAAATCACCCCTTCAAAATTCATCACAATGGCGAGAAATCAGAATTTCGGAAACATCATCTTCCGATCCGTAGATGACAATTATCAGAGGGAGCAATTCGAGCGTTTCCAACAGCGAGGCGTCGTTTCCACCAGGTACCCCGATTTACCTTGTTTACAACAATTAGGCTTACTCCAAGGTATCGAATGGATGCTCCGTCAAGCCAACTTAACCTTCCTTTGCACTCATAATCAACCCACCTACCCATCCCTAACCTTAGAATTCTTAAGTTCATACGACTACACCACTCCCGCCGGTGAAGACGAATTTCTAACCGGTACGGCAACCTTCCGTATGTTTAACACCGAGTACTCTCTAACCCAAAACCAATTGAGTACCATGCTACAATTTCCCACAGAAGGTCTGCTGCATGCCAGAATCCCTCCAACCTCAAACTGGAACACAGTTGGCGTTTTTGACCTTTTTAAGAAAATTTCCGGTATAGATACCTACAACTGGGAAGAACTCCTTCTCTCCCATATACATAACCCCACTATCCGGTACTTTATCCGCATCTTGCAAAACACAGTTTTTGGAAGGCCAAACAACAGCAAGGTCAACTCAAAGGAACTATTTTTCCTCCAGTGCGTTTTCGAACCAGATACTCAGGTAAACGCCGCCTCCTTTCTCTTTCATCACATTCGCACCTTATGTGCTAGAGGCAGGCAACCTTTTATAATTGGTGGCTTAATCACCACCATCGCACTTGGCCTAAACCTAGGGGATAAACTCCAAACTTTAGAATCCCTACCTCCCCTATCTATGGATACCAGCTACTGTCGATCCAGCCGCTTGATTAAGAACAGAGTAGGCGGAGGATATTATCTTATGGTGAACAACCAGGCAGTCCCAAGCGTTGTTCTACCAAATACTGCCCTCACTGATGTCACAAACCCCGAGCGCCACCTCTATGATCTCAACGCTCCTGAAACCACCGAGCCTTCACAAACAAACCCGCAAACAGATGAGTTTGAAGAAATGGAACAAGGTGATCATCCGCCTACACAACAGTCAGTCCCGCTCAACCCTTCCGGCAATACAACTGGCCCATCCTCCCAACGTCGTCGACGAAGAAGGCCTGCAACCAACGACGACATTATGGATGCTATCGATGGAATGCAGGCACAGAATGTCAAGATGCTGCAGATGATGCGTCAAATGCAACAGCAACAGGACGCTAGGAATGCCATAACCGACCAGCGGTTTACTGAGTTGTTCAGCAGGTTCGACAACTTAGACTTACGTCAGAGATCACCAGGTCCAAGAACCAGAGGCGGAAGACAACCTTAGTTGTAGTTTCCTTTTCCTTTCCATATTGTATTTCATTTCCTTAAAACATTGGGGACAATGTTTAATTTAAGTATGGGGGGAAAACTTGTTTCTTCCATTTCCATTTTTCAAGTATGTTACCTTCCCTTTCATTGTTATTTCCCTTTCTTATTATCTGAAAAAAAAAAAATTTATTATAATTTTAAGTTAAGTCCCTAGTGTGAAATATTTCTATTATCTATTCCCCTCAATTTTCTTGAGCCATAACAAAACAAATTTTAACACACCCAATAAGTATAAAGGTTGCTTACTTTATAAAACTTGAGTGAAATCAAGACAAAAAAAATCATTACCATAACAACGCTCTGAGAACCTCAACATGTTAGATCAGGATAAGTACCTATTATACCGATTCCTCGAACTTTTAGCTTTAGAGTAACCCCGAGTAGTTTATACGAGAAGTCAGCACCATCTTAATAGCAAACTACGTGGAGAGCCGATGAATATAAGTGAATGATACCCAAAGTAACATAAAATATATGAATATATCAGGAAATGCACTGATTAAATTAGGTGATCCTTACCAGATCATTTAATCTAAAAGTTGCAGATCATGCAAAAGCACAATATGAAAGATCCATTATGAGTTGGTTCAGTAGGTATCTGGTACTGAACTCGGTAGGGCGGACTACGGTTCGATCCCCCACGATTTGCAATGGACTGAATAACGAAGTTATCCGACTTATGTACCAGAACTTCTAGCTAAAAGCGGATCAGAATCACTAACCGGTTACTCCACTATGTGCGCGAAAAGATAAAGGGCTTAATGTGATTTCGCTAGAATGAAAGCGGGTGAAATAAAAGTAAAGGAACTAGGATAACTATAATGGCATTACTTGAACTGATTTGCATAAGGTAGGGTTATCTAAGTTGTAACGGTAGTTGTTGATGTCAAGATTAAACTCAAATTGCTTCTAAACAAAATCCATTTGCAACCTATTACGAATTGATGTGTGTTTTGAAACTTCGCCTGGCTAAATTTTTGAAAACGATTTCTATACTGAATTTTGCTTGAGGACAAGCAAAGATCTAAGTATGGGGGAGTTTGATAACACGAAATTATATCATATTTTAGGACTTAATTCCATTAAATTCTATGACTATTTATTTCGGTTTACTGCATTTTATGAGATATTACGTGGTATTTTCTTCCTATTTGTCTCAGGTAGTCTATTTTGAAGAACAAGTGAAAATGGAAGAAAAGGAGGTGCAAAAAGGAGAGAAAAGGAACCAAATGCCAAAGCCCAGCCCAAAGCGCACAAGTCACCAATGCTGTGCCTGTGACGGACGTCACAGGGTGCGTGACGAGCGTCACGCAAAGCAGCCTTGTGACGGACGTCACACATGGTGTGACGAGCGTCACACCGTTCCACTATTTTTTTGGCGCAAGTAACGCCCTCAGAAGACTTGAAGAAGAGACGTTGAGGAGTTTGTGTCCTATATCCACGCCGTGCATTTAGCCACGTTGAAGAACTTGAGAAACGGAAAGCAGTTACCAGCACCAATATAAATAGCTATCTCTAAAACCTAAAAGGGCTCCTCGGTTTTTCCACGCTCATATTGCCGAAGCTTTGCCAATTTTCTTTTCACGCTTTTGCTTATTTTTTCTTTTCCAGCAACTTAACATCGTTTATTTCATTTATTTCTTTTGCAAGTTCTACATTCTTTTTCCCTTGCAATTTACCTTTCCCCTTTTTGCATTTAGATATTTTTCGCATAATAGTTTCTACACCGGAAACTATTGTGCAACTTTTTATCGGATCTAACCTTACGTTAGATTCTAGTTTTATTTCCTTGGTTTAATTTATTGTTTAATTGAAGAATCGAAGAACAAATCCTACCGGCTTGTGGTGGAGTGTTCAAGACTATTGTATTACGCATTCAGGTTCTTTAATCATTATTTAATATTTTGTTTTATTATTTATCTATATTATCTGCCTGGAATGAGTCTGTTTATGCATGATATGTATGCTTGTTTATTTAGCATGTCTGGCTAATTCGCCTAGGTATCGGTATGTAAAGTAAGCAGAATAAGGGATCAAGACTGAGTCGGTCTATTTAAACTTAAAATTAAAATCAATCTTTTTACGGTCTCAACTTACAGGTTTAATAACAAGATTTTTTACAAAAAGTAAAGGACATAAAGAAGTTAAAATCAATAGAGCGAGAGTTTGAGGTTTTAACTGGACAGTGTAAGTTAGGCATTAATTCTAGATCAGGGCGAGAGCAAGTTTTAGAGTTAATTAAATTCTGACCTTTTCCAAAAAGTATTTTTAAAGATTGAATGTGAGGACGAGAGTTAAGCATTTGGATTTAATTGTATAACCTAAGTCAACAGAGCGAGAGTTTGAGATAAGGGTGTTTAAAACGGTCAGTGTTTTCTTAAAAAGAGTTTCTGCAACTTTATTGCTTTCAAAATATGGTTTTTGACTTAATTATAAGTGACAGCTACATTAATATAAAATCATGGTTTATTCAACAGAGCGAGAGTTTGAGATAAAACCTTTAACCAATAAAGTTAACTGAAACGATTTACTTTAAAACCAAGAAACCGACAAAGACTTGATTCCCTAGTTTTGACGAACTACATACCGATATCCGTTTTATTAATATTTAATCTAGATCTTAGTTTAGCCTTTAGTTTTTCCCCAAATAATCAAACATTTTTCACCTTAGATTTACGTAGTAACCTTAGATAACGGTATATCGATTCATAAGTCCCTGTGGGATCGATATCTTTTAAAACTACGCGATAGAACTGTGCACTTGCAGTTTGTATCCCATTCTCGACTCACGCAGTCGAGCGATCACAACCTTACATCACCTTTATAAAACTACACACCAACTCACTTTCTTCTTCAAAATAATAACAAACACACAATTACACTCTTCAATCTCGTAAGCCTTCATTTTCTTCCACCATTAATAAAAAAAGCTTCAACAACACATCACAACAACAAATAACACTACACAAAACCAAAACAACAAAAACATAATCAAAAGGAAAATGAAAATTGAATCTGCAATCGTCGTTAAAAACACAACCAGAGATCCCACTGTAAAGTTGTTCCACGCACCACCACCAGAAAGCAACTGATCGTCTTCTGATCGCTCCTAACAGCTCTGTCGGCACGTCGCCCCAGCACATCCTTGAAGGTAGCAAGAAACACAAGAAGGGGGGGGGGGGGGTGAATTGGGTTTCTAAAAATGAAAGCTTTTCAAAAACCAACACAATCAAACAATAACTCAAATAAGAAAAATAACATAAATATTATTATACTAGTTCACTGCTAATGAAGCTACCTCCAGTCCATCCGCCAAGTTGGTTTTTCCTTCTCAACAAGGACTTAATCCACTATAATCAAAACTGATTATAGACACCACAAAGACCACCCACCTTTGTCTTCTTGAGTCTATCTGACTAAAACTAGTCACTCAAGGAATATACTAAAACATATGATATTTACAAGAACGTGTTTACATGATTGCATCTAAGAAAGCAGATTAACACAAGTTAAATACAATGAAGTTATCACACAATAATGAACAAAATCTCTATATGTGTTTACAAAAACTATACACAACTAATATCAGCTCAGCAAAAAGCATAGTGTATGTTCATGTGAATTAGAAAAGAAAGTAAGCAACTTCTCCAATCTTCCTAATCTCCTTTATGTTGCCAGTTAAAATATTCGTTTGAGGGTAGAACTGGAATAGCAAAAATGCAGTTGTCTCTTTCTATAAACTTTTTCATATTGGGAGGTAAAATGGTATAATAGTATTGTCCTTAGCCCAAAAAATCAGCATAGTGGAGGGAAAGGTGAACTTGTATTGCGTACTATTTTCCTAATACAAAAACTTTTGATCTTATCTTCTAATCTCTAGAGGCTTCTGAATAAATGATGTTGAAGCATGCTTAGAAGGATCAAGAGACTAGTTGAGAGAATCTTCAGAACCTCGGTCTTCAGAGTCTTGACACAGTTCCTTCGAACCTGACCTTTAGATCTTGTTCTTTAAAGTCTTGAGAACTTGAGAGCATGTGACCTTGAAGGCTCGACAATCCTTCAGAGGCTCTTCAATCAGAGTCACATTCTGAAGCTTTAGCATAAACGTTCATCAAAATCGTTATCTAATAGCTTTCTATAACTTGACAGTATCTTGTAAAGCACTTTGTGTCTCTTTAGAGTCAGAGTGTGTTGAGTTATGAATCTAATGATGTCACACATCAATTCTTTAGAGCCAGAACCCGTTAGAAAAAGCTACACACTAGGCCAAACCATTAGGGTACAAAATTATTCTCTAAGAAACAATGCATTGTTATCATTAAAACTAAATACCAAATTCAAAACCAAATATTGTTCTTATAATCTTCCCCTTTTTGATGATGACAAAACCATGTATTTTGACGAAATTTTTTTACTTGCTTTAATCACATAAAAATATCATAGTGAAGTTTGTAAGCTCCCCCCGAATTTTATACTGTTAAAAATTATTTTTCATCTTATAATACCAAAGTTAGGTTTGCAAGCTCCCCCTGAATTTAAGACTTAAAATAATCTTAACACATATAAAAATCTCAATCAACATGAAAGAAATAACTTCCCATAATGCAGAAGCCTGGTTACTATGGATGTACTAACTTCCTAGAATGCAATAACTTAGGTACATAAGTATTTCATTTCAGAAACGACTTTACTTTAGTGTCAGAAAGTATGGTCATTAGCCTCGTCAGAGAGCATGATTTCTCAGAGCATTCATATGCATGGTTATATACATGCCTAGTTGATATCAGAATTTGTATACGCCTGGTTCAGAACTTCTTCTAGTTCAGAGCTTGTATATGTATGGTTCAATACACACTTGGTTCACTTAAACTTACTTCAGAACATGTATATGCCTGGTTAACTGCAGACTGCCTAGTTAACTATTCATAACATATGTTTGGTTCTTTTGAACTCAATTCAGCTTGGTTAGTGCCTTAAAACATGAAACACTTGGTTAACATGATGAACTTATTCAAAGTTCTCAAAAAAGTTACCAATGTCAGAAATAATGTTAAAGACAAGTTTGGTTTCATAATTAGAATTAGGTATATCAAAATCAATCATTCTTCTCCCCCTTTGTCATCATTCAAAAAGAAATAAAGACAAAGTAAACCAAACAAAAATTCATTTCATTGAGAATAAGAGTCAACAGGTACAAAAATGAAAAATACAAAGAAAATACAAAGGTTTTTAAAAACAAGGGTTTAAGGAGGGGGTGACAGTCTTGATATGATAGCTCCAAACATCCCTTCAATCCTTATTGTCTTCTCATCTTGACTCTTGAACATCGTTTCCATGTTGTTCAACCTTTCTCTGACCATAATATTTTCACCTTTAAGGTCTTCCAAAGTCTTCATAATAATTTCCTATAAAATCACAACCTTCTTAACCCCATAAACACTTACAACTTCAAAAGTCGTCTCAGAAGCAACCAAAGTCATATGTTCTGATGAAGGAGGAGGGATCATTCTGGAGCAGAAAGAAGAATCATTGGAGGAACCTTCTGAAGCAAAGGTTTAACTATACTAGAGAGTATGGCATGGAAGTTCCTTCAGCTTCCTTCAGGCACAAGAATTCCAACTCTTTAGAGTTGACATCTATCTAACTTCTGAAGTTGTTGGTCATAACACACACTTCAGAGAAGTTTGCGTTAGAAGCACAAACTTCAGTGAAAACATTCAGTCTGGCAACACCCTCACTTTCAAAACATTGAAACAAATCATCCAGAGGTGTAGGGTGAATGTTGGTTAGAAAGGGTATTTGGTAAGAGTAAGGTCGATGTGTTATGTCTGGAAGGGGAATGAGATCAACATCTGACTCAATATCATAATCAATTTCTTATTCTATAATAGGAACGTTATAGTGAGTGAGGAATGTTGGTTGATAGATTTCATAAAAAGTTTGTGAGGGAGGGTCTTCGGGTTGAGTGAGTTGAGATAAGATGGAAAATGGAAAAATTGGTTGAGGTGTTGGTATGAGAATGAAGGTTAAAATTTCAGAATGTGATGGTAAGTGTGGAGGAATGGTGACATTTGGATTTGTAGTTTGGGGAGAAGTAAGTGGGGGGAAATGAACTGGTTCAGATATATGTGGGATGTGGGTAGGTGAAGTGAGAGTGGTTGATGGGATTGATGAACTGTTATCAACAGAAAGTGAGTGAGCTTTAGAAGGAAACGCTTACCAGAAGTAATTCCAGCTGAAGTAGCTCCATCAGCTCCGGTTTCTTTAGTAGAAGTATCTAGATTCTCCCTGGAAGCCTTAAACTTATTGGCCATCCTCTTAGACTGCTTCTTACCAACCTTCATCTTCTTCTTTAAAGTGGTTTCAGATGCTGCAAGAATAGCACCTGCATGACAGTTCTCCAGAAATCCTATCACAATGTCCATAGGATTTGGCTTTGAGAAGATTGGAAAGTCTTACAAAGGGATCCTTTTGTTGTAGATCTCTTCCTTAGGAATTTTAGCAGGAGGACTTATCACTTCAGAAATAATGCCCATATTCTTCATACCTTTGGCATTAAACATCTTGCCAACCTGAGGCTCCAACCCTTTGGTGATATGATCTTCTGTTAAAGAGTCAACCAGCTTGCTCTCCATCAGGATATCTGAGATCAGCTTACCAAGAGGAATCTATTTCTTTATCTTTTTGCTACCTTCTCTAGTTTCCTTCACACTATCCCCTAAGTGCTTAAAAAGAATTGCATGTAGATTCACCTTCTTCCCATTAGTAATGTAATAAAGGACTTATTGTTGGTCACCGTTGATGTAGTCAGGAGAATTTGTTGACCTTCTGTGATGAACACATCCCAGAAGAATTCTATCCCAAACCCTTAGTTTAGGGTGAAGATCCTTGATCTTTGCTTGAGTGTTTTCCAGAGATGAAAATCACTTTAGAAATCTCATCCAATTTAGATTCCTTTTCCACCATTTATTCACATTAGATTCCATACCCATCATGACCAATGAGTTTGGCGATGAGTTTTTCAGAAATAACAATCTTCTTTCCAAACACAAAGGAAGTAGCCTGGAATAGTGAAGACTTGGCATGAATCCAGAATTCTCTAACCAAATGATAGAAGACTAGGCCTTGAAGAAGGTTGAAGAACTGTTTCCAACCTTGAAATTTGTCAGTAGTTAAAAGATCAATTACATTGTCTTTCATGTTTTCAAACTCAACCAAGAGTTCGCATAAAACTTCTAGTTTCTTTGCTAGAGTAGACAAAGTAAGTTCAGGAGCATCATAAGCATCTTCAGTGTGCACATGTTAACCTGAAGCAGATTTTGATGAACTGACTTGAAGGAGATGGGGGATTTGTAGTTGTTGTTGCAATGACGAAGAAGAACCACGAGCAGTTCGTTGAGTAGTTGCAACACTTTGTTGTTGAGATTGTTGAGTTTGTTGAGCAGATTGTTGTGAAGCCATTATTGAAGAAAAGTAAAGGGTTTTAGGGTTGCTGAAAGTTTTGAGCTTAAAGAGAGAAAGTGTAGGTTGTGGATGTAGCGAAAGTGTGTGAAGTGGGTTTAAATAGATGTTTTGCAATCATGAAATTTTTTTGAAAAGTGAAAAAATCTGACAAGGTGGTAAAGTGTGAAGATTTTACCTAATCCCAAGGTTTATTCACCCAATATGTCACATCAGCAGATCAGAAACAATTTAGTTTTCTAAGACAACTGTCTTAAAAATGTTCCATTATTCTAGACTGATTGACAACTATTAAATGTAAAAACTTTTCAGTATCTAGAAGACAAATTGTTTAACCAAACAAATTCTGACTGGATACTTCTAGACTTATGAAACCTTCTCACTTCAGAAGACTCACACGTTCAGAACCAAAACTAAATCTCAGAGTCTTATTTCACCATTCTGAGAGATTAACATTATGAGAAAAACATCTTTTTCATTCTGGACAAGAGTCCATTTTTAAAAAATTTCGGAATGAAAATGAATCTATCTTCAACAAAGGGTTTTGTAAAGATATCAACCCATTAATGGTCTAAATTTCAAATTTCAAATTACCTTCTGAACATAGTCACGTGTAAAGTGATGTTTTATCTCAATATGTTTTGCTCTAGAATGAAAAATGAGATTCTTAGATAAACAAATAGCAGAAGTATTGTCACAAAGTATATGGATGTTACTCTCATATATCTAAAAATATTCTAGATGACTTTTAATCCAGAGCATCTGAGTGTTGTACCCAGAAGCTGCAATGTATTCAACTTCAGTAGTTGATAGTGCTATTGTTGATTGCCTTTTACTGGACCGCGAGATCAGGTTATCTCCCAGAAACTGACATCTTCCAGAAGTTCTTTTCCTCTCAAGTCTATCTCCAGCATAATTAGCACCAAAATAACCCACTAGCTTGTAATCTTTAGATTTTCTATATCACAAGCCAAGGTTAATCGTACCTTTCAAGTACCTGAAGATCCTCTTAACAACTATTAAGTGGGACTCTTTAGGATCTGATTGGAAGCGAGCACACAAACAGACATTAAACAAAATGTCAGGTCTAAAAGAAGTCAAGTATAAGAGAGAGACAATCATACCTCTGTATACCTTTGGTTCTACCTTATCACTTACCTCATCCTTCTCAAGGATATATGTAGGTTGCATAGGAGTCTTTGACATCTTGTATTCTGACATGTCAAACTGCTTCAGAAGTTCCTTGGTGTACTTGCTCTGATGGCTGTATGTTCCCTTTAGACTTTGATTGATGTGAATCCCTAGAAAAAACTTGTGTTCTCCCATCAAACTCATCTCAAACTCTGCATGCATAGACTTAGCGAATTCCTTGCACAAAGTAGCATTAGTAGAACCAACTATGATATCATCAACGTAAATTTAAAGAACATGGATATCATCAAAGTGCTTAGTACACTTTTGCACCCACATGGCTTACTCTTGGGTTACCTAACAATGAGACCCTAAGCTAGTATTTGTATGATCATGCATTGTGTTTTATCCATCTCCTTTCCTTTGATTTAGCTTGATCAAATTCAAATTGATTAACTAGATCCCTTGACTTTGCACACATTCCCTTTGTCTTTGTCAAGTGACCATACATCTCTTGGTCACTTGATGGGACTTGTCTATGTTACTTTGGATCTCAAGCTTCCTAACAAGTACAAGACCTCAAGCTCAAGTGAAGGCATTAACCATCTACCTCATCCCCACAGAGTATCCATGAGAATCTGTTTCAACAACTTGTCAAACATTGAAAAGGATTCCAAGTCATGAGCCTTAAGAAATAGAGAATGGGTGAGAGGATGCATTCCTATCCTCATTCTGAATATTTAGGGTATGAGACGAATGACCTAGTTTCTCAGAGTGTTCACCTCTATTCATAGAATTTAGTGCAATTCAAGTCAAATCATTGTCAAGTATGCAACTAGCCCTATGTCTCTCATCCCAACTCCTTTTGGTTTAAACACCACCTTTTTCTTATTTTTTGGTTTAAACACCAACATTTGGTATAAACGCCACTCTTTTGGTTTAAACACCACATTTTTCTTCTTTTCCGGTTTAAACATCGATCTTTGGTTTAAACACCACTTTTTTGGTTTAAACACTAACTTTTGCTTCTTTTCTGGTGTAAACACCACTCTTTTAGTTTAAACACCATCTTTTGCTTCTTTTCTGGTTTAAACACCACTCTTTTGGTTTAAAAACCACCTTTTGTTTCTTTTCCTGTTTAAACACCGACCTTTGGTTTAAACACCACTCTTTTAGTTTAAACACCACATTTTGCTTCTTTTCCGGTTTAAACGTCAACCTTTGATTTAAACACCACTTCTTTGGTTTAAGCACCACCCCCGATCATATCTTTATTTCAGTATTAGTCCTCCGAACTACAGAACTCTGACTTCCTTATTACACTATGAGTATACATAGGCACGAGGATGTGAATCCTTGGCGAGCACTTTTCTTGCTTTTCCCTCTTTCTTTCTCTGGTTCCACGAACTAAGAGCCTTTGACTTTCTCATTGAACTACGAGAATACGTAGGCATGAGGGCCCCAATCCTCATCGGGAACTCTTTTCGTAACCCATTTTCTGTTTTCCAGGTACACGAAGATGGTAACACCCGTCCAAGCAAAGAGAAATCAAAATGGTTCCCATGGAGTACCATGGATGTGAGAGGTGTTAATACCTTCCCCTTGCATAACCGACTTCCTTACTCGTTTTTCTTTTCCCTTGGGTTTTATTGATATTTTCCCTTCCCTCTTTTGGAATAAACAAAGTTCGGTGGTGACTCTATTATATCTTCGAGTGTGTGATGCATTTGGATATATTTCATCTAGCTTCATTAGCCCCCGAGTTGCACACCTCTTATGGATAACATGAACACTCTACCTAGAGTAGACCTTTTTCGTGAATCTTATCTTAAAATGGTTTGATTGTTGCATGATGAAGATTCAGCTAAGGTCCATAACTCTAGGAATATGTTAGAACCAATTTGAGTATGAAAGTTGCGTAGTGTTATCCCCCGAGGTGCACACCTTATATAGATAACATGAAGAATCCACCTAGAATATGCCTTTCTCGCGAATCTCGTCATAAAATGGCTCTAGGAACCTTTTATAAAAAAACCCAAGAGTTAACCTTTGTGAGTGGTTTGGGTTGAAAAACTTAGAACTATCTTGACGTAAGAAGCCTTCCTATATAGGTTATTCTATTGTTACATATGTTATCCCAAGCCCACACATGACATTCCATTGCATTTTTCATCATGAAACCTTTCTTAGCATACAAATATTTTCCAAGGAATGGCAAAAACTAAGGTTATTGTCAAGCATCTGTAAAAGTGAGAATGGATTCAGAAAGGAGAAAGACTTTGCAACTGGAAGCTAAGATGCCTGATCTAGACAGATTGAAAGCACTCAAAGCCAAGTTTCCCCTATTCCTAGAGGTGATTTTATTGGCAAGTATGGAAAGATACTCGACATTTGTCCATCAAAGTACAGGAAAAAGTCATCACTTGCTTTGGCTCAATTTTATGATCCTCCACTAAGAAGTTTATTGTTCTAAGACTTCTAGTTGACACCTACATTGGAATAATTTGAGAAGATATTAGATCTTACCCTGAAAGTAAAAGGTCCCTATAGAAGAATTGGGATCACTCCTAAAGTTGAAGACATTGCCAAAGCTTTAAAAATTGATATTCCAAATATGGCTGCCAATTGGAAAAGAAAAGGGGATTTCCAAGGATTCTGGAAAGGGTACTAAGATGGAAAAGCCCAAGAGTGGGAGGCCTTCAGTGATGTGTGATCCTTTCTAATATATGGGTTAATACTATTTCCAACTTATGACAAATTCATAGACGTTGCCGCTATAAGTTTATTTTGGGCAGTATTGAAAGAAAGATAAAATCCCGTCCCTACACTCTTAGCAGATGCATTCCATACACTTTATTTGTGACACGAGAAAAAGAGTGGTATAATATTGTGTTTTCTTCTTTTTCTCTACACTTGGATGACATCCCATATATTCAAAGCAAACTATTGGGACAAAGAAAAAACCAGGGATGAGTGGGCCCAAACCTTGGTCTCACTAAATGAAAAATCTATATTCTGGTATGCAAGAAACCTGAATGTAAATAAGATTATATTTAGTTGTGGAGGGTTTCCGAATGTACCCCTCATAGGATCCAAGGGTTGCATAAGTTATAACCCAACTTTATCTCTAAGGCAACTTGGATACCCTATGATAGGGAAGTTAGAAGATGAGGCATTAGAGGGTTAGGTATTACATGAATTGGGTGCTAAAGATCCATCTATGCTACAAAAGATCATCTAGGCATCGAGTAGAGTCCACACAAAAGGAACCGAATTGGGAAAGAAGAATTGTATAGATAAGGAGCCTTATCAATAATGGGTAAAAGAAAAGGTCAAAAAAGTCAAAATTCAATTCACCATTGAACCTATTCCTTAACCTGATTTACCTGAGCCAATTCCCATCTCCATAGAAGAGGTCGACGAACTCAAGGCAACTGTCATTCGACTTGAAAAAGAAAAGGAAGAGTTGCAAGCCAATTTTGATCGAGTTTCCCTTGAAAACAACGAGTTGAAGTAGGACAATAACCAAAAAGGGAATAAACTCAATGAAAGTAGGAAGATGATCAAGCTAGAAGAAGGTAAAATGGACTGAGTAGGGGATAAATTAGTAGGAGCTAACAAGGAACTCAAGGTGTGCAATCAACAGTTAGATGCAGCTTGGAAAAAAAACGTGAGTGAGAGAATTTATGGACAATATCCATGAAGGCTAAAAAATAAACGAGAGAAATTTTTTAAGCGCAAATCCAAGATCTCACCACAATGCTCAAAGAGTACGAAGGTCACTTATCAAATGAATGTTGCCTTAGAGAGAAGTTGGATGGTTGCTTATAAGGAGCCCAACTGAATAGATCCCCTGCAGAACTAAGGAGAGTCAAAGAGCATAGTCACCGCCAAAATGAGGCATATGAAGCTTTGAGAATGAGAGCATGCATTGGGAGGAAAAATTCCAGTAATTTAATGATCTTATAAACGAAGGTCAAATCACAATCAGAGACCTACAACAAGAATCCAGGAAATGGGAAGACAAGTTACCAACTTGGAAAATTTTGAAAATGGCGTGGTTCAAGACATCCTAAGAATATTAAGAAAAGCCTATGAAATGATGCTCCTTTTCGTACCTCAAAAAGTATGATCCTTCACGAACCGCATCGCACACTCGTGAAAAAAAAAGTGCTAGAAAAGAGTCTCCACTGAACTTTATTTATTCCAATGAAGGAATAAGAAAATATTGATAAAACCTTTGAAAAGAACATGGTATTTGCAACCATATTTGGGTTCAGGTCGATTACGCAAGGGGAAGGTATTAGCACCCCTCTCGTCCATTGAACTAAACGGGAACCTTTTAGTTAAACTTGGGATTGAATGTTAGCTTATGTTAATTGTTTTCTTCGAATAATTAAAAGTGTAAAGAGAAAAGGAAATGGATTGTAAGAAGTTTTTTTTTTATTAATGTGCCTGACAAAATTGCGGGTCTTGCTCCTACATATCTCCGGGTGCGATAAAGAACTCAAATCATATGTAGTTCTGGGTAAAACAATGTTTGTTTGTTGATTGGTTTTAGTGAAAGATATTTTATCTTAATCGGCGGAAAAAAATACGAGGGTTTTGCTGGAATTCTAGATTCCAACAGTCCTATTCTTTTGCGTTTGTTAAGAAAAAAGTTTTAATATTGCGTTCGATTTAGGAAAAGTCACTCGATGGTGATCGAGATTTGCTTTGTGTAAATGATTTGAGGAAGGTGAGATTTTGAAAACTAACTTAATATTGATCAAGTGTTTGTTCTTGTTTAAAAATTGGTTTTATTTTTGTTTTGATTTTTTTTTGTCTTTCTTTTAACTTAATTTACTTTGTTCTGACTAATGGAAAATAAAAGCAATAAAGATAATTAACAATTACAAACAAAAGGTGGGGGAATACATTTGACAGTTGGGGAATAAGAAAGTGATTAAGTGCAAACCCATCAAACAAGTAAATGCAAACAAAAGATCTCATTGTAAGAAGGTCAGTGAGTAAGCCATGAGACCGGAAACCAACCGAAATCGAAAGCACCGAATGTAGCTCTAAGTTAAATTAAAGTGGATTCATGTAGGAACCAATCTATAAGAATTTGGTCAACCGAATGTATGCGTTTGAACGATTTTCGAAAGTTAACTTGAATTTTAACTTCAAAACAGCAACACAATAAAACCAAACATCAACAACTCAATACAATTATTTACAAACTTATATATTATTTACGGTGATAAAAAATTAACAACAAAAAATTTAATCATGGTACATAATCAAATCACGTCAAATGTACATATCGTTCGAACCCAATTTAATTAATCCAATAATAAAATAAAATAGAATAAAATATTTACAAATCCTCATAATACCATTTGAATCAAAACGCAAACCAACACAATGCAAACATATTTGGTCAAACTCCAATCTTTTTTATATATAAAAACAAAGCAAACATATAAACAAAAATAATTATAACAAAAATAAAATAAATCAACACAAATAAATATACACAAATATTTGACAGTTATAACAAAAATAATAAAAAATAAAAAAATAAAAAAACATAAACACAAAACAACAATATATCATGATATCAACACAAAGCAAAATCAAACATAAACAGTAATAAAATAACATATAGAAAAAGGTTACTACAAATAGTAACTCATGATTTTTTCCAAGAAACAAAGTTCTTCTACTGATTCTTATAATTTCTCCTTTTGGTTTAATATATAATAATGAGAGAAAGAATTGATTCTTTCACTCTTCTTTTTCTATGTACCCCTTTTCTTATTGAAATGAATGCTAGAAGATATCATGAGAGAAAGAATTGGATTAAATGATATGAGAGGAAGTTACATTTTAGCAATATTTCCTTTATTTTCATTTTTTACCTTCTCTTCTTTTATTTTTCATCATTTGAGAGAGAGATAGTGTATCTAGTGTGTACCAGTGTTGTTGGTGACGTTTTTTTGGGTGTTAATGTTTTGCTCTCCCCCTCATGTGAATTTTTTTTAAAAATAACCATGTTTTCGAAATAAAATACGATAATAACCGGGTTTTCAAAAAATTTCCCAAAATAACCATGTTTTATAAGGGATGTGCCGGAGGAGTTAGCGCATCCCTTAAAAAATTTTGGAGCCTTAAAGGGAGGCGCCAAAGGGGTAGGCGCCCTAGTTAAAGCCCCCATAAGGGAGGCGCCCCTAGGGTTGGCGCCCTTGTGTGCCCCTTAAGGGAGGCGCCCCTAGGGTTGACGCCTTAGCCTCCCACTAAGGGAGGCGCCCCTAGGGTTGGCGCCTTAGCCTCCCACTTTTCTATTTTTTTTTTAATTATAATTATTTATAAATTTTTTTTTTAATATTTCATATTAATTATTTAATATTAATTATTTAATACGTAATAAATAAAAATAAAAATAAAATGACTTCATTAAATATATAATAAATAAATGATTACATTAGAATGACCAAAACCCTAATGACCCGCCCGATTATAACGTCCCCCGGTTCCACATCCCGGTGCGTTAGGTTGTCTCCGAGGTCTCCCACGATTTTCTTGAGGTGTTTGTGGTCTTTGGGTGCTGACCTGATCGAGCGATGGCTGGTTGGAAGGTCCGGCAGAGGTTTCGGCGGTATTCGAAAGATGTGTCATCATTTGCTCCCAATACCCGGAGGGGCTGTGGCCGGCGCTTTCGTAATGGAGTTCGGTGCCCATGTCATCGTAGTTAGGGCGTTGGGGTTGGGTGAATTGGGTGAATTGGGGACGGTATAGTTGCCCAAATTGGGTCATTGAGTCGTTTTGAAAACGAAGCAATGGTTCTTGGGGCATATTATAGTTAAACAGTGGTTGGGTGTTAAATGGTGGGGGGCTACGATGACGTGACTCATATGAATCATCGGGGGAGTAGACGGTTGTGGTTGTGGGGTTTGGTTCTTGGTTTTGTGTTTGGGTGGGTGGTATGAAGGGATTGCGACGTTGGATGGTTCGTTGTTGGGTGGTTGGCATGAACGGGTTGCGATGTTGGGTGTTTGGTTGGTTTGAGTATGTGGTCGGTTGATGTTGTGTGGTTGGTTGTTGGGTTTGGGTGGGTTCACATTGGTGTTGGGTGGTGAATTGATGTGGGACATACGATGATGAAGCAAGTTGGCGCGGATCTATCAAATACCGCGGCTCAGATACGAATTGCTGAGTTGTTACAGACCTAAACCATGCCATATATTGTTGAGTCGGTCTTACACCTTGGATGACTGGTTCGTTGAGGATGTGTTGTCGTCGATTTCTCCATTGACGACACATGTCTTTTGCAAAGTCTCTCCAGTCCGAAAAATCCCACTGTGCATCGACCCTTTTTTGATGCCAATTCCCCAAACATGTGGGAGACTCTGGGATATGTTGTACCATTCCGAACTGCAGTTTGACCCTGTCACTTTGGTGCATTTCAACTGTAGTGAATCGGATAATTGGTGTCTTCGCTGTCCAAACTGCAGCATCGTCATGGTTCACATCATGATCCAGACCCAGATATGGCCTCCATACAAACTGGAAAAAAATAACAAATCGTTAGATGAGAAATAATTTGAGAACTATTTTAAGATTAACTATAGTTTGGTAGGAGTATTACATCATCATGTCCAATATGATCCAATAGATTTCGATAGACTACAATAGCGTGTTTCAGACACCTATTGTAGTTCATTCCCCTTACTGACCACCTAAGATAAAAAAAAGGAGTGAAAAATATTATTTACTGTTAATTTAAATAATAGATATAATTAACAAAATGGTAAATAGTAAAGTGGTAGACTTACTTGGTTGCAAAGGGGAACGCGAATGGACGCTCATTTTCTGGGGCGAGCGACGGCATCCTAGACCACCCCCAAGCTTGAAGCAAATAAGCACATGAAAAAAAAGTACAGGTATTCTTTTTTGCATTTTTACACAATGCACTATATAGATGGGCCAACACAGCTGAACCCCAACTATAAGTGTTTACCTTATTGATGTTGCGTAATAAAGGTAAATACATTATATTCACAGAATTACCTGTACTTTCTGGAAACAAAAAGTTACCAAATAAAATCATAATATAACACCGAGCTTTTATTATCTTCTCATACTCGATTGAATCTTCAGACAGTACTATACTGTTATAATATTGTCTAAGGTATTTTAAATTTATACCTTGCCCCCTTGCTTGACTGAATGTGTCTCCCTCAGGTTCGTCGTCTAACAAAGGGGCACCCAGTAATTCATTGCATATGTCGTTGACATGGTTAACTTTCCCATTGACTGCCTTTCCATCTATATGAAGACCCAACAGCATGTACACGTCCTCAAGTGTGACGGTACACTCACCAATCGGAAGGTGAAATGTGTGGGTCTCGGGTCTCCACCTCTCCAACAAAGCTAGGATGAACTTGTAGTCCACCGAGTACGAAACAATGTTTAGAAGATTTCCAAATCCACATCCTCTAATATATGGTTCTATTAAAGGATCGTGGGGTACATATTCATGTACACGACATCTAAACCGCTTCGGATCCTAATAACAAAAAAACAAAAATACAATTAGTAGAAGAAATACATTCTAAAGAAATATGTACAAGATGTAATCCATAAATAGAAACTAAAAAGAAAGAGATTTGAAAGAGATATTACAAGTAATCCATAAATAGTAACTAAAAGAGAGAGATAACATACAAATGTCGAGATATTCTCGATTGTGCCTCTGTGTTCATCGCCCATAGTTAACAAAGACATGATTCGATTTTGCAAAGCTTAAGTTTGTTAGATGAAAGAAATGTGGTAGAAGGAAAGAGTGTGATGAAGATGGTTTGATAATGTTGATATGAGAGGGTATTTATAGATGAATAAATGAGTAGGTTTAGAAACTATAATGAATTATGATTGGTTGCATGCAAAGGCATATGAGGTTAAAAACCTAGTGAATGACAAAAGACAAAAGACAAATGAATGACACAAAGTGAATGACTAAAATGGCATAGCATGGAAGGGAATCACGCAAAGTGAATGACATAAGTAGCATAAGGGAATCTAGTAGGCCCATGTGAAGAAATCACATGCAATAGGAGGAGGAGCCCTTCCTAATGGCGCCTACATGTGATTTTTCACATGCAAGGAAGGGGCGCCCTTCCTCTAGGCGCCTTAGTGTAAGGCTTAGGAAGAGGCGCCCTTCCTAATGGCGCCTATGCATTATTTAAGGAAGAGGCGCCCAAACCATTGACGCCTATGTTTTTGCCAAGGGAATGGGCGCCTATGTTCAGTGTTAGGTCACAGAATAAATTAGGGCACAGAGATTCTTGATTCTCTCTGTATTGAGTATTCTTTTCACTCTTCCCTCTGCAATCTTTTCACTCTTCCCTCTGCGTGGAAGTACAGTCAAGTCTGTTTTCAGTCTTTCCTTTGCGTGCAAGTATAGTCAAGTCTATACAGACTATTATGAATTTATTAATGCATTGGCCAAGTATTTATGTTGTGCGGTTGAACAAGATTTACAAATCATTTAGTTCAATTCCATTCAACACAATGTCTTCCACACAACAATATATGATCAGTGCACATGTTGACGGTGAAATATTTGATCATCAGTTGTTCGGTTTTTGTTTTCGAGACACACAGGTGACTCGTTTTACAATAAATCGGCGATCAAATTTTTCACACCTAAAACAAAGAATAGAAAAGAAGTTGCAGTCCAATAATGTCGGTCAGATCATCTATAAAAATCCAGTTTGTTTTGCAGATAACCAGGTAAAATTCTATCAGAGGAAGATTCGAGATGATGATGATGTTCAACATATGTTTGGCAGTCACGAACAATCCGGTTATAACGATATAGAGTTGTATATATTACCATATCAACAACAGGAGTCCCAGTACATTAATCAGTCACAAGTGTTTTGTGAGACTGATGACGAACAAGTTGAGGTGAATGTTCCAGACGATGAAGAAGAGGAACCTGAGATCATCGTTGATTCGATGGTGAACGCTGAAGAGGAAGAGGAGGCAATACCAGTAGGTCATGTATATTGCCCACCCCAACACACGACAAGGTTAAATTTGGGTTCGGATGAACCTTCGGGAGATGTATGGTACAATCCTTACGTGCAAATGCAAGGATCTCTGAAACAAGGAGACACATTTCGCACAAAAGAGGAATGTGTAAAAGCCATAAAAAAATTCCACATGGAACTATCAACAGATTTCAGAGTTGACAGAACTGACGCATTGAGGTATAAAATTTATTGTCCGAATGAGCACTGTCTTTTTAAGTTGTCAGCTTCGTACAGGAAGAGGAAGGAGTCTTGGGAGATTGGATCAATGGGTCCAGATCACACATGCATCCTGACCAACCCAATGCAGGATCATCGTAAATTAAGCTCCCAACTAATATGCGATGAAATATTGTCTGTCATTGCCGATAATCCGTCTTTAAAGGTGAGTACAATAATCTCGCATATTAGGGCAGAGTACAACTACACACCATCATATAGGAAGGCATGGATAGCTAGAACAAAAGCTGTTGAAAAAGTGTTTGGCAATTGGGAGGAATCTTACAAACAACTTCCAAAATACATGTTCGCTCTAAAACACTATGCTCTCGGTACAATTTTCAAGATGGAAACATTGCCCGCATATACACCAAATGGTACATGTGCTGTTGGAAATAGAATATTTCACCGTCTATTTTGGGCGTATCAACCGTGTATCACAGGTTTTTCTTTCTGTAAACCAATTATACAAATTGATGGTACATGGTTGTATGGAAAATACAAAGGAACGTTATTGATGGCAGTGGCACAAGATGGGAACAACAATATTTTTCCGATCGCCTTTGCCTTAGTTGAAGGGGAGACAGCTGAGGGATGGAGTTTTTTCCTAAGAAATCTCCGATTGCACGTAGCACCTCAACCTAACTTGTGTTTGATCTCTGATAGACACCCCTCAATCATCAGTGCATATAATAACATTGACAGTGGCTGGCAAAATCCTCTTTCGACGCATGTGTTTTGTATTAGACATATTGCTCAGAATTTCATGCGAGAAATCAAAGATAAGACGTTGCGTAAGAAGGTTGTCAATGCAGGTTACGCATTGACGGAACCTTCTTTCAAACACTACCGCGACGAAATAAGATTGTCGAACGAAGATGCGGTTCGGTGGATTGATAGTATTCCGTTGGAGAAGTGGACTAGGGCATACGACGGAGGACAACGTTGGGGCCACATGACAACAAATCTTGTGGAATCAATGAACTCTGTCTTCAAAGGAATTCGTAACCTACCAATAACCGCTTTGGTCCAAGCTACATATTTCAGGCTTGGGGCGTTGTTTGAAACCAGACGCTCAAAATGGAGTTCCATGTTGCAATCTGAACAGTTGTTTAGTGATGCTTCAATGAAATTCATCAAACATGAAGCTGCCAAAGCAAACACACACGTGGTTACGGTATTTGACCGAACAAAAGGTTGGTTTAGTGTTGCCGAGTCCATGGATCACAATGAGGGCATGCCAATGGGACAGTACAGAGTTGAATTAGATAGAGGTTGGTGCGACTGCGGAAGGTTCCAAGCCTTCCGTACCCCCTGCTCCCATGTCATAGCGGCGTGCTCAAAGGTTCGAAGAGATCCATCCTACTTGCTATCTGAAGTTTACAAAGTCTCCAGCCTTTCAAATGTTTATAAAATTAGTTTTTCAGTAGTGGCAAAAGAGGATTATTGGCCAGAATATCAAGGGGACATCATCTGGCACAACGAAGTTATGCGAAGGAAGAAAAAGGGTCGCCCTAACAGCACCCGAATTCGAACCGAAATGGATACGGCGAACAAAATGGTTAGACTATGTAGTTCATGCCGTCAACCAGGTCACAATCGTAATAACTGTCCTAGTGTTAGAACTAGCACAACCAGATAAATTCAGATGTACGTCTATTGCTATATATGGAAACTTAAATTTATTTCAAAGTATCTCTGTTGCAATATATGGAAAATTAATTTTACTTCATAGTAGACGGCTTTGACGAAAAGACAGTTGTTCATAAAAAATAACACAAACAATTAAAACAACTAGAATACAAAAACTATGCGATTACAACCATCAAAACAATTTTGAACATGTACTGCATCATCCTACGAGCGTCTTGGTCGGTCTTAATATCCACCCATTCACGCACTTCTCCGCTTTGGTTGAACGTGGACACAAGCCATTGTATTCTTCTAATCCGTTCACCCTCTCCAATTTCTATCTCTAACCAACTATACAACGTCCGATTAAGACGTTCAAAAGTATCTGTGTTCCAAAGTCGAACCTGTATCGGAGCCGCAACGGCAGAAAATATTACATCAGCATTTCGTTTTTGAATATATCTAGACATTGTTAAAACAAAGAAAATTAAAAATGGTGGTTGCACTAGACTAGAAGATGAGTTTGAGTGAAAATATAAACTGAGAGATGAATTTGACTGAAAATTTGTATACAAGGTGATCGTATTTATAGAGGCGATAAATTAGACACACAAGACACACAGAAGGGGCACCTAAAAAAACACACAAAAGGCACCTAAAAAAAACCCTAGGCACACACACAGGCGCCAACCCTAGGGGCGCCTCCCTTAGTGGGAGGCTAAGGCGCCAACCCTAGGGGTGCCTCCCTTAAGGGGCACACAAGGGCGCCAACCCTAGGGGCGCCTCCCTTAAGGGGGCTTTAACTAGGGCGCCTACCCCTTTGGCGCCTCCCTTTAAGGCTCCAAAATTTTGTAAGGGATGCACCAACTCCTCCGGCGCATCCCTTAAAAAACATGGTTATTTTGGGAAATTTTTTGAAAAACCGGTTATTATCGTATTTTATTTCGAAAACATGGTTATTTTAAAAAAAAATTCCCCTCATGTTATGGTCAAATGTATAATATATAATGGAACACTTAGGGTTGTGATTTATTACAGAATGTCAACAATGCCTTTGTTCTATTAATGATTTTAGTGTGAAATAAATTTAAAATAATTAAAACAATTAAAAATTCAACAATCGTAAATAATCAAAATAAAATTGAAATGAGATCATTGAAAATTCTATTTATTTTTTACGAACTCATTGACAAAATGATAAAAATAAAAAGATTAAAAATAAATAAAAATCGGGTGCAAAAATGCTCGAAAAATTAAACTGAATGCACTAAAATTATCAGGACAATATAAATTTCTCGAAAACATACATGTTTTGATCAAATTTTAAAATAAAAATGATTGGTTAAATAGACTTAGACTAATCAAAATGCAACCGAAAAAGAAGACGAAAAAATAAAACGAGTATGCCAAGTTAAACTACGCTAACCATAGATTAATAAAACTGATGTATGCAAACCCAATCTTTAAATATTTTATCCGTTAATTTTACCTACATTTAAGAATTGATCTAACTGGACTGTCAGTACATCTAAAAATTTATTCTAGTTGATATTTTAGGCATTATACGAAATGAAATATATGTTATGATATGCAAATTATACAAATATCACGATGCATGTATCAATTTATCGAATAAGGGGCGAAATTAGGTTCAGATGACTTCTTTTTCTGGCTTTTTTTCTGGCTATCGACACATGTTTTCTTTGCCTCTATACCCTTTCTAGATTCGGTGTAGAAAAGAAGTAAGTTCTCTTAGGTGTGTTATTACATCTCTAGTGTATGATTGATAGAGAATCTAAATAATCATTTTACTGAGATACTAATTTCTTTTCGATTATTCTCTTTACTTTTTTTATCCAATCAACTTTTTGTTTCTTTGTCACATCATTGACTAAGAAAGAGAATGATGGAATTTCTCGTGCTCATTTCGAGTCATTGAAACTCAATTATCATTTGGAGCTGCTATGAAAGTAGATTAAAAAAATCAATTAATTGAACAAACGCGATTCAGCTACCTATGAAACTCCAAACACTTATGAAAATCAGACACTAAATGAATGAGAAACCGACTCCTCGATCCAATGCCATTTTATAAAATCATTAAATATATTTTCACCAATTTAAAACACCCACACTTATGTTTTAAAATGTATGTTACTAGATGAAACTTATAAAATTAAAATATATAATGATTGCATAAATATGTACACAAGAAATAAATCAACTTCTTCCTCTATTTCTCTCTCATCAGGTTAAAATGTATTTCATACCAATTTTTACATTTTTCTTATCCTTCATCTCTCAAACAGATTCTCATATATACTTGTAACATTCTAATTGCATATCTTCAACATCAATATATTTTTCTTCAATTAATCAGGTAAAAAAAACTCTAAATCTATTTTTATTTAACATTTCAAATCTTAATAATGTTTTTTATACTTTTTTTTTATACGGTACTTCAGAATCATGTTGGTTCTTTGGTAAGATTTCATACCAATATAATGTCTATGAAGTCAATTAAATATTTCCTCATCAATGTTTTTGATATGCAGTGATTCTCTTCTCCAAAATTTACTCTCAAATACTTCTTTTCGTGTCATTTTTATTTTTATTTTTATTTTTTATATATATTAAGAAAAATAATCATTATTATTACTTTTCAAATAAGAAATCTTGTTTTACCTATAATTTTCTTAATCATTTATTATATTCATTGTATTTTATTTTTCTATTTAATAATTATTTATGGGTAATTTTGACAAAAATATAGTTAATATTATCTTAAATTTTATAAGTAATAATTAAAAAAAAATATTTAAAAAAAAATAACATTTAAAAAAGAACCAAGGGAGAAACTTTTTAACTCAGATGCATTTTACCACGTATTTTTACATCAAACTTCTCCTTAGTAACATGATTAACAACTAAATATATTAGCATCATGACAAATTTTTGGTGGGTAGGGTTCTTCAGAAAGATGAAGGAGAATAAAGATGAGACATCAGAATTTTTGTTTCTTTATTTGGTTATGTTTTCTTCTTATTTATGTGATTGTATGTCTTTTAAATTTATCCACAATAGTTTTTAGGTTAATATTTTTAGAGTATCTATGATATAAGAAAACTAATGGATAAGGAAGAAGAAAATTTTTACAATTTAATTATTGTTTGTAGTTTATATGATTTTCAATTTTTCCAAAATATTGGGATTTATAAGATTTTTTTTCCAGGATATGAAAATCTCATTATCAGCTTTAAGAAAGCTTGGTAAGGTCATTCCTATGATTTTCTCTGTATTTGTACATTTGATTATTGTTTGTAATTTATATTTTATCTTCGTAAACAAAATTTCACTATTTTCTAAAAATCAATAAATTTTATATGTTTATGATTGTTTGTTTATAGTAATCATGTTTCAATATAGAAAAACATTTATGTTTCTGCCCATTCATCTTCACTTGCTCCTGTTTCTCTCTTTATTTTTAACTTTAAAGTTTGATATTTTCTCTCACCTTCATATGTATGATTTAAAGAGATCATAGATCGAAGATCTACAAGAAAGACACTGTGTTATGAAAAAATCTATAATATAAAATAATTAATTGCTCTGAAAAATATATTTTTTGATAGTTTTTTTTGTTGAAATTAAATTAATTCCACACGGTAATTAAAATTATGGTTACAAAATTATGTGTTAATGATACAAATATTCATAGAAATATGTGAATCTATTTTTCAAGTTCTATTTATGAAAAAAATCATTATCCTTTATTACTAAAATTAGATAATATCTTTTAATATTTTAAAAATCTTATATATTTGTTAAATATTTTATTATAAAATAGATGTAGAATATTGGTTAATTATGTATCTCTTTATTAAAAGATAAGAAGAAAAATATTTCAAAAATATTCTATTTTTAAGTTTATAATCTATAATTTGTTAATGACAATAAAAACTTTATTATGCTATAATATTGACAGTATATTAGAATTTCATAAAAAAATTAAAATTACAAATACTTTAATATTGAGACTATATCAAATACCATTAGTCATTTATTGAACGTGGGAGTAAATAATTTTAAAGGCTAATAAATTCTAATTCCATTAATCCTAAATTTTTTATTTATAGAAATTTTTTGTTACATATTATTTATTGTAGTTTAAATCAATTTATTATTATTTAATAATTTTTATTAAGATATTAGTTATATTTAAAAAAATATATCTTCAAATATCATAAAACTCATTTATTGAACTTGTTAGTTGTTGGAAATCCCCCAAAATCTATGGAGAATTTCAATCAATCTTGATGAACAAGATTGTTATTACCTACACAATAACAACGAAAAGAGAAGAACAATGGAGAAAGAAATAGTGTAAAGAACGATGAAGGAGAAGGGTAATAAAATTCTGCAGAGTTTCTCTCTGCCCACAAACTGTGGAAAACTTCTAATTCATTTTCCAACTATAAAATACTGTGAATTACAAGTGTTATGAATACTCTATTCACCTCTATGTTACAAGATAATGGTTGCTCCCTCTATTTATAGATTTAGGTTAACTTGAACCTCAAGCTAATTTTCAAAACTATAAAAGTCCAAAATAGCTAACACTACTCAACACACTAGGTGGTTCGACATTTCCTTGCTTCTGTCGAGCAACCTGTTTCGACACAAGGTATTACAATCAACACACCACCTAATTCATTGTGTCTAAGTTATCTACATTCATCATAACTCTTAATCTTCTGAAGACTTCGACCTGCACTCCCTTTGTCATGATGTCTGCAATCTGATTCTCAGTTCTGCAGTGTTCCACATTCATCTTCCCATCTGCTACCCGCTCTCGAAGATAATGGAACATCATCTCGATGTGCTTACTTCTACCATGTTTCACAAACCCAACTGGTTGTGCAACATAAACTTCTTCTTCTAAGGGGCCATTAAGGAATGCACATTGCACATCCATCTGACACATCTGCCAGTTGTTCATGTTTTCTAGACCAACAACCAACCTGATTGTTTCGATCCTAGCAACAGGTGCAAAAACTTCATCGAAGTCAATTCCTTCTTTCTGAAGAAATCCTTTCGTCACAAGTCTCGCCTTGTGTCGAGTCACTTCTCCTCTGGGATTCAACTTCACCTTGTATACCCACTTCACATCGATTGCCTTCTTGTTTTGGGGAAATTCGACAAGTGGCCAAGTGTTGTTGACTTCGATTGACTTCAGTTCTTCGTGCATTGCTTTCATCCACTTCGAATCTTTCAATGCCTCAATTGCATTGACAGGTTCGACATCTGCGTAGAAAGCATAATGTACCAGCTCACCTTCTTCATCGACCACATCATCGGATGTAATCACACATTCGTGCAACCTTGCAGGCATGTGTCTTGTTCTTTGAGGTCTGTTTGGGCCTGCTTCACCTCTGACTTCTTCCCGTCGAACTTCCCTTTCGACTTCACTAGCTGGTTCATCACAAAAGATTCTCACTGAATCTTTCTTGACATTCTCAGTCCAATCCCACTCCTTAAGCTCATATATGAACACGTCCCTGCTGATCACCACTTGCTTATTCACTGGGTCGAATAACTTGTATCCTCCAGTCGAATGATATCCTATCAGGATCATTTGATTCGACTTAGCATCAAGTTTTCTTCTCAATTGATCTGGCATCAAGTGACCTGAGTATTTTCCTCACTAATTTTTCATCTGACATCTTCTCACCCAGGGCTCCTGAGGCATTAGTAATTTCAAGGATATTCATATGAAATTCATGAATATTTTCATCTTCTTTCATCCTTAAATTTTCAAACTTGGTAGTGAGCAGTTGAAATCTAGACATCTTCACTCTAGAGGTGCCTTCATGAGTGGTTTTGAGAATGTCCCAAGCATCTTTAGCCACTTCACAGTTGTTTACCAATCTGAAGATATTCTTATCTACTCCATTGAATATAGCATTCAATGCTTTAGAGTTCCCAAGGGCTAAATCATCCTCCTCATTGGTCCATTATTCTTCAGCCTTCTTATTAGTAGTAGCTTCTCCATCCTTAGTAATAACTGGATGTTCTCAGCCTGTTAAAACAGCCTTCCAAGCCTTATTATCCAGAGATTTTAGGAAGGCTACCATTAGAGGTTTCTAGTAGTCATAGTTGGATCCATCCAGAATAGGTGGTCTGTGAACAGATCCTCCATCTCTCTCCATAGTACCAGAAAGTAACGTCCTTAGATCTCACCCTGAACCAGAGAAGGATGTCTGCTCTGATACCAATTGAAATTCTGGTATCAGATATGAGATGTCGAAGGTAATGTCACGACACTAATATCTGAACAATACAAATAGGATAAAAGATAAAGAACAGTAATGCAAGAGACACAAGCAATTGTTAACCCAGTTCGGTGCAAACTCACCTACGTCTGGGGGCTACCAAGCTAGGAAGGAAATCCACTAAATAAAATCAGTTCAAAGACTCTCAGTAAACAACTTCAAGTTACAGTCTTTTCACCTAATCTCTACCCGTGTGACTTCTACCTAAGAACTCTTAGATATGAGACCCTACTCACTCCCTCTCAATCACAGCAGTGATATAAAATAAGAATTACAATGAAAAGAAGACACTCTTCAAAGACACACACTTGATCTTACTTAAAGGCTTCAATCAAGTAGACACACACTCTTGCTTAAAAGCTTAGAGTGACAAATTACAACTAAAAAATCAGACCAATTCAATCATCTATGGATGAATTGAATGTCTTACAAAACACACGACCACACAAGACTAAAAACCCTTCTTCTCTCTCAATATTTCGTTCGTTATTTCTTGTGTATCAAATCAGGTTTTCCATGTCCTTTTTATAGAAGCATTTGGCCGGGCTTGGACATCATAAAACCCTAAAACTATTTTCCATTCAAATCTTCTCATGACAGCTGATTAGATCTCTTTGGAAAATAAGTAAATCTGGTTGTAATTAATGATTGAATGCGCGTGTAAATCATATCTTCAATCATACATAGATTTGCATTAAAAACACAATCACATAATACATAACATTCAGACTGAATGTTCTGTATACAGATGTCATGACATCGGGTCTGACATCCTGGTAAAATCCTGCATAATCACATTTTAAACATCCTGCAGGTACAAGTTATCTTATGTCAAGACAACACATGTGACAACTTGTGAACGCTCTAGGTTTTACCAAAATTGTTGCCAACACAAGAACCAACAGATAAGGATGCTAGGGAAATGATGTTCGGTCGAGATGACATTACCTTGATTGTTGTAATCAGTTAGAAATATTTTGTTTTCAGTTAGCTTATTTTGTACTGATGTTTGTTGTGAACCTCGTTGTAACAAAAACTTTATGATATATAATAACTGAAGGTTACAAAAATACAATGTTACAAAAAGATTATGACCCAGATGATGCTCCTCGATTGAGACAAATGTTCTTGTTGTGTCCTGGTTGACGATAAATACTACATAATCTTATCATTTTATCTGTTGAATCCATTTCTGTCTTGATACGTGTGCTGTCTGGCCTTCCTTTTTTCTTTCAATGCATCTCGTCGTTGTGCCAAACTATGTCATCTTCGTATGGAGGCCAGTATTCCTCCATTGGTAGCACCGAGAAGCTTTTATTATATACATTTATGATGGTGACGACCTTGTACACATCAGATAAATGGCTATAAGCGTCTTGACGAGTATATGCGCATGTTGCAATGACATGGGAGCAAGGAATGCAAAAGGCCTGGAATTTTCCACAGTCGCACCAACTTCTGTTTAGTCTAACAGCATAGACTAAATTTGGTCTCCCCTTGTTGTGGTCCATTGTTTCCTGATGATGGTCAAAGACTGTTACAGCATGTGTGCTAGCTTTGATGTTGTTCTCTTTCATGACTTTCATGCAACACTCACTGAATACTTGCACAGATATTAACACCGCACTCCATCTTTCACCTCTGGTTGCGAACGTAGCAGCCAACCTATAATAGGTCGATCTGACCAAGGCGGTTATTGGCAGATTTCTAATTCCTTTGAATACCCCGTTCTAGCATCCCACAAGATTTGTTGTCATGTGGCCCCATCGACAACCTCCGTCAAATGCCCTTGTCCACTGCTCTACCGGTATGTTATTCAGCCATCTTCCCGTGTCTTCATTAGACAGTCTAATTTCATCACAATAATATTGAAATGACGACTGAGTTAGAGCATACCCAGCATTCACCACCTTCTTGCGAAGATTCTTATCTTTTATTGCATACATGAAGTTTTGTGCAATATGTCTAATGCAATAGACATGGGTAGAAGGAGGATCATGCCATCCGTTGTCATGGTTGCTATAGGCACTCTCAATGGCATCATGTCTATCAGAAATCAAACAGAGATTGGCTTTTGGAGCCACATGCGTTCTGAGATGTCGAAGAAAGAAACCCCATCCACCATCTGTTTCACCTTCAACCAGAGCAAATGCAATGGGAAAGACATTGTTGTTGTCGTCTTGTGCAACCGCCATAAGCAAAGCACCCTTGTATTTTCCGTATAACCAAGTGCCATCAATTTGAATAATAGGTTTGCAGAATGCAAAACCTTTGATGCACGGGTCAAACGCCCAAAAGAGACGGTGAAAGATTCTATCACCTGTAACACAAGTTCTATCTGACATCATTGTTGGCAATGTCTCCATAATTGCCACAGTTCCTGGGACATATGTTTTTAGTGCCCATAAAAACCGTGGCAATTCTTTGTATGAATCCTTCTAGTTGCCGAATACCTGTTCAACAACCTTTGTCCTCACAATCCAGGCTTTCTTGTAAGGTGGAGTATAATTATATCTTGTTCTGATATGGGATATAATTATACCCACCTTCACTGATGGGTCTTTGTTAACCAACGGCAGAATGTCTTGACATATCAATGCAGCACTTAATTTACGATGATCTTGTTCAACGTTAGTTGTAATGCAACTGTGAGGTGGGTCTATTGAAGCTATCTCCCAAGAGTCGGTTTTACTTTTGTAAGACGCAACCAACCAAAACTTACAAAGGATGTTACGACATTCGATGACATACTTTCTCGAATCCGTGCGTTTCACTATAAAATCAGCAGAGATGTTCATATGGAATTTTTTGATAGCTCGCACACATTCTTCTTTGGTGCGGAACATGTCTCCCACCTTTAACTCGCCTTCTAATTGTGCATACAGGTTATAGAAAACATTGTTGGATGTTTCATCATCATGCAGATCCATGTTTGCCATATGTTGAGGCGGATTATAGACATGACTATAAGGTATTGGCGCTGGTTGATCATCATCTTCAATGTCGTTGTTCAACATATGATCGACCTATATCTCGGTCTCCTCTTCTTCTTCATCAACAATGTTGGCTTCTGCTTCTGCTTATGGGTTGACGTCATCTGAGCATTGTGAATCAAATTCACCAGATTCATCCTGACTGGTTATTTGAGACTGCTGAGATGGTATACATGGTTGAAGAGTAATATACAACTCAATACAATTGCAGCCTAAATGTTCATGACTAACAAACATGTATTCAACATCTTCAACATCCTGTACCTTAAGCGGGAAAAACTTGCATTGACTGTTCTAAAAAAATATTGGATTTTGATACGTGATCTTTGACACAATACCCGATCCTATGCAGGATTCTATTCTTTTTTTCAAATGCAAGAAGGTTGCACTTTTCTTAATCGTAAGTCGAATGGTATCGGTGTTTCGAAAACAAAATCCATATAACTCAAACTCGTATGTTTCACCATTGCAGTGAATATTAACACTATATTTCGGTGAAGATGACATTGTAATATTTCTGGTGCAGATAAAAATTAATTTCTTGCTGCAGATGAATGTGTGTTGATTGTTGGATGTTGATAGTAAGACACTTAAAATAGGTAAGTGATTTGTCTCACATGCAAGCTAGTCCGAAGTGATGTGTCACACATGCAAGCTAGTCCGAAATGATGTGTCAAACATGCAAACTAGTCTGAAGTGACATGCCCAACATGCAAGAGAGAGGAAAGCCACATGTCACACATGCAAGCACTAACTCCAAATGAATTGGCGCTTCCTTACAATCCTTGCACATGGGCGCCAATCCATTTGGCTACACCATGTCTTGCATGCATGAAGACCTCGTAACTAAGCATTCAGACCTAGGTGTGTCATGCATGTGCCTATGGAGGCGCCAATTTGAATGGCGACACCATGTACATAATGCACATGGGTGCCAATTCATTTGACTACCACATGCAAACACATTTTTCTATGATCTACACTTTTTCCTATAAATTCATCCACACCATCAACACTTCTTCCACACCATCACTCACTACTTCTTCTACAACATCAAATCTTTCATCTGCAACTAACCTCTTCATCTGCACCAACCGCTTTCATCTCCGACAAGATGTCTATCCTCACAATGGGAGAATCACACAGAGGAACAGTTGCAAATATAGCAACTTATGTAAGCGTTTTATTATTTTGTTATTTGTCTAGAGTACCTTTTAATAACATATCAACTTAGTAAAGTATTTTGTTGTTTCTTTTATAGGATGTTTCAAGGTTCCGTACTCGGGTCCACGAATATGTCCACATGGACCCGATGATTCAACCTTATGTTGAACTCGCCGGTTTTGGACATATAAGCAAAATTATGTCTTGGTCGGTGGATAATAAATTCATTCTTGCTTTATGCGAAAGATGACATCCCGAGACATACACAATCTGGTTCCCAACCGGTGAGTGTACCTTGACGTTAGAAGACGTCTACATGCTTTTGGGACTGCCTATTGAAGGTAAAGCTGTAAATGGTAAAACCAACTATGCAAATTCAATTTGCATGGACCTCTTGGATACTGATTTGTTAGATGATAACTCAAGAGGTCAAGGTATAATCCTTTCAAGCCTTAAGTCATATTATAACATTTTACATTTAGATGAGCATTCTACCGAAGATGCTCGAATAATAAAAACTAGGTGTTACATTATGCTTTTAATTGGTTCTTTTTTATTTCCCGAAGGTAGTGGTTCTAGTATGCATATTATGTATTTACCTTTACTAAGACATGTAGATAGAATAGGAAGTTACAGTTGGGGATCCGCTTGTCTGGCCTATCTTTATAGCTCTTTGTGTAAAAACTCACACAAAGACACATCTACCTTTTCTGGATGTGCTGTTTTTCTCCAAGCATGAGGTTAGTCAAAACTACCGTCCCTAACACCCGTCAACAACAACCCTTTCACATTCCCGTTTGCACAAAAGTAAGTTGTTTAAATTGCTATATATTTACTTACTTCTTTAACGATTATTATCTCTAACTAATATTTTTACCTTTTTGGTGTAGATGGTCGACACGTGAATGAGTTATAACAGATGTCCTAGACACTGTATTACCCGGTATCGCAATTTGTTGGATCACCTTCGACCGATTTCGTTATAATTTGTTAACTTCTTCTACCAAGTTTATAATCCAAGTTACTTTCACATTTCAGTTCATTTGGCGTCCATACCTAAATTTGGATCATGACCATGAAGTCAACGCAGAAGACGTAGCCGTATGGACTGCATGCACATCGATAAGAAGATTCACAACTGTGGAGATGCACAACAATGATCGTGTGAAGTTGTAGTTCAGTATGCTTCAAAACATACCAGATCCCCCAACAAGCCTAGGAGAATGACATATGCGCAAAGTTAACAATCAATGGAACTTCAATCCACGGAAAAGCTTCACAAGATCTGAGTGTCGCAAATGGAAGCACCGCCATGACCATGTCTTAACTGACGCAGTGATGCCAAATGAACAAAAACGAAGTCGTACTTATATGGCTTGGTACAAATCGGTTGGTTTTCAGTTCATCGCCGAGGATATGTACCTGTACGACCCACGCCAATAAACTTACACACCAGATACCTCAACATCTAACCCCCAATAACATTGTCAGACTGGATACACACAACCCCTTGTTCGTCAAAGTTTTTGTTCCACAAACACACAAACATACAACCCAAACATGCCATACACCTAACCCCAATACCAAGAGCATACCCCATACCACCAACAACAAATTGATTATCAACCAGAGACCCAACATCGCTTCGCACCCAACACATCACCCTACCAAAGTCGCCTTAGCCAGAACACTCAACGATCATTCAACACCAACCGTCCTTCCTCCTACCATAGCCAAGAAGCCCAAACCTCACAAAACCGAAACCTTCAACAACCATATCTTTACCAAACACCCCAACAATCTTTCCAACCTTTCCTCGACGCATCATGCACACCCATGTCTCCCTTCAACCGTCCCAGTCGTCCACCAATGAGTCAAACACATCCAACTACTCTAGCATGGGTTATGAACTCAGCTATGGCGGTATACCTTCGATGCATACTAAAGACTATGCCGATTTGTCTGACAGGCCATCTCCTGTAGTTGGTACTGATGCTCCTGGCCCTCAGATGCTCAAACACCATTGGTGAATCATCAACGCGGGTTAGGGCCACGGGTTCGGGTAGCTAGGGGATGTGGGACCGGAGGTCTGTTAGGGGATCCCGGTCATCACCATTAGGATTTTTTGTGTAAACGAGAATTTATATTAATAACAATTGGTCCTATTTCAAAATTATGTATCACGTAGGCCAATTAACAAAAAAATTTACATTTTACACTGAGGTGTCAATCCAATTAACGCCTCCTTTCAACTGATACACATGGGCACCAATTGAATTGATTGCACCATGTGCCTTAGCCAATCCAATTGGCGCCTCCACTCTATTTTTAAGAGGAGACGCCAATTGAATTGACGCCTCCTCCTAAAAGTGGAATACTTTGAGATTTTTTTTAAAAACAGGATTATTTTGGTAATTTTCTTAAAAAACTTAGTTATTTTCGTAAAAATTTTCCATTTTCACTCAACTATACATACATCTATTAACATTTTATTATTTTTTTAACCTTACCTACAATATTATATTATTTTTACCCTAAACACCTGTTTTCGAAATAGTTACGGTGGATCCTAGACTTATTTTCTTACTCTTCATATATACTTCTCTATGACAAACATATTATATTGCTCACCTTTAATCCATATTTTATTATTTTTTCTTTTCATACATATATATATATATATATATATATATATATATATATATATATATATATATATATATATATATATATATATATATATATATATATATATATATATATATGCACAAGTACTATTCATATGTGTATTTCCCATATTAAATTGAATTTCTCAGCATGTACTTCGATTGATATTGCCCAACATATATAATAATATTAACCTATTATGTTTATCTACGGCATAGTTTTAAGAAATCATAAAGTTTCAATTAAAATAAATTATAAAATATAAGTAAAAGTGTCTATCATTAAATAAAATAATATTTATTTACGGGTTAAAATACATTGTTGATTCAAATATTTGTATATATTCAAATATACAATTAATGTCAAAACGAAAACAATATTTATATACGAAAAAAAATATATTATTGATTAAATTATTTATATATAGGGGAACAATATTATCAAAATTTAAATAATATAAATTTATCAATCATTTTTTCAAATATTAAATCATTTTCTCAAACATTAGATCTAAAACTCCAATTATAACATGAACATTAAGTTATTAATCAAAATATTAAATAATAATGGAAAAATTCACTATTGATTCTAAATTTTTTGTAAATAATTTTAAAATAAAAATAATATATAATCTTTTTTGATTTAAATATTATTGATTTAAATATTTTTATATATGAAAAGAATTATATGCACTGATTTATGATCTCTTTTTAAAATAATAATCTTTTTTGTTTGAACAATTTGATTTTTTAATTTCATTTTTATTATATTTTGGAAAAAATACGAATACCAATCGTGTACATATGTGAAGTACGGGTATTGAGACGCGTACGGTACTCGTATGATATGTATCGACACCGTATCTATTTTTTTAATTTTTTTTAAATTGATACTCCAGTGGATATTCACTCAAATCTTTTTCCTTCTAATAGTATAGTTTAAAGCTATTTTTAATTTCCTTAATAGTTTAAGTTTTTTTTAATAGGTATTTCAAGCGCTGACTTAGAGTTTGACCGATACAATCAATTTTCTTATTATGAATGTAAAATAACGAGTCTCATCTGCATCCAAACCTCAAACTTGACAACGTGGCATATGATTCAACTTCTTTTACATCTTTATTTTATATGCTCCATGAAAATAATCATGACCCGACTGAATCGAATGAGAAGCTTATGGCAAGAATGAGACAAAGTTGAAATTTACATGTTGGTCAGTGGAAGGTAAATATTGACGCGTTGCAATTGTCTCTACAAAAAGAGTTAGGTCGACGTGATGACAGCCCGCCGTTCTGGCGAGAATGATCCTCAGTGGAGATGTTACTCTGCCACGGTTTTGAGCTATTCATGACCTTTCAATTTTATATTTATGTACTTCGTTGGGATCTTAAGGGACTGTATATGTTTTCCATGAATATACAACTTATCTTCAATCACATGTGTATGTCACAATGAATTAGTAATCAAAGAATATTGTATGTGCAAGCATATGCGTCAACAATAATAATGCAAGACCTTACGTCAATTGATCATTTAAGTTTTACACTTTTTCTCTTAAATTTATAACTATAGTTCTTCTGACCATTCTCTGTGATATAATAATTCAAGTCTAAATGTATGTTTTCAAAATTGGCAATGATAACTTACTCGACAGATTGTTAGTAATGAAAAGCCTAATGAATCTGAAACAACAAAGGTAAAACATGTCAGTGCATAATAATTTTATGCATGTGAGGGTTTGACGAGGGATGCAAAGCTCTGTATATACAAACTTCATTATTTGATTGCAGGAATTGGTTTTATGCATGGACAGGTTTGACTTGCGTCATAAATTCAGTTATTGTGGTGTTTATGTGTGTGAGAGGTTTAGATTTTCTCCTCGGTGTTTTAATCTATCAATTAAGGATGTTGTCTGCAGGTGCAATATTGTATTTTTTTTTATAGTAGCATGTGATGAAAAAGTTATGTTTTTTAATAAAATCAAGTTCATGTAAATAATAGAAAAAATGCGATTAGATTTTTTATTATGACTAATTGATTGACCATATAGTTTCATGTTGTGTTCTATTAATATTTGTATTTGGTAAATATTTGTATTTTGAGAAGGATTTATTGTGTTATTTTTGCAAAAATATTGAGTTGCAAAATCATCATCTTTTTTATAATAATATCCAAAGAAAATAAGGGCATTTAATAGTGTTTCCTGAAAAGAACTGTTAAAGATTGGGTCTATAATAGCTCTTTTAATAAAAAATGCTATAAAATTTTATTTTGTATAAACCAACACAAGGTAGGCTATGATAGTACTTTAATGAAAAATGTTATTAAAGTTTTATGCGTTATCATAGGTATCGAAGTTATAATAGCAGGAGATTTAATAGTGCTATAAATGTTGAAAAAAACCGCTATTAAATATTTTATTTAGTGTAGTGTATATTATGGATAACCTGAAGAATGAAACATGAAAAGTCATTGAGTTGATAAATAAGGTGCCCAATGAACGGATCATTGGTAAGGAGAAGAAAGAATCAGTTAAAGTGGAACACAAGAAAGGAAAATGAGTGTGAGTTGAAAAGGAGGCGGAGAATTTTTTTTATGGAAACTAAAGTGAGCATGAGAGTAAGGATGAAGTTAAAGGGTATACCCTTGACCAATTCATTGATAAAGATTCACCCTTCAAAAGAACCAAGAAATAGATCTTAATTGAGGCAATCCCCGAGCTACCCGACTACATCAAACCACCTTATTCGATTATAAAGAAGACACCTAAAAAGGAAAAAGAAGTGAGTCAGTTTAAAAAATTTATGTATATGTAGAACAATATACAAGTGAACATTCCATTTTGTGAAACCCTTGAGCAGATGTTTGTTTATGCAAAGTTCATGAAAGAGCTCTTATCGTGAAAGCGGAATTGAAGCATGAAGAAAATATTGCTTTAGTGGAAGAGTGCAGTGCAATCATCCAGATGAAGCTCCATTAAAAATCACTGATCCAAGTAGGTTTACTATTCCTTTTCCATTGATTCACTAACCATTAATCATGCATTATGTGATTTAGGAGCTAGCATCAAGTTGATGCCTTTATGAGGAAGTTAAAGTGTGGTGAACCAAAACCAACACAGATGAACTTCACTCTAGTTGATTGTTCAATCACATATCCATATGGAGTGTTAAAGGATGCCCTTGTTAGAGTTGATAGGTTATTGTTTCCACACGATTTCATAATTATTTACATGCCTGAAGATTCAGAAACACTTTTACTTTTAGGAAGACTATTCTTGGAAACATGTAAAGCTCTCATCGATGTGGCACTAGGAGAAATGATATTGAGGTTTAACGAAGAAAACATTGTTTTCAACGTGTTTGAAGCACTAAAGCATCAGAAGGAAAATCCTCAGTTTACGAAGTAAGCATGTGAAAGAAAAACCTAAAAAGCTTCATGGAAAGAAAATGATAAGAAAGAAATTTCAGGTAGGTCATGAAGTTGTGATGTATAAATCTCGTTTGAAAGGATTATTAGGTAAGTGGAAATCTAGAACTTTTGGTCCTTTTATTGTGAATGAAGTTTTTGCTGGTGGAGTTGTTGAAGTGGTTAATCTAGGAGATGCTTGCACCTTTTTTGTGAAAGGAGAGAAGTTAAGGTCCTACAGTAAAAGTGAAAAAGCATCAGAGGAGGCTTCTCTGATGCTCGCAGAGCCTTAGACACTGGAGTCAAACTAGTGACCTTAAATAATCACTTAATGAGAGACAATCCATCATTTTAAATTTTCTCACAGTTAAAATTTTTATGCATTTAAATTTCATTTATTCGTTACAGTGTGTTCCCTATGTAGCTTGTTGTTGAACAAGGAGGAAATAATTCCATAGAAAAATATAAGAATGAAGTGGAAAAGAGAAAAGAAGAAGAAAATTGGAGAGAAGTACAAGTGGGGATGGAATCAACGTGTGCGCGTTGTGTCCAGGATAACCTTCATCGCGGTGTGATGCAACCCAACACTCGGTAATAGAGATTTTAAAATATACATTGGAAGAGAGCCATTCCGCCAACTATTGGCCATTGCGGCGCAATAACATGCATCGCGCGCACGATGCAACGCGACCAACATCTATAAATTGCCACTTTTGGCAATTTCATCTGTATAGTTTTCTAAATCTCGTCTCCTCTACTCAAATTCTACTAACTTTTTTGAATTTCTTGTGTTATTTTGTTGTTGTTGAGCTTGTCCAAATGGCACCCAATAAATTTTCCAAACTCAGGATGCCTCATTATCCAACCCACCTTCACCTAACGCCCTATCCTTTTCAACTTATTTGTTTGCCTCTGAAAAGCATCAAGAAAAATGGAATGCTGTCAAAAACTATAATGTAGTAAAGGAGAGAGATTTTGAGATTGACAATTTGGAAGGTTATGAAGAGTTTGTAACTGTGTTAGAAGCAAGAGAATGGTCTCGATTCACCAACTTGATCAACAGGCCAACCAATATATTGGGCTCGAGTTCTATGCAAATTCCTCTCACTGTCAATTCAAAGATTACTCGTCATATGTGAGAGGTAAGCACATTAACAATAGTCTTGCTAGAACGAATTATCTGCTTCATCTTCAAATTCTTCCTAGGTGCTATGTTCAAGAGATAAGGGGTATTGCTTTAAGAAAGAGTATGGGAGAGAGAATGTTGGTTGAATTTTGTCACCTCGTTATCAATGTGTAATTGCTCAAGGAAGGATGCTAAGATTATGCATTAAAGATACGTGCCACATTCCAAAAGCATGGGCATCATTTATTGTCCAAACTTTAGAGGCTGCTTCCAACCAAACCAAATTTATTGTGAATAGGTGCCATGTTTTACTGGCTATTTTGAACAATGAAACAATTTATGTTGGATTCTTGATTGCAGATAACATTAAATATATGTCTGACGTGTTGTGGGCGTTTATGCATTTTTAATGAATTATGCAAGTTAGCGAGAGGGCAAGCCCCACCAAATGATGTGATGATCAACCCAATAATGCCAATCAATAAAAGTAGAATGAGAAAAATTCCTGCACATCCAACATAAGAAGAAGCACGATAAGAAGATCCAAAAGTCTATTGTCCTGAAATCAACAAACCATAAGAAGTCCCACAGCAACAACAAGAACCTGGATGCTTGCAGAGACTTGAGGAGTACGTTGTAGGCATGATAAATTGGGAAAATGAAATCTCACCCAATTTTTATGCCAATCTGCCCGCCAAGTTTCAGACCAAGCTTTCAGTCATTCTATGAGGATCAAATAGAGCACATGTCAGTTCAGAACTTACAAGAGCGTTTTCCCACATCTGAAGTTATGGAGACCTTCTTCGTAGAGCAAGACCAAGCCTTGCAAAATTAGAGAGCTAAAATAAGGACTCTATGGGCTATACAAAATCAGATATTTAAGTTTGTATATTTCCCTTTTTGTAATATGATCCAAAGAAGATTAATAGTTAAATCTTTAGAAGCTCTTCGCTTGTACTTTTCTTTGCTTGAAATTAATAAACTTGTTTACTGTTGTTTTCTTTCAATTTTTAATTTGCTACCTTATAAATGTCACTATGAAAAAGAAAAAGAAAAAGTCAATAGAAAAAGAAAAGAATGAAAGATATCAATAGTGAAGTTGCCTTGCAGATTGAAGATTGATAAAGAAAAGGGAAACCGACTACTTGTACCCAATCCCTAGATACCTCAACTAGTAAGGTTTGAGCCAAATATTTTCCATTGTTTATTTTTCCTTCTTATGAGATTATCTATGCATTAGTCATTTTTCTGTTATTTATATTTTTCTGATTTTGAGTCTATTGGTTTGATAAATACATATTGAGACAATTGTTTGTGTAAACTCTGAGTCTTTTTTAAGCCACCCTGTTTCAATCTATTGATATATGTTGATCAATCACTTTCAGCCTTAAACTTTCTTTCGGTGATATAACCTTATTATATAGCCATTGACTTGCAAGATAAATTCTTACCACCCTTTTTGGAATTAGGTAGAAATAATTGTTTTACTAGCAAAAGAATAAGTTTGGGTTGCTCTTGTAAGTTAGCAGCGAATAAGTTTGAGATTGAGGTACTAGAGAAATTGGTCAAAAGAAAAAGGAAAAGAAAGAAAAACAAAAAGTTAAAATAGCTTATTCAAAAAAATTGTGAAAAATAGGACCAACAAAAATGAAATTCTCTAGTGCCAAGTGCATTATAAAAGAGTGAGATGGACATAATTCGATAACATTGAGAAACTAGGTACCTAATTACAAAGGTTTAAACCTACTATCCTAAATTTTCCTAATCTGACATAAGCCACGTTATAACCCGTAAAAGATCTCAAAAAGTGTGTGTTTAAATATGAGTTTGATTAATTCGATTATAAAATTTTCAAATTCATTGCTAAATGATTTTCTATGTTGATTGAGTGATTACCCTATCAAATTGAGCTCATAATTGTGAGTTGAGAGACAAGTTGAGTACTTGTATGTCAGAAGAAATTTTTTCAGTTGATTGGATCGAAGTAGGGAACCGAAGTGTTAATAAAAAAAAAGTGTCAGGAATTGGTAAGGGTAAGCATTTTAAATCTGATGAAATGTTCAGTGTGTAGACAGATTAATTGAGGACAAGCAACAATTTAAGTTTGAGATTGTGATGATAGTCGTTATTACGCAATTTTTAGGAGGAAATTCGGATGAATTCCAAAAAATATTGGTCAAAAATAAAGTCAAAGTGTGAAAAAATAAGCAAAAATCAAAGACAATGAATAAATAAACACTTAGTGAAATTTATGAAGAAAAAAGAAAAAAAACGGAGACTTTATCGATATATTTGTCGAGATATTATCCATCACAATTTAAAACATTTATTTTAAATACACGGAGACTTATAAATAGAAAGACATGGAGTTACTTTACAATAATCCCTCTTAACCAAAATTATAATTGTAGATTAGCTAAAGTATTAAGAACCGACAAACAACAACCTTGAAATAGCAAAGATGAAGTAAAACTTGGTGGCTGCTAATGGTTCCATTAGTTAGACGGTGATGACAAAGTAAATTAATTATAGACTTAGTTGGAGAATCTGTGCAGAAACACCCCCAACATATAAAACAAAACGCAGGTTTCCAGAATTTGAGGTAACCTATACGGTTTTGTTTCTAAACAAGTCAACAAAGCTATGACTAAACAGAGGTTTTAGCAAATTAATAAAACCAAAAATCTGACCAAACATACAAATTGGTATAAATTATATGTACCTTGTGCCCGGAGGTTGCGGTTGGAGGCCTGCAGGTACCGTGTTTTGTGGTTCATGCACATGCAATCATGCAATCAAGTAAATAAATTAGTAACATAATTGTTGGGGGAGATTTTTCACTAGGGAGCATTGAACATAGTGGGACTTCCTTTCTAGAGCAACACTTGTGAGAGACACACCACATATTCACCTAAAACCTTAAGGTGATAGGTGAGTGGGTTCTCTCACTTGACACATTCTCAATACTCCCCCTCAAGTGCGAGTCCACAATGCTCCCCCTCAAGTGAAAGCCGCACGGAACGTTTCTTATTCACCCTCTAGGCGCCGTTGACACTCTTCAACGGAACGTTTCTTATTCACCCTACTCCCCCTCAAGTGCGAGTCCACAATGCTCCCCCTCAAGTGAAAGCCGCACGGAACGTTTCTTATTCACCCTCTAGGCGCCGTTGACACTCTTCAACGGAACGTTTCTTATTCACCCTCCTGGCGCCGTTTTTTGACTTTCGATACAAGTAACCTGGTCCCTTTCTGAAACCAAAGGCTCGTGATACCATTTGTTGGGGGAGATTTTTCACTAGGGAGCATTGAACATAGTGGGACTTCCTTTCTAGAGCAACACTTGTGAGAGACACACCACATATTCACCTAAAACCTTAAGGTGATAGGTGAGTGGGTTCTCTCACTTATAAATGCTCAAGTCTCCACATTATCAACCAATGTGGGACTATTATCCACACTACTCACACTTGACACATTCTCAATAATAATAACATGTTTAGTTATTTATTTACATAATTAGTAGTACAAATCTGGATTATTATTGTTTTGATTAGGTACTATAGGTGCAGCTGTGTGTTACAAAACAAGGGAGAAACATGTCATCATCATAATATAATACCCGGATCTATACGTGTCCAAATCCATATGTAATACTTAACATTATTTACTGGCATCAGATCTTAATATTTGCCTAGTTGTTGTAATTAAGACTTAAGTAGTCATGGAGTCCTTCAAGTTGCGTGTGGAATGACTCAAAGTTTTAATAATCATTTTGTAGTTAGTATTGTTCGAAAGACTAAAGATGTGATTAGAATGGGATCGAGTAATAAACAAGTGCCAATATGGATGGTGTTAGCAATATTCAGCTATGGAGGGAGAGACCCAAGAAAAAAGGGGGAAATAACTTAGAGAATGTCTTATCGAGATGGGGTCAAATGCTTAATTTATTTTTCCGTGTACAACATGACATTGGAAACAAATGTAAAATCAAATGAGATTTTTAATAAATGTAATAGTTATTTTTATAGAATTTTTTTAAATAATCAAGTTTTTTTAATAAAATACTTAAAACAATCAATCTTTCAAATTATTTACCAAAGTATTGCTGGATGTGCTAATGCTTATGGCACATGCACTTTATTTTTAATTCATGTGTTATGGTCTATGGCGCATGCACTAGTCTCATATGTCAATTTTATGGGCGAATGCATTGCTGTCATAAGAGGAGGTGTCATTCCCTCTGGCGTATGCATGTTGGTCTTAAGAGGAAGTGACATCCCCCTTGACGCTTATGTTGTATTCTTTTTATAAATAAGTCATTCCCTCCCCACCTTTTGCCATTCATCTTCTCATTCTCTCCTTAAATTTTTCTTCAAAATGTCTTATATCATTAAAAGAAATGCTAATTTGTTTTATTCGACATTAAAGCCTCCAATGAATATCCGACTTTGAAACACTAAGATTTTGAGCATTGAGAGGAATTGGATCCGTTGGTTAGACAAAGACATTGAAGATGGTAAAAAGATCAGAAGAATTGAAAAGCTTGTTACCGTGTACAACAATAATGGAGAACATCGTGTCTGAGAGTCAGTTAAAATTGATAGTGATTGTCGTGTTATGATTCATAGTTCAGATGTATTTTCCTGATGGTTGTAATCTCCTAGATATGTTGTTCTGTTTAGTCATTTTATTTGTTTTTCGTGTCATTGTTGTATGTGTGTTTGTATTCGTTTTGTTGTAATCGAAATTGTAATCAATATGAAATGAATGTTGTATTCAATATGAAATTAAATGATTACATAAAATAAATTACATATCAAAAGCATATCAAAAATGGATATAATAATTATGTGTGGAGCTTGCTCTAACACTGGAACAGTTTTTACGATTGTATCCGGGTTGACGACATGTACTACATAATCTAACCATTTTGTTCCTGTATCCATTTCGGTTCAAATGCAACTGTTGTTGGGGCGACCCTTTTTCCTTCTTCGCATATTTTTGTTGTGTCAAACTATGTCCCATGATATATAGGAAATAATCCTCCTTTGCTACCACCAGAAAGCTATTGTTGTACATATTGCATACGCTTATGACTTTGTAAATGGTGAATAGTAGGTGTAAGACCCCAATTTTGACCCTAAGATCCCTCATGTTATCTCATCATTTGCATTGGGAGAGATCACCAAGAACTTTTGATTGTATCATACTTTATTTTCTTTTGTTTACTAACCAAAATACCAAAAATATGTCTAGTGTAGTGTTATTTCTTTTGTAGGTAGTGTGTGCATCCACTTGTGCCTCATCAAGCTCATATCTAGGGTTTGAGACCCTCAATGTAAGAGATTAATAAATGAAAGCTTCAAAATTGTTCTAAATATCATATATGGATCCCCATGTTCTTTATTTGTCATTTTGATCAAGAATTCATCAAGAGTTTGAAGCTTGTTTGCCTTGGAAACCCTAATTCATCTAGGTATCTTGTGTGACTTCCTCAGCAAGTTTCTTCAACAATTGATAAAAGACATCAAGGGATACTCAATTATACATAATATCAAGCATATATAATTCTCCATAATCCCTAAAGAGCAAAGGAACTTCAAGTTTGCAAGTTGGTTCAAGGAGGTTGACCACAAAAGTCAACTAGTCAAATCTAGGGTACCCTAGACCCTATCTCCTACAATGTTTCTCATATGAAAATTATTTCAAGAGAAAATTAACTCTTTATGACATTATAAACAACTTTCATGTTGGCATCAAGAGCTAGTTTTGCTTGGAAAGACATTTTTTATGGTGAAAGATTATAGGTCATTTTGTATGTGCCCTAGTTAGAAGGTCAACTTAAAAAGACCATAACTTTCTCACTTTTTGTGATATGAAGGTCATCCAAGTTTCATGATTAATTTCAAGATGTCTTATCCAACTTTTCTTATTTGACACCATGCCAGTAATCTTTCGTGACCCAGTTCAAGAGCAGCGCTACGCCATGCTTTCACAACGCCCAATGCTGCCCACCAGATATCCCGACCCGAGCTGCATGGAGGCATTAGGCATTGAGCCTAGCGTCAGGAACTTGTGCAATCAGTTACAGTGGAATGAATATACAGATGCTATGCACGTGACTTACAGGAACCTGACTTGGGAGTTCCTGAGCTCGCTTATCTACGAGCCTTATGTTGGTCACGCCAGTGATGGAGGATACATTAACTTCAGGTTGTTTGGGGAAGAATACACCTTCAACCACAAGCATTTCGGCGACTTTCTTGGTTTTCAGACTGCCTATGTTACTTCATTTGAGCTCCCCATGAGCTACTTTCTGAGCCGAGATGTCGAGAAGTTTTGGAGCGATATTACGTGTGGAGGTAGTCCTGACCCTTCCACCCAAATCTCCAACAAGATTCACAACCCTGCTTTCCAATACTTCCAGATGATCATTGCCCACACCTTCCTGGGAAGAGTGACCCTGATACGCATGTGAGTGCTGAAAAGATCTTCTTCATGTATTGTACCACTCAGTCACACCCAGTAGACTGTGAAGCTTTCTTGATCGAGAGTCTATATCTTAATGCTCGCTCTGCTGCGAGCCTTATACATGTTAGAAGCACGGTGACTCATATAGCCTCAGCCCTAACGTCTTACTGCAGCTACACCTTGATGGATATTGATTTTTGTCTGGACCGTGGCCTCATGAGGAGATCTTCTTTCCAACCGAATCAATATAGGCTGTTAATTAAGGGTGAGACCATTCACTACTTCACTTTACCTGACCCTCAGGTGACTTGTGTGATTGATCAGGCCAACTGGGCCTACACCATAGAAGGGCAGGGAGAGATGGTAGATGCGCCGAAGATTGCACCAATCAGAATCAAAGTCCATACCAACAATGTGAATCTCCAAACTCCGAGCATGCAATCCGAATTGGTTAAACTTCGCATGGAGATAGCTCAGCTTCGCCAGGAGCTTGCTGATGTTGCCTTGCAGGTTGAAGTATCAGTTGCCTCACACGACATCGAGACTGATATGCTGCATGATGAGATCGCCGATCTCCGGCGCCAGATCACAGAGCTTCAAGGATACGAAGACGAAGAGACTCCACCGTACCCCGAGCATTGATGCCATCATGAACCAAGAAATACCGTTTGAATTTCCCTATTTTCCCGTTGCTTATTATTCATGCCTATTTTTATTGTTTCCTCTGACATTATGCTTGCTTTATTTTTCCTAAGATCTTTGGATTCGTGAATTATTATTGACTCTTCATACACACACACACACACACACACACACACACACACACACACACACACACACACACACACACACACACACACACACACACACACACACACACATATATATATATATATATATATATATATATATATATATATATGCATTATTATAATTATTATGTTTTTATGTCCGTTTTGTTTTATTTTGTTTTATTTTACTTTACTATTTTGTTTCATTTTATTTTGTTTTGTTTTATTTTATTTTGTTTTACTTTATTTTGTTTTATTTTATTTCGTTTATTTTGTTTTATCAAGCTTAAATCAAAAACAAAAAAAAACAACATTCATGGATACCTATATGCACCCCCCATTACAAAAATGAAGACGAGAGGATTGAGGCCCAAGAAGCAAACAACATAGCCGGCCCAAACCAAATTCGAAGACATGGCGGGCGCCATAAGCTTCATGGAGGACTCCATGACGTAACGGTCAGATTTGCCTTTTTCACCATTTATACCTTCTTCAACCTCTCCAAACCCATTCTCTTCTTCTCCCAACTCCACCAAAATTCATAAAAAAATTCCAAGCTTCTCATTTTCACTACAAGCCATTACAATTCCCCAACTTCACTTCTCCATTTCTCCACCAAAAAAATCCATTAAATTCCATTTTTTTTATTTCTTTTCTATAAATACTCATTTTTTCTCTACAATCACCATTAATGGCCGGAATGGAGTTTAACGACATCATTCTTCGTGGAGGGAAGCCCGATGAGCGACAAAACAAGATTTTGCAAAGATTGCAAACTCGGGAGCTCCTCGCCACCAGGTATGTCGACGAAGACTGTTTGTACACTCTAGGCACATACCATAGTGTTTTCCACATGCTAGATAATTTAGGATTACACGATATTTTTGCTAGTTAAGCACCCATCTACGATAGGCTCACTAGGGAATTTTTAAGTTCCCTAACTTACACTGTCCATCCTGGCACTGCTAGCACAGTAGGTACCGTTTATTTTAGAATGTTTAATGTGGAATGCGAGTACACTACCGATGCTTTAGCGGGGTTTCTCGGAATGCCTTATGGTGATGATGCTATTTGTGAGACGCCCTTAGACACTGAAATGGCACTCGAGGCATTTACTTTTTGGAACAGGTTATCTAGTGTGAATGTCACTTCCTTTGAAGGAATTTTGGCTTCGAATATCCATAACCCGGCCATACGTATTTTTCGATACCTCTTGGCATGTATTATATTTGGCCGGGAAAATTCTAACAAAGTAAATGCCCGAGAATTGCTATTTTTACAGGGTTGCCTCACTAATAGCAGGATCAATCATGTGCCTTTCATGTTGGCCCATATGTCTGCCATCCTTAAAAATGGAGGAACCATTTCTTTCGGTGGTTTGATTACCTCCATTGCTAGAGCGTTGAATCTACACGCTGAGTTAGCCACCTTGGAACCACTCCCTCACCGCACCATTAACTTGAAGTTTTTGAAAGATATGAAATTATACAAGGTGCGGTGAGAAGGTGGTTTCCACCTCATGATACATGGTGTAGCTGTACCCAGTGTTGTCCTACCTTGCTCTTAGCGTATGGATGTGTGACATGCGAGGAACTGGACATACGATCTTGATGCTCCACCCTTTACCGGTCCTTTGCCACCTAACGTTCCTATGGACGATGGGCAAGGTACCGATGATGAGTATGACCGGCGCGACCAGTCACCTGCTCATGATATTCCTGCTGCATCACCTGCACACACCACACCTTCTTCCTCTAACCCTTTTGCAGGTACCACTCCCAGTTTCTACATCACCAAGGAGATGAGGCGCGAGCACCTGGCTCGTGAGGAAAGGTGTGACACCCTCCTGAACACCATAAACCAATAACTGTCAGATGATATGACTTTTATGGTAGCTTCCCAGAAGCGTAGTGAGAAAGCACATCAGACTGTCACTGAGTCCTTGCTTACGATCACTAATGAGAAGCAACGCCAGCGACAGGCTAATGAGCGTCACTTCGCTCTCATCGAGGCCACCGAAGGATCTCTCCTAGGTCGCTCTCAGCAGCTGCAGGAAGGACTTAGTACTCGAACCAGACGTCGTCAACCCAGGCATCCTGACCAGGGTGGTGACGGTGACGGTACCGGTGTTCACCCCTAGCTCTCTCTCTCTCTCTCTCTCTCTCTCTCTCTCTCTCTCTCTCTCTCCCAGGTTACTCCCATCCTATCTTATATCGAAACATTGCGGACAATGTTCGGTTTAAGTGTGGGAGGAGATTTTATCGCTTTTCATCTTTCCTTTATTTTTATTACTTTTTATCGCTTTCCTTTACTCTTATCGCTTTTTACCATTTTCTTTTATTTTTAGTATGTTTTGTTTATTTTAGTTGCTTGTTTTTCCCTTTCAATAAAATAACATGTGTCTGACGAGTCATCTATGTAAGTGCATCCTTATTTCTCCCATTTCTTTAACCTTACAAAAAAAATTTTAGCCAAGAAAACAGTACATCTTGAACATTCAGGCTATAAGACAGGTTTATAATAGGATGTAAAAGACTTGGGAAAACTTTTTCTAAAATCGGTGTTGTCTTAACACCTTAGACTTCATGATTATAAGAGTCGATCCCGATACCCCATATGCTGTAGCCACAATTTTTGTTCCAAATAAGTTCTTAAGTAGTTTATCCTAGCAGTCAGCTCCGACTTAAACATGCTCTACGTAGGGGACCGATGAAAATAAGTGAATGATCACAAAAAAAAATTCATGCTTTGTTCTCAAATCGCATGAAAATCCGGGCTAGGTGACTCTCAGACGGTCATTTAACCCAGCAAAATAAAAACATATGCGGAACATGCAGAAGAAAAAAAAATAATAGCCTATTTGTTTGTTGGTTCAGAGGTATCTGGTGCTGAACTTGGTAGGGTGGATTACAATCCAATCCCCCACAACTATAAATTGGGTTAAATAAAGGGGTTACACCAACTTATGTACCGCAACCCCATGCTTAGAAAAATAAAAAAAATAATAAGCCTATTTGTTTGTTGGTTCAGAGGTATCTGGTGTTGAACTTGGTAGGGTGAATTACGATCCAATCCCCCACGACTGCAAATTGGGTTGAATAAAAGGGTTACACCAACTTATGTACCAGAGCCCCGTGCTTAAGATCATAATCACTAACCGGTCACTTTACTATGAGTATGTACGGATAACGGGCTTAATGTGATTGCACCTGAATGAAAAGGACTTTAAGAAAACAAAAAGAAGGCTTAGGTATGGTGGGGTAATGTGGATTGATTTGTATAGGAGCGAAGCCTACGACCGCAATTGCGGAAAGTGTCACCACAATACCCTTAGTTCGATTCGTTAGTACCTATCGATACATTCCTTGAATGAACTCGTAAGTCTTTTTGCCTCAAAATAACTCTACTTGATATTGTTTTTCTTGCATAAACTATAAAGAGTTTTGCTTGAGGATAATCAAAGGTTTAAGTGTGGGAGAATTTGATCACACTGAATTACACCATGTTTTTGACTCGGATTTCACATGCTTATTAGGACTTTATTATCATTTTGTTTGTATTATGCTCTCTTTTCTCTTGTTTTCAGATATTTAGCACTTTCGGACTCTTTTGGAAGCAACGAAGCAAAAAGACCTAAAATTAGGGTTTTTCGGCGAAATTACACACATGGCGTTGCACATGACGGCCGCTATAGGAGAAGCCATGAGTCATCAGCCCTCAACTAGGAGGTAACCGCCACGTTCCCATGATCCACCCCATTTACACACATGGCGGGCGCCATGAAGGGATGGCGGGCGCCACCTTTGGAAGTCACGTTCCCACTAAGGGGAAGTTGGAGGGCACCATGGTCTTTGCAAGCTGCTGAAAACCTCTATAAATAGCTCATTCCATTTCGCTTTCTAATCATCCAACTTAGTTTTACAACACTAAGCATATATTTATCATTTGTAATAGCGATAATCTGTCACATCGGGGGGTTATCGCACCTTTGTGAGATTGAGTTGGGTCACTTCGAGTTGCTGTCGTCTTTAGCTTCAGGAATCGGAGGTTTATTTTTGTACTAGAATCGAAGCCTCCATTTGGAGCAGGTTCTTATTTATCGTTTTATTTATTTATTTCCCGCATCGCTTTTATTTTATTTATTTTCCGCACTCGCTTTTATTTATTTATTTCCCGCACCGCTTTACTTTATTTATTTTCCGCACTCGCTTTACTTTATTTATTTTCCGCACTCGCTTTACTTTATTTATTTTCCGCACTCGCTTTACGTTATTTATTTTTCGCACTCGCTTTACTTTATTTATTTTACGCACTTTACTCGCTCTCTACGCCTCACATTCTAAAACAAACTTTTCATCATGATTAATACCGTTGTGTTCGTTTGTGTTACCATGTCTGGCTAAATCTTTTAAAGGTTAGAATGTAAGGATCGCGGTTAATGTAATGTTTCACATATTGATTCTGTAGAAATACTTTAAAGGCTGTTTTGATTTTTAACTTGAGTTTTCTAAAACAAACTTGGTCAGTTTTAATTATTCGAGGAGTGCGAAAGCACCCTGGCTTAGTAACTAGGAATTTTTATCACTTTAAGGAAAAACTATTTTTGAAACTGTTTTCGGACGCGTTGATAGATTTAAAATCAGGAAACTCCTTGGGTAAACTTTTCAAATCAAAATCACTTTTCAACTAAGTTTACGAGTCTCATTTCTTAAAAATAGGTTTACTACTTTAGCGTTATGCGCACCTTTTATAAGTGAGAATATAAGGCCTTAATTTAAGGGTAAACTCGGTTCTGAATACGCGAAAGCGACAGTTCCTGTTAAATGGATTCTTTTCAAGAGTAGAAAATATTGTCTCATAAGTAGTTCTATTTAGACAATCGAAACATCACTTAACTGACGTGAAATACATTCAACCTGTCTTTACCTGTATTTATTATTTACCATTATTTTGCAAACCCAATATCTCTTTTACACCGCCTTGGATAAACACCGTAACGATAGTAATCGATAGATTGACGATTGATCTATGTGGGATCGATATTCTTTTATATTACTTTGATATAATTCGTGCATTTGCGAAATAACGCGATCACTAATCATGAGACATATGTCAATGGGAGATGAATCACTCGTCAATAAGGAAACTTGTGAAAATAAAAGGAGGGACTCACCTCACAATAAAAAGTTTTCCTTCAGTTGAGGGACTTTCCGCTAGATGAGGGGTTCATCTCACATTAAAAGGGTCTCCTTCAACTGAGAGACTTACCCTAAATCTATGAGACTCGCCATATATTAAAAGGGTCACATTCAGCTGAGGGACTCACCCTAAAGCTGGGAGACTTGACTCTTATTAAAAGGGGTCACCTTCAGCTGAGAGAC